>NW_027611684.1:600000-1007500 GCF_964261635.1 Lissotriton helveticus | reverse complement strand
TTCAGGCAGATCAGCAAAGCGGATCTCACCACTCACATTGGGTGAACAGACTCGTCTCTGCTACATACATCCACTCTGTTCTATAATTTGCTTGGAGCTGCCAAAATGCAAAGAGCTGCAATATATTCGCCACACTTTCCTGACTACCTTGTTTTTAAAAGTTGTGACATTCAAGCGTGATTCTTGGTTCATTTGCAAGCTGAATTTTTTTAGAGGTTCTATTGCCACACAATACTCGTCCCATATTCCAATTTGTCCACAGGGTGCTTCAACCCTGGTAGGTTATCAACTGCCTGTTTTGCTGATAATTTCAGATCGTTTCTGTAAGAAACTGAATTATTATTTGCGGTAGATGAGAAACAATCACAACCGTTGTCAGAGTGAACTTTCAAAGCCATTCAATTAACCTAGTATTAACCCCCTGGTACCTAAGCACCGAACAGGCAGGCTTAACTTAAGGATATATGTAAAATACTTATGCAGAAACCAAACAAGTAAAAGTCAAAATGCAAAACAATAAAAAACTCAAACCGAAATAGAAAAATATTAAAGTAAAATGTATTGAACAAAATGACACTAAAATGACAAAATCCAATAAGGGGAATGAGATATGAACTGTAACGCTGTAAGAGCCACAAGGTGCCAATGGATGAGGGGCCCGGGCATGGATTCGTCTCTCTGGAGCTGACTGCCAAGTCAGAGGAAACCGGAGGCCACGGCCTGCAAGCACATAGTGCAGGAATTAGCCACAGTGGTCCAAGAAGACATCTAGTGCTCCAGGATCAGATAGGGCTGCTGGCCTACAAGGGGATTCACGGCAGGTTCGGGCACAAAGTGCTTAGATTACTGAGAACAAGCAGCTGTCACGGTTCGCGGCATTGCCGCGGCCGGCCATCCCCGCATACACACACGGAAGCAGGAATAGTCCCGGGCAGCGGCCTGGGAGCACAGAAGCACTTCCGGGGGAAACGCTTAAACATCGCGTTTCCTGCCGGCTCTGTGCTTCGGATTCCTTGCTGGGGATCCCGCTTGCTGAGACCTGCCTGTCCAGTCCGGAGACGAGCCGTGCTGGAGCGCTGCTCGGCTGTCACGTCAGCCGCACTTAGGAGTGCTTCTTTTTTACTCGTCTGACATCAAAGAGGCAAGCCGCGCTGGAGCGCAACTCTGCCTCACGTCTGCGCCACTCAGGAGCGCTTGCTTGTTCCTTCTCCTGGGGGATCCAGGAATGTGCCCGTTTTTTGTTTCTTTAACCCTTGATGCGCAGGAGCGCCTTGAGGGTGTTTAGTGGACCTGAGTTATGTTTTGGGGTTTGTACTTTCGGTTTCCCACCGCGCCGGAGCGCTAAAGGGAAACAGCTCAGCCTACAGACTTGGGCTCCTTATCGGGGATGCCACAGGTTGAGTGATTCAGAAAAGGGGGTGGTGATGAACAGAGTGTCTGAATTAAGCAGACCACTCTTACCCAGTCCAAAGATCAGGGCTTGATCCATCACCGTTATTTAGCTCACTGCCCCATCCCAGCTCAGAACCTGGCTATATGCAAATTAGTCTGTCCCTGGCCCAGTGCATCATGGGAACAGGGCAGACCAAACTACCAAGCCAATTCTTCACCAGAAAGGGGGAGACAAGCTTCCGGGGACCGGTTTCTGGCATTTCAGCCGTCGTCGGCCCGGCTTGCTTGAATCCTGATGGAGCAGTGAGCAAGGGACTCATGTCTGAGTATACCCTGCCACACCTATAGTGGCCAAAAACGATTCAGAAAAGGGGGTGGTGATGAACAGAGTGTCTGAATTAAGCAGACCACTCTTACCCACTCCAAAGATCATGGCTTGATCCATCACCGTTATTTAGCTCACTGCCCCATCCCAGCTCAGAACCTGGCTATATGCAAATTAGTCTGTCCCTGGCCCAGTGCATCATGGGAACAGGGCAGACCAAACTACCAAGCCAATTCTTTACCAGAAAGGAGACAAGCTTCCGGGGACCGGTTTCTGGCATTTCAGCCATCGTCGGCCCGGCTTGCTTGAATCCTGATGGAGCAGTGAGCAAGGGACTCATGTCTGAGTATGCCCTGCCACACCTATAGTGGCCAAAAACGAATCAGAAAAGGGGGTGGTGATGAACAGAGTGTCTGAATTAAGCAGACCACTCTTACCCAGTCCAAAGATCAGGGCTTGATCCATCACCGTTATTTAGCTCACTGCCCCATCCCAGCTCAGAACCTGGCTATATGCAAATTAGTCTGTCCCTGGCCCAGTGCATCATGGGAACAGGGCAGACGAAACTACCAAGCCAATTCTTCACCAGAAAGGAGACAAGCTTCCGGGTTGAGTGACTGCATACCGTTTTCAGCTACACGCGTAGGAGCGCTTTCTTTTTGTTTTAGCTTGGGTGAAACGCGCATGAGCGCTTTCTTTTTGTTTGAACTTGGCTGTAACGAGCAGGAGCGCCTTACCTTCGCTATTCACATCCGGAGCTGTTCTCATCTGGGGACCTTCCTTCCTGGAAGCATTGGTGAGTCCTCAGAGAGTGACAAGGTCTGTGTGTGTATGTGGGGGGTGGTTCCTTTTCGGGTCTGACTCAGTCTCTGATCTATCTCCTTTGGTTTCCAGTTGACACCGGGACGCCCCGCCAGCTGCACGCTATCCTTTAACCCTACTCCCTGGCTCCCATCCCTGCGTCCATCTCATCCCTGCTGGGTATTGCCTTCCACGAGGGTCAGGTGGGTACAGGGACGGGTGCTCTTGTCGTCTCTGCGGAATTGCGTCACAAGCAAAGGTAAGACTTGTGGGGCACCTGACAGCAGCAGATGCCATAGCAGACGCTCTAAGGCAGCAAGGCCCGGACGAGACTGAAAGGGAGTGACACCTCTGACCCTGTCCATCATGCAATAGCTTAGTGGAGCTCAGCAGGAGGACAACCCGGTGACAGCCACCCACTGGGGCTGGGACCCCACGACAAGGCAGGCCGGTCTGGTGATGTGGTAAGAGATATAGCAGCCATGTCCTCAGCGAAAAGCAAGAAGGATCAGAAACTAAAAAAGATACTGACCAAGCTCCCAATGACCGGCAGCGGAGATGGGAGGCTCTCCCCAATGACACAAACCAGCCAAGATGTGAACACCTCTGAAGCCCCAGTTACCCACGCCTATTGAGAGTCGCTATTCGGTGCATTACGAGGCGACTTGCCGACGCTGAAAAGGGAAATAGCGGGGGAGATGAAGGAGATAACCGATGGAGGCCACATGTTCCCAAACTGCATCAACGTCCCGCCTTATGATAAGGTCGGTCGTCGATGCCGTTGGGGACAGTGTGGCCTCCATCGAGGATTAGGAGCAAGCCAAGGGAGGAGGAGGTGAAGCATCTACAGCAAGAGATACTCCGGCTCAAGGCTCAACAGAGCGATCTCCAGGAACACATAGAAGACCTGGAGAATCGGTCTTGGCGAAACAACATCCGCGTTAAGGGAGTTCCACCTAAAGAAGAAGAGCCAGACATCACACAATACCTGCAGGGTCTCTTCAGGAGCATACTGGGCGCCCCCACCGGATATTTTGGCTTACATTCCAGACTTTCAACTAAAAGAGTGTATACTACGTGCTGCCAGGGACAAGCAACCACCAAGATATCAGGACCACTAGCTTTGTACCAGGACCTGGCTCTAATACCCCTTCAAAAGTGTTGGCGGTGCCCATTGGCAACCACACGTCTTCGAAATCAAGGAATACCGTATTCTTTGGGTCAACCTTTCTGGCTGATTTTCACATGGCAGGGCAAACTCCTCCAGCTCAGATCCATGCAGGACACTTGCCAGGTGCTGGGCATCGAGAATCCAATCCAGGAGGAGACAGAGAACCCACAGACCAAAACTCCTAGTGAAAGATGACATAAGGTCTACGGGAGGCAAAGCACAGAGCGAGCGTCGATACCGGACCCCAAGACCATGGCACAAGAAAGACTGGCAGTGCTGGAGACACTGTCGAAGGAGACATTCCCCCATGATGACACAGTGAACGACAGAGGGACAGATAAGTGACATTTGCAAGGACGGGTGGGCGGCGAAGAAGTCTGCAGGGAGCGTAGAGACACGGGGAGTGTAGAGACACGGGGAACTGGCCTCACACGTTCCCAACTATTCCGACTTCCAAGGACAATTTGAGGTTAATGGGTTTCTAAGTTGGGGTTAGGGAGGGGAGGGTGGTGAACTGGTATGCAAGTTAAAGGCGCTGAAGAGAGGATCAAAGGGCAATGGAGGCTGGGCAGACGTTAAGAGCCCAGGGGGGAAGAGGGATCACAGGGACCCAAATACAGGCCAAAGCTGGTGCACTCACTATGACATGCTATTTCCCAGCCCACACTGAAAATTCTCACTTTCAATGCGAGAGGTCTCAACAATCCCAATAAAAGGAGGTCCATCCTTTCCTACCTTGATAACATGGAGGCAGATGTGTGCCTCCTCCAGGAGACACAGCTCCTCTCCAAAGATTGGCATAGAATGAGGTCACGACTCTTTCCCCAGCAGTTCAATTGCCTATAGATAGAAACGCCCCCCCCCTCACCCACCTATACCAACAACCATTTCAAATACCAACCGCACCAGGGATGGTGCTAATAGGTTAAACAGGCCCAGGGGCTCGAATCAGAACAGGTTGTCTAGTACCTCGTGCATTAATGTTCCTGCCGCCCCAAGTATGAATGGCTAATCAGGATGTCCTGAGTCTGCCGCCCGCTGCTTGCTCTTATGTGTTGGTACTGGCAGGAGTACCTACTTTAAAGAGGGATCAGCATGAGTCTTGGGACCAGCTACGCAATAAATGTGCGGACTGGCTATCAAGGCATAGAAGCGTCCATGTATCCGAAATAAAGGATATTATTATGGCACGCAGGGTTGGGTGAGTTCGTGCATCTACAAAAAATTTCAAAGGGGACAGTATTCTAATTAAATTCCGCCGACCTTCTTTGGTGAGACACCTACTAAGGGGTTACGAATTCATAACATCTAATAGCACTAACATATGCGCACTACCCCTTGGTTATTTCTACAAACCAAATCATGCTCCTTTCACCAACAAGAATTACTACCTCTAATAGGTTCCAGGCCTTGTCTGGATTAGAGACACAAGATTGACTATCAACTTTTGGGGAAAATACTGATCCTGCTTTTAGGTTACCTCATGCCCTGCCAGAAACTGAGGGTACTATTCCCACAACCCACTTATTCCCCTTATGCAAACGAAGGCCTCAGCAAGTTCAGACCTCCGTATCTTAAGCTGGAATGTTGCAAGGTTGTACTCTAAACTTCTCCAGCCAGATTGGGTACAACTTATTAAATACCAAGATATCCTTTTATTTCAGTTAACATGGGCCACACAAGAATTGCATAGTGAGGGGTTTGAATGCCATAATATAGCAACAACCCCCAAGCAGGGTCGACCATTTGGGGGTTTATCAATCTGGGTCAATATTAAGACAGGAGGATGCATACAAACTATAACAATAATTTTCTAGGCATATTATTTAATAGGGGAATTTCCTTTTGGATAATTAATTTTGTATAACAATGATTTTCATTCTGTTCCAAATATGCATTTTATCAATTTGTTTCATTTTATTGCATCTATTGGAAAATCCAACGACACTTTCAAGTCAGAAGGAATCTGTCTGGGGGCGATTTTAATGCTAAGCTATCTTTCTCACGGTCAAGCGAATATTCACATAGCAGCAGACAAACATGCATTAGGGGTAGAGAGCTAATGGACCATTTGAACACCCTTAACTTAATTAATGATATGGAAATTGATGCAACTACAAAAGATAATGCCCCCCCTGAACCGACATTCAGAAGGAGGGTCTGTTCATCTGAAATTGCTAATGTTTTTTACCCCCCTCCGCTTAAGAATCTTAAAGCGGCAAGTGCCCTGGAGACCCTTCCTTCCGCAGGCTCAATGGGCAGGCCCAGTCCCCGGTCCCCAAGCTCACGCGGCCCTGTCCCGAAGCGGACAGGCCGCACTCTCACCTCAGGGCCGGGGCACAATTCGGACCCAAGGGCCGGGTCTCAGATAGCAGTAGGCACCATGCAGGGCGACGCCCCGGCCGCGGCAGACAACCCCGGAGGCGGCGGACTCCCTCGCACCAGGCACCCTGACAGGGCACAGTCCGTCACCGCTACCGGCACCGGCAGCTCGTCACCTTGCCTCCCGAACCGGCCGGTGCGGCAATCCAGGCTCCCGCTATTGCCTCCGCCGCCACAGAGCCCCCCGATGGCAATGGGGCCCCCCGGCAAGTCTGCTTCTCCGCCGCGACTAGGCCCGATCCCCGGGCTCAATTAGCGGTGACCGTCGCCTCCATCCACTAAGGTGCTCCGTTCCTCGATGGGCACAACGCCGCTCCGGGGCCTCGGTACCTGCGGGAGGGCCCGATGGCAATGGGTCCCCCCGTGTCCGGAACCACCGATGGTTGGGTCAGGCCGCAGTCCCCGGCCTCGATTTCAGGCAGGGCCGGCGGCAGACCTGTCGGTCGAGCTCGCCGGTGATCCGGTAGCCCACAGCTTTGAAAGCGGGACCGGAGGAGTACAGCACGGTCTGGGATCGTGGAAGCTCAATTTAGCACTCTGAGGTGGGCTGAAAGGATCGAAAATCAGGATTTAAGCGGCGGCCGGCAGGGAGCCAAAGGAGCTCACGTCCTGTCGGCCATGCTGCTAGGCCACGCCCCCGCAAAGTCTTAATCCTAATTTGATCATAGGGAAGTACACTATTGCACAGCACTCGCCACTTTAATAGCTTTTATGGACCTGTCCTCAGCTTTCGATTTTGTTAATAGGTCCCGTCTATGGTCCATCCTTTTAGAATATGGACTGGATGAGGCCCTTGTTCATTTTTTGACCTATCTCCATACGGATCTGAAAGCGCGGGTCAGGATTGGGGGTGGGGGAGAAGTTTCCAATTACATCATAACACACCTCTGTCAGACAGGGGTGTGTTATGGCTCCTTTTCTATTTATCATATATAAAAACAATTTACATAAATCACTGATCACACTAACTAATGATGTTCCCCAAATTCAAGGCAAACCTCTCCCAGTGCTTTTAGACACAGATGATGCGGTTTTAATTGGTAGCACACAAAATGCACTACGGACTTTAGTTCGAGGTTTCACAGATTTTATGTCTGGCTTAGATTTATGCACCCATTTAAAGAAATCTTTAATAATGCCTTGTGGGGCAAGGAAATGTCCGTTAAATTTTATCTCTGTTGGCGACCAAAAATTAACTTGCACTGCTACTTTACCTTATCTGGGAATGGTCTTCGTTGCGAATGGCACTTGGTGTGAATACTTGGCAAATTGTAAAAGTAAGTTCTCAAGGGCTTTTAACTCAATCCTCAGTCTCCTGCGCCCTAAAAGATCGGGAACAATTCCAGCCTTTTTAAAGATTTTTAAGATCCAGTGTGTACCAATACCTACCAATGAGGCAGAGATATGGAGTGTTGCGAAATGCTCTTGCGTCCAATCAGAAGAAAGTAGATTTTGTAGAAAACTCTTGGGCGCTCCTATCTCCACCCCTCTGTACATATGTCATGGCGAACTGAAATTAGGATACATTGAAGACATCATAAGGGCCTGCTCCGAACTATTTTAGTTGTTCATAATGAAGAATCCCGAGGCTTCTCTCAGAAGGGACATAATAGATATTAGTCTTCGCTGTGAGAAAGGGACGGATATTCCATGGCTTGCTGGGGTAGTCAAGAGTCTGGAAAGCGTTAACCTTGGTAGACTGTTTGCCAATTCAAACACAGCTGTAACAATGGACAAAAAAGTTTTAAAGACAGCACTGTATGCACTTTATAACGCGAAAAGACTAGAAAGGGAATTGAATAAACAAACTGTTGTAAAATGTATATCCATTGCGTACCCTGAGCATTGTCTACCAAGTTATATTGCACTACTCATGTCCCAATGGGAGAGAGGCCTCCTATTCCGTCTAAGAGCTGGGAAGGTAAGATATTTGCTTTGTTTTCCCTATAGCTATAACGCAAAACGTGACTCCCTGCCATTTACATGTGATGGTCACAGCGGTCAAACACTTTTACACTTTTTATTCTTTAGTAGATACTATATGAAATATGCACTATGGTTTCTAATTCCGTATTTTAAAAAATTGTCACCTATTAATTTAACAGACGCTCTTGACTGCAAATTTAAATTGGACAATGTTGAATTGATCTTGAGCATTGGCACCTTTTTGAGAGTAGCTACGGGTGCACGGAAATCTATGTGCGATCTATGAAGTCATTTGTATTGTACTATTCACAATATGCAATTTACCTAGGTTTACTGTATTTTGCTACATTATGGATTGGATATTGCTATCTATTTCATTCAAAACATCTTTATTCGATTCGTGGAATCATAAAAGAAAAAACAATGCAATATTTATAGATACATCATTTCCGTCCAATGCTATAATCCTTGAGAAAGTAAATTGCAGATTTTTGGGTATCATTACATTTGTGCAAATACGCAATTCCAAGATAAGGTGCAGTTAGTAGAATCAGTGCAAATAACATGGCCATTAGGTTCTCGGTGCAATAGACAATTAAAATAGTAAAGTACAGTGCATATGTATCATAGTTGTATTCCCAAAGGTACTTGTGCCCCTTATATGTTTATCACAGTAACAATTAAAAAAAGAAATAATAAGAACTACTACAAACAAAATACATTGTAAAATATTAAATACTATATACAATAAAACGTTTCAGCGATTCAGTCCTGCAATACTCAATTTATGTTCTTTTATCCTCTATTGCAGAATCCTAGATAAAATGTCAAACCCTTCTTCATTCTTATATAGTTGATAGCCAATAAAAATCTAGACACTCCATATACAGTAAGCTGGGTGTTATCTGTTATTATTTTCACCAATTGGGGCTTGATTTGGTCTAAAAATGCCTCAAAGCGGGGTGTTGGTTTAACCATCGGAATATTGTTTGTGAGTGAGCCAACTCCACAATTTTGTAAAACTTTGTGCACAGTGAAGTTCCAATAGACCCTTCTGAGTTCCCTTTTTGATTCTGCGGTCAACCTTTCTGGGTGGTGCCGGAACTCACTAAGCCCCAAGGTCAAAAGCCATCTACGTATATTAGCCAGCCATGGGAAAGTAACCTGGGTATCTAGTGCGATAAGTTCACTTAGTGCCTGCCTGTAGATATGGAGTTCATCAGTGGCCCATAACCTAAACCAATATGACAAAGTCATCCACACAGCCCTATGCTCGATGCGTTTTAACCCCAGATCGTACATGTAGGGGATCACCGGTGTATTTTGGGGGAGGGGGACCATCGCTCTTAAAACCCTGTTTTCTCCCAGGGTTAAGGTGGAGATTTGCTCTCCGCTCCACAGCTCCGAGCCATAGAGAGAAGCGGTTTGGGCCCTAGATTCATTTACCTCCAATGCTGGGGTGATGGACTTGGTACCAGTTGCATGGAGCTTTTTCAAGATGGGCACTGAATTTTGCATTAAAATGGTCCCAGATTTTCTGACATGCGGGCACCATGAGAGCTTAGAATCTAGGGTCACCCCTAAGTAAACAAAAGTGTGAACCCTCTCTATCGCTACGTCATTCAGCATCATCTTTTTCTTAAAACTTTTGTGCGGCCTGATGGACATGTATTTTGTTTTTGATGGGTTTATTTCCAATCCTTTTTGTTTACAGTACACCACCAACTTCTTCAGAAGTTTTTGCAGTCCCATTGGGGTCTGTGAGAGGAGGATGGTATAATCTGCAAATGTCAGAGCACATACATGAGAGCCACCTAACTTTGGGGAATCGTGGTTTGTGTCCAATAGGAAATCAACCATATCATTAACATAGAGGAGAAACAGGGTAGGCGCCAGGACACAGCCCTGGCGGACCCTCTCCTCACCGGTATCTCCTCTGTCAACTCCCCGCCCATACCCCAGCGCACTTTTGCAAAATTATCTTCATGTAATTTTATGAGTTGCACCAGTAAGTTTTTTGGAACCCCTTGATTTAGCAGATTTATCCACAGCAGATCTCTTGGAATTGAATCGAAAGCGGCCTTTAGGTCAATAAAGGCCATATACAAGTTGCCGGATCTTAGTTTAGTATACTTCCAGGCAATGGTTAGCAGCCTAAACACCTGATCTATGGTGCTGATTCTTTTTCTGAACCCTGCCTGGCATGGGGATAATATGTTGTTGTCAACTAGCCAGTTGTTTAGCCTGTCCAGTATCTGCTTTGAATAGACCTTTTGGGTAATATCTATCAAGCTGAAAGGTCTATAATTAGCGGGATCGTCCCTACTGCCCTTTTTGTATATAGGGACGATCTCCGCGCCCTTCCATGATATAGGGATAGGCTTCCCTCTGCTAATTGCATTGCACAGTAAGTTGATCTACAGTGCCCATACCTCTGGGTCATGTCTAAAGAGGTCTCCCGGGATAATATCTGGGGCTGGCGCTTTGGACGGCTTAATGGCGGCTATAGCCTGCTTAGTATCTAAGATACTAAAATACAGTGGTTCAAACGCCTTGGACATTGTCAGCTCTTTAATTATGCATAAGTTCTCGCTTGAAGGGGAACCCGGACATGCATATAAATGTGCAAAGTGTCTGAACCATGGTTTAGGATCTAGATGGTAGTCCTGGGCTGGCTTGCTCGACTTATTGCCGTTTGCAACAATTGCTCTCCTGCCCTTGCTGCGGCTAGCAAGTCTTCCCAACCAGAGTCCTCCCAATGTCTACGTTCTGGTACAGTCTGTGCGTGCTGTGCTTGAGATTGTGTTCCTTTTGCCTGCATCGCTTTGATTCTATGGCTGCTGTTTGTATTTGTTCCATCCTGTAACAGTTCTCTCATGTAACCTCACTGGTTCTATTGGTTCTATTGTACGGTGCTGTGACACCTTCGGGTAAGACCCCCGCTTTATAAGAACGCATTAAATAAATGACCTCACCTGGGGTTTCATGTGGGTGCTGTGCTCTCTGTTGTGAGTCGGGTTAAAAGAGGGCCTGTGGATGAACAACTGCGCATGTGCTGGGGACAGACACTGCTACCCACAGCGCGAGCGTAAAAGGCATTGGATTAGGTGCGCATGCGCGGAGGACAGACACTGCCTCCCGCTGCGGAACGAAGGTTAGAGGGCCTTAGAAGAACAACTGCGCATGCGCGGCGGACAGACGCCGATGTTACTACAATCCAACTCCAGAAGTCGGTGCAAGAAAGATTTCATTTAGTTCACAGCACGGAGCGCAGTGAAGGGCGACAGCTCAGAGCCAGCACAGGTGGGACTCAAAGAAGTACAAGAATTCCAGTGTCCGCGCGGGGACACAATGAATGAGATATAACTGCCTCCCGCCGCAGAGCACGAGGCGCCTCGCGCCACAGCACAGGGTGAGAGGTATTTAAATGCAAAGCTCCTCGGTCCGCTCCTCTGGGGGAAATGACTTTCCTCTGCGCATGCGCAGTGAGGCTGAGTGTTCTCTGTCCAGGGCAGTTCACAGTCCGTACCCCGTGCAAGGTCCTAACTCGGCGATAGGACGTCGTGTCTTCGCTCCGCACATGCGCAGCTCTGACGCGCGGTCCTGCGCGTGCCCAGCAGTGAGACGCATTGTTTTATTTTGTTGAGCTCGAGCGTCACTCCTGGGGGGAATAACACACCGGACCCCCTCCTCACAGGCAGCCGTGCCCCCGGGGCTCCAGCAGAGGTGAGGGAGGCCTCTGACCCCAGGGTGACGCACGAGCGCGGGGGCATCTTCAGGACACTGAGAGGCGACACTCAGGGCAGGGGCTGCAGTGCTGTCCAGACTCTGAACTGCGTCATACACGTGTGACTTAAGAAAAGAAAGTGCATTCAAATCAATAGTTCCACCATCTTTATAAAACAATGTACATATGCCAGCACAGAACAACTGTTCCTACTTTGCTTTCCCGTGTGTGTGTGTGTGTGTGTGTCTGTGTCTGTCTGCGTGTCTGTCTGTGTCTGTTGGTCTCTGTGTGTCAGTGTGTCTGTGTGTGTGTGTCTGTGTGTGTCTGTCTGTGTCTGTCTGTGTCTGTCTGCGTGTCTGTTGGTCTCTGTGTGTCAGTGTGTCTGTCTGTGTGTGTGTGTCTGTCTGTGTGTGTCTGTCTGTGTGTGTCTGTTGGTCTCTGTGTGTCTGTCTCCCATTCCCTGGAGGGAGAGTTTGTAGCTCCCCGTTGTAGAAGCGTCGGTCAAGAGGGAGCACACTGCATTGAATAATTTCTTGGTATGCACTTTTTATTAGTATTACAGGAAATCACAATGATTGATTGTCTCTTCTGTATTCTTCTTTCCCACAGAATCTTCCACTTCAGTCCCTTAGTTGAGCCTCGGCCACCGTCGTCCCTCGGACAGAAGGAAAAGGCTCAGGTAAGTGTTTTTTGCTTTATGATTTAATCAAAGGAGGATGTGAGAGATAAATAATAGCTATGCATAAATGTGAAGGGAGGGGGTTGGAGCAACCAAAACAAGAAGAGTAGCCAATGATTTCTGCTCTTGTCTTCCTATTCCATCTCACTTATTTCCTTTTCCCTGGGTCCCTTTCACCCCTCAGCCTCCCCTCCGGTCCGTCTCTGACTCAGCCCCTTTCCAAAAGCCCCATAGACGCCCACTCACCTGTAAGAGCCACGTCACTAAGGGGCCATGGCGTGGTAACTCCACGTCCTTCAGTGAGGTCTGGTCTCCTTCTGTTTCGACTTTCCCTCCTCGCCAACAAGCTGTGACCTCCCCAAGGCTCCAGTTCTCTCTCTCGGAAGGCTGTTCGGTGTTCTCCGTTTTTCCGGTCTTCCCTGCTGGTTTCTCCGCCTTAGGTTATGGCTCACTTGAGCTCGTGGAATGCCTTTCTGGCGGCTTGGGGAGGATTTACCAAGTCTTAGTTCCTTTTCTCTTTCTTCAGTAGGTCGGTTAGTGGTGCTGCTATTTCAGAATAATTGGGTTTAAACCAGCGGTAGTAGCCTTGTAAGCCCAAAAACGATCTAATGCCTTTTTTGGTGGGAGGGAAGGGGGTGTCTAAGACTGCTCTCAATTTCTCTTGTTGCAGAGCGATAGCCCCATCTCCCAATAAATAGCCCAAATATTTGACTTTGGTGAAGTTTATCCTGGTCTTTTTGGAGTTCAGGTGGAGCCCTGCAGTCCTAAGTGCTTGGAATATCTTCCCACAATGGACGAGATGTAGTTCCAAGTTAGGGCTAAATATTATGATATCGTCTATGAAGGCTAAGGAGTACTCTTGATGTTGGGAGCAAACTTTGTTCATAAGTCTTTGGAACGTCGCTGGTGCTCTGTGTAACCCAAAAGGCAGTGCAGTAAACTCGTATAGCCCATTAGAGGTGCTAAAGGCGATTTTTCTTGGTCTTCCTGTTTAAGTGGTACCTGCTAATAGTCTTTTGTAAGATCGAATGTGGTTATATATTGGGCTAAGCCTAATTTCTCGATTCATCGACGGGTATGAGTGAAATTTCGAGATGGTATTGACTGCTCGGACGTTTATACAAAAACGGATGGAACCATCAGGTTTCAGAACTATGACAATGGGGGAGACCAGTTACTGCTGGAAGGTTTGATGACTCCTAGTTGTAACATGCTCTGTATTTCGGCAGGAACTGCGTCCCGCCTAACGCCTGGTATTCTGTAGGGGCGTTGTTTTATTACTTTATTTGGTGTGGTAACAATGGCATGCTCGAGTATTGTTGATTTTCCCAGGAGGTCCGAAAAGATGGAGGAGAAGGACTCTAAGAGGGACACTTTTTGTTCCTCTGTTAGATGTTCGTTTATGGGCAATTTATTCAATGTTGAAGGAATGGGTTTTGAGTCAGACAAAACCTAATGGGTGTCTTTGGGGAGGGGTCCCAACCATTTCTTTAGTATATTTATGTGGTATATCTGGGTTTTGGTTGAGGAAAGGTGTAACCGGTAAGTAGTGAGGCCTATCCTTTCAGCACCTTCATATGGTCCCTTCCATTCTGCCCGTTTTTGGCGTATAGAGGAAGGTAGGAATAGGAGCACCCAGTCATGGATCTGTAACTGTTGTCACCTCTTTCCTTTATTGTAAGCCATCTGCTGGCTTCTTTGAATTTTTCCTAGGTTTTTGGGAGCAAAATCTCGCAATTTCTGTATGCGGTTTCTTAAGCTTTGGCTGTATTCTAGATGGTGTTGTGTCTCTTCTTGTTTCTCTTGTTCCCACGCTCCTCTTGTCATTTCTAGCAAGGTTTGTGGCTGTCTCCCGTAAAGAGGTTCAAAGGGAGAACAACCCAAGCTTCTCTGAACCTGGCTTCAAATAACAAAGAGGGCGAGTGGCAACAACATGTCCCATTCTTTCCCTTCGGTAGTTAGCATTTTCTTCATGGTTAGCTTGAAGGTGGCGTTATATCGCTTTCACAGACCATCTGTCTGAGGGTAATAAGCAGATGTTTTTATTTGGGTAATTTTTAAGGTTTTACAGACTTGTTTCATTAAACGAGAAACAAAGGGGGTACCCTGGTCTGTCAAAATCTCTCTTGGAAATCCTACCCTCAAAAAAAATTGTAGTAACTTTTCACTGATTTGTTTTCGTGCTTGGTGTTTGTAGGGGAAATGCTTCTGGGTATCGAGTTGCGTAATCGACAATAACCAGTATATCGATATATCATCTTTTTGATTTTGGGAGAGGACCCACTAAATCCATACTTATCCTCTTATAAGTAAAGCACTGGGTGTACAAGCGAGTCCAAACATTAGGGTGAATACTATTTTATCATGTCCGTGCACCATCCATTGATTACACCCACCAACTATTAAAACGACGAATCCATGCCAGGACTGTCCAACATGCATGGAAATTAAGAGTGCCCTGACAATGTACGCGGTCTAAGAAAAACGCAAGTTAAATTGTCAAAGCAGACTTGATACTCTCGTCATAAGAAAAGTTACGTTGCCAAAAAACATTAAACGAGGAAGGATTGCTTTTAATGCGACACGGCTCCATTGCGTATTATATTGCACTGGGTAAACCGGTCAGTAGTAGGAATCTCGCTGGACACCAGCATGGTGAACAATGCCCTTCCAGGCTGCTCATTCCCCTGCGTGCTCGTCGTTCAGCACAGAGTCCACGTGGCCTTCACCTCTATCACACACACTCACAGCTCTTTCTGCTCCGGGCATTCTGAATGTAACCAAAAGTTGATTTCACTCACTGCCATGATGAGCTCGAAGGGATGGTTGTACACCCGCACCGGGGACTAGTACTTTAAAAGAACTAGTCCCCGTGGTGGGCCACTATGAACTCTAAGGCCGTGGCAGACAAAGTTAGGTAAATAGCAGGCCCACGGGTCACCGCCCTCTTTCTTTTGTTAACAAATCAAACCTCCCCTTCTGTTCTAGGCCTCTCCCCAGCCTTTACACCTGCAGCGGCGGGCAGTGCAGTGTGTTTAACCACACGGCAGGGTCACAACTTTACGCAGGCTGGGCACACCTTGAGTGACCCACACCCTTCTGTTCCCTTCAAATATTTATTTTCACTTATCCATGCAGCTTTCCCACACGGTGTTTGTGCATCGCCGTCTTTGGAATTCAGCGCCCGGTGGACCCGAGCTGCTTTTAATTATTAATTAAGTGGGCGCTAGGTGCCTCTCTGGGAATATTCTGCTCGCCCTGCTCATTAGCTGAATCCTGATCCTAGCAGCAGGGGCGAGAGAAGCCCAGGGGGTGGCAGGCAGGAAAGCACCGTCTACTGCCCTTCTACAGATATCAGTTGTCACATAATGCAGCTGTGACAGGTGAGCGCGGCATTCTATGCAGCTGGCCCAGTGCCTGGACTCTACCTTGGGGCCATGAAGGCACGTGGGGGGCCTGGCCTGGACGATGCACGGGTGTGGTGTCGGGTTCTATCAGGTCTACATACTTGCAGAAACACTCGCACACCATAAAACAGAAGTTGGCACGGAAACTGAAAATGCAAAGAGACAATTTTATTAGGACCCCATGGGGTGGTGGTAGATTCATACAGCACCCTTCGGCAATGCAAGAAGTATCACACCGAACATCGGTGTGCGACCTCTTTTATACATTTTAAAGGTAATAAAAAGGTAGGCGGTATACATTAGAACAGTTTTAGGTACATATAAGGGCATTTTTGGAACACAGCCAACATGAAGGAGGGGTTTAATACCACTGGTCAGTTGGGAGGAACATTCCTAAGGAGTGACCACTCTCTAGTCCAAAGATCAGACGTACGCACGCGCGAGACTGACCATTGCTAAAAATAGCCTGTTGCTGGGTAGGGTAAAGGTTCATTGGCATAAAGGAAGGACGAAAGGGCATGCTGACCACGAGGCCGCATGTTCATAGGCAATGGAAGCCACCGAATACAAAATGGCCCCCACACGTTTAGTCAAGTTAACAGAAATGTTCGTGTAGCTGAGCTTAACGCTAACTCAGGTATTGCCAAATTACGACAGACGACCCTTTTAGCGTTTAGCTGAAGCTACCTCATAATGGAAGTAATCTGAATGTTCATCATTAATGTCAATCATCATTATTTGCTTCACTACGTTATTACTCATCTGTACATTTTTAGCAATAGCTCGTTTGGATGAGATACAGGCCGTAATACATACAGTACATAAGGTAGGTCCACATTGAATACATAGGCAACAGAAGAAAAATATCCCAATAATCACACATAGAACAGTTAACAGTTTCCAATCCCATGTACTAAGCAGAGTCCAAAACCAGCTAGAAAAAGTCCAAGTACCGTTGTCAGTGTGAATTTCAGAGGCAATTTTGGGCAACCTAGAGATAGCATCATACACAGATGGTGAATTATCTGGCACATAAACACAACAACTACTTCCAATGATGCGGCATGCACCCCCACGATCAGCTAACACTACGTCCAGAACCATCCGGTTCTGAAGCGTAACTATTCTTGTAATCTGAAGCTCTTCAGTTAAATTCCCTAAAGCAGAAGCAGTCTCATTAGCAACTGCCTCCACAACACGCGTTAACCGTCTAATTTTCCTGCTGTTTAGGGCAGCACCTACAAAAGAGAACAACCCTAAATTAAAATCCACATATTGTTGTAGTGAGGTGTCAGTTTGGTCGACTTCATCAATATCCAATGTTCTCTTAACTCTATTCAATAGAAAATCGTGATACAATACATAATCATTATGGTACATAGGTGGGGCAATAAACACAGGGGGTAATACAAAAGATATATAACATGTACCTAACCATCCAAGAGGAAGACGATGATAACCTTTATTTACGCAAATAAAGTAAGTGTTTCGTGAGGCCACACATGAAACACCATTTGATGCATCAAAGGCAAGAGTAACATTGCATTCACTTTTCCCCACCGGAATTGTTCCCTTATTCCTAATACAAAGGTCTGCTTTTGTATCAATAACGGTAATTACATGTAAACTGGTCATATTTGTAAGTCTCTGATTGGTGAAGATACGAGGCGTAGATACATTGTCCGGTCGATATTCTTCCCACTCGAATTTAGTTCCTTCTGCCTGTGGATAGCTATCTCGATCGTTATAGCAAACTTTGTTCAATCGAAAAAGTAGTCCACCTTTTGTTGGCCATCTCAATGTAAAGAGAAGAGTGTACCAAGCATTACATGACCCATTGTGAGAAAAAGGGAGAGGAATAAGTGGGGTTCCTCCCTTCTTCTGATGCCCAGGTAACATCCCACATACCCAACAATTGGACGTGTTGGTCATATTATGCGTGTGGTGCAATATCTGAATGAAACTATTATTCAAATAGGTCTGTCTATGTCTTTCTTCGTGATAGGGCAAAGTAAAATGGAAATGTTCAGATGGAATTGGAGTGGTAGGCAGTAAATAGTCCCGTGCAGTAAATAGTCTTTCTATAGTCCAAGCTATTACTGCTATTACCACTATTGTCGCAACAAAAAGAACCGCACCCAGAATTCTTCTGTTTTTCAATGTCATAGGTGCCATGGTACAATGAACAAAAGTCTCAAGAAACAAACTAGAAAATAAAAATATGGTGCTGAGAACCGAGGCTGCCGTTGAGTTTTTCTCAGAGATTCAAGACGGGTGTCGCTACACTGGACAGAACTGATCCCCCCCCCTTGATATTCCCGGCTTCCGTTTCACAAACCTCGGAACGGTTACCAACCAGTCATGAAAAATACAAAAAAAATGATTTCCTTGGCCGTAGATTGTACTTCACTCCGCCAGAAATAGTGTGGTCCGGGAAGGCTCCCTCCGACTCGTGAGGCGTAACAGCTGGGCTCTTCTCAGCATCCAAGATGTCTCTGTAATCGGACAGCACTTCAGGGTTCACCAGGTCTGGAGAAACATGTCGACAGTGCGTTGAATGTATCCACCGCTTCTTATTCGTGACTCGCACAGCCGTTCGCGTTGCCAGCAGCACTTGCTCAGGGCCACGCCACCTCGGCTCCAAACTGCTGGATCTCTCAAACACCCGGATCATAACATGGTCGCCAGGACGAAGATTGTGAGCCTCTCCAATGGATTTGTCGGGGAGCGCTTCTCGAACCTGTTGATGAATAGAAAGTAAATCATTTGTTAATCGTGCCAAATAATCGTTCATCATTATACAAGGCACATCATGTATCAAACGAGGCTTTGGAACTCCCCAGATATTCATGGGCCTTCCAAACACCACTTCATAGGGTGTGAGGCCAGTTCGGGAGTGTGGCACTGATCTAATAGACAATAATGCCAATGGCAAAGCATCCGGCCATTTCAAATACGTGGATGCCACGATCTTCGCTAGCTTCAGCTTCAGAGTCGCATTATACCTTTCTACTAGACCTGCTGACTGCGGGTGGAATACAGCGTGGAATTTTTGTCTGATTCCCAATCCTTTCAGGACATGCTCTACTATCTTCCCAACGAAATGAGGACCATT
This sequence comes from Lissotriton helveticus, assembly GCF_964261635.1. NCBI lineage: Eukaryota > Metazoa > Chordata > Amphibia > Caudata > Salamandridae > Lissotriton > Lissotriton helveticus. The sequence continues at coordinate 988,575 of NW_027611684.1, read as the reverse complement.
ATTATTCCACAAAAATTTACAAACACCATAACGTGGGAAGTACTCTTTTAGTAGTACCGTAGCTGTTGTTAATGCTGTATTGTCCTTTGTGGGGTAGGCTTCAACCTATTTACTAAAGGCACACACCACCACTAGGACATATTTAAGGTTATTACAACGCTCCAGTTGGATATAATCCATTTGCAGTACTTCGAATGGTGCAGTAGGTGGAACGAACCCTCCTTTAGTAGTAGAGGTTCCTTTTGCAGGATTGTACTGTAGGCATATCAGACAGGTCTGTACTATTCTCCTAGCCGTGCTGGTAATCTCAGGATGCTCCCAAACTCGTGTAAGCGATTTAGTAATCGGAAGAGCTCCAATATGTGCCAACCCATGTGTCATTTGAACCATTGCCTGCAAGTAAGCAGCAGGTAATTTCCATCTCTTCATGTCTTTGCTTCTCCAGCAACCCTCATCATCCAACAACCCTCATCATCCAACACTCCCTCTATTGCCCATGCTGCAAGCTCCGCTTCAGACGCTGATTTCTGTATGTCTAAAACTTCCTCTCTAGCATCATGCCATCGCTCGGCTTGCGATCTCACCACATACATAGGGGAGTCATTTTGCCACATGGCAGTCTCTCTCGCTATGCGGTCTGCAAAAGCGTTTCCTTGCCCTATTTTGTCCGTCACCTTTTTATGTGCGCTACATTTTATTATCGCCACCTTCCTTGGGCATAATAGTGCATTCAGGAGGTCGCATACCAACTCTCCATACATGATGTGTGTTCCGTGTGAGGTCATAAACCCTCGTTCCCTCCAGAGTAGGCCAAAATCGTGCGCTACTCCAAAGGCGTAACGACTATCGGTGTAGATATTCACACATAATCCAGCACTTAGCTCACAAGCTTTCGTTAAGGCTATCAATTCAGCCGCTTGAGCAGATTTTTGTGGTATTCGTGCTGTTTCTACCACTGTCTTAAGTGTCGTGATCGCATAGGCTGCGGAAGCCGTACCATCTGGCAATCTCACACACGATCCATCAACCCACAGTTCCCCATCTACATCAGGAAGTGGCGTGTCCTGTAAATCGACACAACCCTTTGTTTGTTCGTCAGTCAGAAAAACACAATCATGTTGTTCTTCCTCCTGGGTCTCAGTAACAGGATATGGCAATAAAGTAGCGGGATTCAAAGTGGCGCACCTCTGCAATGTAATGTGTGCCGCCAGCAATGTTAACTCGTATCCTGTTAAACGGGCACTGGTTAGATGCTGCGTTTTCGTTTGGTTCTATAGCGCATCTACTGCATGGGGAACTAGCATCAACAATTTGTGTGACAGAACTATTCCCTCACTCTGCCGTATAGCTACTGCTGTTGCTGCAACTGCTCGAAGGCATCCAGGCAGTCCTCGAGCCACAGGATCGAGTACCGCTGAAAAGTATGCGCAAGGCCTCTGTTTATCTCCGTGTAACTGTACCAAGACTGACAATGCGCACCCATCCTTCTCATGTACATACAGTGTAAAGAGCTTTGTATAATCTGGTGTACCTAACACTGGCGCAGAACAAAGAGCTTGTCTCAGTTGTTCTAAAGCATTTTGACATTCGTCCGTCCATTCGAGGGGGAGTGATGCAGTTTTGGACAGCAATGCTAACAAGGGTTTTACAATGTACGAAAATCCTAGTATCCATTGCCTACAGAAGGACGTCAACCCTATGAAAGCACGAACATCATTCTGCTTGCAAGGGACTGATGTATCTAAGATTGCTTGGATTCGGTCTGATGTTAATGCACGTCCCTCCTTAGACAAAAGATGACCAATATATGTCACCTTTGGTCTACAATATTGTAGCTTCTTCCGCGAAACCTTGTGATTGTGTTTCGCAAGGAAAGAAAGCAGGGAGAGTGTACTCTCCTCGCATTGCTCCTGTGTGTCTGCTGCAAGCAGAATGTCATCAACATATTGTATGAGTGCCACCCCAGACTGCAAATCAAATGAATCAAGTTGTCTTTTCAAAGCCTGACTGTAAATGCTAGGACTTTCGGTGTAACCTTGAGGAACTCGACAAAATCTATACGATTTATTATTTAATATAAAGCCAAACAAATATCGGCTATCAGGATGGATAGGGATTGAAAAGAAAGCGTTTTTCAAATCAATCACTGTAAATGTAGTAGCCGTGGGTGGAACCAACGTAAGTAAAGTGGAAATGTCAGATACTACTGGATACTGCGGTACAACTATCTTATTAATTTCCCTCAAATCAATAATAAAACGATAGATCTTAGTATCTGTGTCTTTCTTTAGGATCTGAAGAATTGGACTGTTGCAAACATTATAGGGAACTTCCTCCACCACCCCTGCCGTTATCAAGTCATTCACAGTATGTATCAAAACTATTTCGCCTTCTCTAGAGATCTTGTACTGAGGAACACGAGGTAAAACCGCTCCCTCCTTCACAGTAATGCACACAGGAGGAATAATCATTTGGCCCACATCAGTATCGGAAGTAGCCCATAACGTACTTGGAAGGGAAGCTAATGCGTCGGCCTCTTGCATGAGGAACGATCTCTCAATTTATGGGTAGTTTTCATTCAAAATGACCCGCACCCCTTCAGGGGCACAGCGTATTGTTGCACGAAAATGCTTTAGCATATCAAGTCCCATAATATTATCTGGTGTATTTGGAGATAATAGAAACGGACATGGGGCAGTGAATTTATCAACATGAAATGTAAGGGGTTGAGACAATGGGCTTAGTGAAGGTGTTCCATCGAACCCTATTGCTGTAATCGTTTCGCCAGACAGGGGAGCCCTTGGAACCAAGTGTTTAGACAGAGCACTTCGAGTAGCTCCTGTGTCGACCAGAAACTGATCAGTAGAACCCAAAACATGTGCTGATATATATGGACCCCTTTGATCGACTGGTACTTCAACCGATTCCACACCCCATCCTACGCAACCCTATGCATAATTTTTATCCTGAGACTCAGTATACTCTCCTTCTGCTATCTGATACTGATTCCGTCGATCAAAAGTATTATGTTCAACCTGACCACGACCCCTCTCTTCACCCCTACCGCGATCATTCACTCCACCTCTTGGTCCTGAATAACTATTCCGTGACCTTCCACTTCCTCGACCCCTCTGACTACGCTGTTCACGAAGCACCGGACAATCTGCGAGCCAATGTCCAAACTGCTTACAGTATGCACACTGATCCTCAGAAATGTCGGAACGAGGGGGAGACGTAACGTACGATCCTCGTCTACCCCTATCGTTCCCTCTCGATTGCGTAGCACAAACCTGTGCCAACATCACTTTCGTCTTTAAGTCCTTCACTTTCTTATCACTACTCTCTTTAGCCTCTAGTTCCTGACGTTCATAATACTGAGCCATAGTTAATAAGGAGGCAGGCGTTGCCGTGGTCCATGAACTTTCACTAGCCTTCAATCGCTTAGCAATCTCCGGTAGGAGATTAGCCACATACTTATCTACGAATAAGTGCCTGCCCGTGTCCTCTGTTAATGATTGACCACTGTAATCATGGAATGCTTCCTCAAAACGTGAAAAGAAATCAGAAACCGATTCGTCTGGCTTCTGCTTACACGACGCTAACACTGTCCAATCTATTTTCTTAGGAGGGACAAGTGTTTTTAATTTATTCAAGATAGCTGTTGGCAAATCTAAAATCAACTGACACGGTTTACATGCAGGTTCCCTATCTGAATCAGCTCTCACTATGTCCTTCCAATCTGCGCCTAATATCGTTCGATCGTCAAACTTACGAATCACCCTCCACATATCAGGAGGCAATATCAGCCCAAAGAAAAGATCAATATCAACTAACGTCATAATGCACGAAGAAATAGCACCCTCCACACCTTCATAGAAAGCTGCTGGATTTTTACGGGGGTCAGGCAAAGCATTCTTAAGTGCCATAACATCTGCTCTATTCCATGGCGTATAAACCCAATTATACACAAAATAGCCCTTTGAATCTTTAGACGTCTTATCATCATCCGTACCGTCCCCTTTAGGAGGGACATACAAAGGTGCAGCTTCCCGCATAGGCAAAACATTAATTGCAACACTCTTATCTGATCCATAAATAGGGCACACTCGGGAATTTTCCGTCGATCCAGACGCTGATTGCTCTGATGTTTTGTTTGCCGCTCGCAATCGCGTCGCCTCATCTCGTAACTGAACCAACCGCCGGAAGAATTCGTCCGTATCTGAATGAGCAAAAATACCTTTACGAAAATTCTCACGACCAACTGATATATCTTTAGGTTCCAACTCAGGAGAGTGTTTTCTAAACCACTCAACAACTTCACCTGCAAGATGATCTAAAAAATACAATCGTTCCTTGTCGGACCACTTGCTCATAAAATCATCAACCTCTGAAACAGTTATAGAATTTACATTAAGTTTACGGGCAATCGAACGCAATTCCGTCATACGCTCGACCTGTAACCTGGTACGTTGTTTGTCCTGATTATCCTCGTCCGATTCCACATCTGGAGCCGTAGGCTGAACATACGGGGGCGGGTAACGATCTGACAATGAAAAATCATCTAATTCATTAGTAAGGACAGGGTAAAGAGGACGTCTAATAGGAAACTGACCATTAACCTGCAGGTTACGTTCTCGACTCTCTTTCTCTTTCTGTTCCTGCAATTCCTTCTCCTGTAGCTGTAAAGCTTTATCCCGAGCAGCCTTTCGCTGCTCTTTGTCCGCCAAGGCTTCTGCACGCTTCATTCGTTCACGCACCGCTTTCTCCCACATACGCACACAATCAAACATATCCTGCCTAGACCTGCGCTGAAACAAACACTGTCCTACATACTGGACTTTTCGCAAATCGAATGACCCATGTAGTGGCCATTGCAATTCACGATCAGGTTTAGTGTATTTGTGCCATAACGTGCTATACATTATGGGAGGAAGGGCAAATTTAATGTACATTTCGCGATTAGGAGTCCCCTCTGGGGGAGCCGGCTGAGATTCATTTAATCGATAAGTGGTACCATTTCCAAAGCAGCACATTCCTCGGAGTGTGCTGAGGACAGGCATGTTCAAAATATCACGGAAAAATGCGATATTACATAAAATGGCACTTAAGGGTACTTATGCACAATGTGCCGTTCAAACAAATTCAAAAGCAGAGAAATATCCCTCCATGCCTGCCTATGTGAGGTGCACTCCACATATAATTCAAATCAAAGGTCCAAACGTTAGCTAACTCATACAAATTCAAATTCAAATTCAAAAAGCCACAGTAAGTGTCAATAGACTACCTTACCAAACATAAGCTCATCCGATAATTCTTCAAAGGTGTCCAGATTCAAACTGCAAAGTTCCGTAGCCGAATCAGCCAAAACAGGCACTACACGACAAGCCAAACGATCAGAACCTCAGTCGAGGACCGGCGCCACCTGGAAGGTCAGATCAGAAGGAAAGGAAAAAACACAGTGGGTGCCAAGACTTGGGTCACTCAGTGGCAGCGTACGCGTCCATAGCGAGTTTCCAATCCTTCGTCGTGACCTCTCCTTCGGGCATCCGAGTCGTCGATGAGGTCCCTTCGCGGTCGCCAATTGTGGTGTCGGGTTCTATCAGGTCTACATACTTGCAGAAACACTCGCACACCATAAAACAGAAGTTGGCACGGAAACTGAAAATGCAAAGAGACAAGTTTATTAGGACCCCATGGGGTGGTGGTACATTCATACAGCACCCTTCGGCAATGCAAGAAGTATCACACCGAACATCGGTGTGCGACCTCTTTTATACATTTTAAAGGTAATAAAAAGGTAGGCGGTATACATTAGAACAGTTTTAGGTACATATAAGGGCATTTTTGGAACACAGCCAACATGAAGGAGGGGTTTAATACCACTGGTCAGTTGGGAGGAACATTCCTAAGGAGTGACCACTCTCTAGTCCAAAGATCAGACGTACGCATGCGCGAGACTGACCATTGCTAAAAATAGCCTGTTGCTGGGTAGGGTAAAGGTTCATTGGCATGAAGGAAGGACGAAAGGGCATGCTGACCACGGGGCCGCATGTTCATAGGCAATGGAAGCCACCGAATACAAAATGGCCCCCACACGTTTAGTCAAGTTAACAGAAATGTTCGTGTAGTTGAGCTTAACGCTAACTCAGGTATTGCCAAATTACGACATGGGGAAGGTACAGACAAATGCAGTGTAAATACCTACAACCTGTCCACATTTCTGCATATCTTAAGACGTGTAAATGTCACACCCTCTACAACATTATTTTTCATGGATACAGCATTATCGCTTCAGATTCTTTATCCCTGCCTCCATGCTTGAGCCCCAGAGTGAATTACCATCTTTAGTAGCTACCGCGTGGAGGGTTTCCTCGAGGCCATTGTTGTTTAGTCACATTAAACGACTTAATTATGATGTAAGGCCTTCTAGATGTACTGCCAGACGCGGCCCGCATGACGGGCGGGTGGGGGGGTGGAAATTGGGTCGTCACGGAGGGGGGAGGGGTTCATTTAATTAAAAAAATATATTACATAAAACTTACCGTCCCGCTTCTGGATGGGTCCCGGCTCCCGCTCCCGCCGTCCTGCGTTTTCTGTGCCTGCAGCTCTCGTCATCAGCAAAGGCAGCGTCCCTCCCCTCCAGGCTCCACCAATCACAAGTGGTGAGGCGCATTGGAGCGCGCCCCACCCGGGCCATTTTCTCCATTGTAGGCCGCTGCACCAGCCTAATAGAGAAAAAAGAGAGAGTGGGCGGTCCTGCTCCAGGGCAGGGGGGAGTGGCTTGCCCACTGTTGTACGTACTGACTGTTTGGTCGGCCCTGGAGCCGATCAAACACTCAGCATGCACAACAGTGGGCAAGCCACTCCCCCTGCCCTGGAGCAGGACCGCCCACCCCAAAAAGGCACTTCTGCTTTCTCGCCGTACAAGAAGGCAGAAACATCAAATGAAACTTAATACCATTATGTTTCTGCTTTCTCGCACGCCATGAAAGCAGGGGGGCGACGCTGTCTGCATGGCACACATTCTTTATAGCAGTCACATTACCCATCTGGGATTATAAGTATGTGGTGGGGGTCTAGAAAGTTGAAAATACATTTTTGCATTCACTCTTATCAGTCCCCCAATTAACTTCAATGTTTGTTATCCATCAAGAATTGACACTTATCAGCCTTTATATCCTTCTTGGCCTCCTCAGGACAAGGGTGAGGAAACTTGTCGAGCAAAGTCCAGGTGCCCTGCATTCAGAACCCAGTTCATGGCGAACAAGCAAATGTCCAGGAAATCTCACTTCATTACTTTCTTTTAATTCACATGCCACTAATGGAACGTCAATGAATTTCTTAATAACCTCTCCGAGCATATACGACGTTCCCCGCTCTCTGAGCTTTAACAAATGCGTATGGTCACCATTCTCTGACAATTCTGCTAGGGGTTATGTATGTGTCAGACCTGGCTTAATCTAGACTCAACATTTAACCATCAGATTATTAGGGACTCAAGCTAGTAGTATCTCGTGGCTTTATTACGTTAAGCACAGCATGTTAAAATTGGGGCGCCCAGTTCTTTTTAATTCACCGGATATGATAAAAAAAGAGGACCTGACTTGGATTAAAACCCAATTCTTGAATTTCTTGTCAGTGGAGCGTGAGGAGCGGGAGCTACTGAAACCATCAGTAAAGGCTTATTTTTGGTTAAAAACCTCCCCTCGGACTGAACCTTACCTGAGAATTGTTACTAAACCCTTCCACCGTTTGCTTTTAACTAGGTTCTGTTTTAATCTAATTCACTTCTTTTTAGGTAATTCCCAAGGATGGAGTAGGCAAGAAGATTTGAGTCCGTGTACCTGTGACAAATTCTCACCACAGGATACTATGCATTTTATAATGTTTTGCGACCATTATACTGTGATTCGCAGGAAGTTCTTAGTTCCTATTTTAAGAGAAAAATGTTTTGTACAAGTTAAACCTGCTTTAATTTAACTCCAAATGTTGATTGATCCATGGGAGATATTTAATATTGCAAGCTTCTTAGTAGCAGCCGTTCGTCTCAGACAAAAAAGGTACCCTATGATAAATGCTACATAAGCATCAACTGTATACATATGATCATTGTTTTCCTTTTTGCTGCCTTGCTGCCTTTCTTGAAATTACCCCTAACGTGGTAGTCCTTTTATCTATATACGTGCAATTGGCTATTGGGGTTTTTATGTGCCTTTGAAATTGATTTTGTAACATTGATTCTTTTTTTTTCTGGTCACATGTGATTTGGATTTTAAATGTTTTTATTCTGAAATAGCGAATTTTACCGAATCGCTATTTTGGAATCTCAAAATGCAATTTATTTAGGAATTGCAAATTATTTTGCGATTCCTTAACATTACCTAATAGCGATTCTGTAAATAGCGAATCGCTATTAGGTAATATGACTTCATTCATTCCTATAGCCCTAAAAACCCATAGGAATGAAGGGTTTTGCATTTGCTAATTTGCAATTGCCAAATTGGTAATCGCAATCTGCGAATGCAAAGCCAAGGGTGCCTAGGGGCCTAAGCCTCCCCCCGAATTACTACCCCAAAAAGAGAAGTGTGTACTTGTAAAGCACACACATGCCGCTACATGGCACTTTGAACAATGCATTTTTGTACATTTTTCACAGTTTACACATGTTTACCATCAACTTGAAGTTGATGGTAATTAGCCTTTCCTAAATGCACAGTTCGCATTTAGGAAAGGCTTCTTTCATTTGCAAAAGGGATTCGCAAATTGCGATTACCTAAATTGGGACCACTGCCTTCTCTTAAAAAATATTTTCGCACCCATTCACAAATGGAAAAGTGTCCCCTCGGGACCCCTTCCCGTTTGCGAATGTTTACCACCTACTTGCAGACTCCGCCTTTCATGACTCTTCCTCTTGTGAGTCCAACTCCTTGTAACTACTCCCCTGTTCTGCTGCCTGTCCTTGCCCCCCAACTATGGGATTCCAGAGTGCAGTGGCGGCTGGTGAAGTTTGAGAGTGGTGAGGTTGGCCTTGAGGGGGCGGGGGGGATGCTGTGGGGGTTGGTGGCGGGATGTCATTTTTTTCAGGAGATTAGTCGCCATTTCCAGTGCAAATCTTATTAACTAGAAATGGGATAAAAAGCTGCATTTTTCAGACTCATTTTAACAGCAGTTAAACTAAAGTGCGAATATGTACATTTTTATAAGGATCAGAGAGATTGTATGGGGTGTGAAATCACTCCGTTATCAAAGAGGAGTCAGTAAATGTAGTTCCAGCTATTTGGCATCTATAGTTTTGTCTTAAACAACAGACTGTGTTTCCGTTTTATATCCTCTTTTCTTGTAAGGTAGAAGGTGTTGAAGAGATAGACCTACGGGTTCTGACCTCTGAGGCATCACTTAAGTCACGTGCAGAGCAGTCGTGGTCATCAGGTTTGTCTGTGGTCAGGAGAAAAGATACAACTCCCTCCATGCCTTTGTCATGGGGTATAGATATATATAGTCCTGGATGGTTTCTAAGATGTTTAAATAGTCAGTGGTCTCTCTGATGTATGTACTCATGGATTGTACCAAGGGCTGTAAATGTTTGTCCAGATTCTTCCAATCGGTTCATGTAATGAATTGATGGTAGAGACAATCGGTCTAAACGGAGGTATGGTTGCATGTTTGTGAATCTTAGGTATCATGTAAATGTAGGGTATTGCAAGATTGGATTTGGTGAGGTAGTTTCTGTCTTCGTTGCTGATGGTACCCTTTTCGATGGCAACATTGAGAATGGTTTGTAAACTTTAGTCCTGAGGGCCTCAGGACACAACAGAACCTCATTGCCCCATCAGCAATGCGCCACAAGGCGCGTTTGCAAAGTGGTGTAAAAAAAGGTGTGGCCTCGGACCACCTTTCAGCAATCCCACTGTGTGGTGCTTGCTGGAGGTACCTGGTGGGCTAGTTGGCCCTTAAGGACCCATAAGATGCGAGGGGACTTCATCCCCCAACCCAAAACACGCCAGAAGGTGTGTTTTCAAGTGGTGCAGGGAGGGGGCGGGGCCTCCGGCGAGATCCAGGTTAGGTTTTCTTTTTCGTTTTTTAGGAGGGGGCTCTTAACAATTTTTGGGCCCTGGGGATCTCATCTCCCAGGGCCTGAGCATTTAAAAAAAATAGGAAGGGGGCCTGGCCTTGTGTTATTTATTTATTTTTTTGCAGGGAGGGGGTCCCCTAGGTCACTTGTGACCCCGGGGACCCAATCCCCCAGGACCTGGCCTTGTGTAAAAAAAAATTTGCCGGGAGGGGGCAGCGTGGCCTCACTCCCCTGGGCCACCTCTAGTCCCGGAGACCACATCCCCCAGGGCTGCCCTTCCATTAAAAAAAAATCTAAACTAAAGAAGAGGGGGCTTTGTGCCCCCCTCCCATGCAATTTCTGGCCTCAGGGACCCCATCCCCAGGGGCTGACCCTTAATTTGGAGGGAGCCCCAATGCCCCACGGTCCCTGCCGGCTCCTTGCCTCCTGCGGGAGCCATAATTGCTTTTGGGCAAGGGGAGCTGCATGTTAGCAGCTCCCCTTGCCCAAAAGCAATTCTGCTTTGCTTCTTGGAAGCGAGAGCAAGTTTCCTGCTCTCGCTTCCAAGAAGCAAAGTAGAGTTTGCTATGGCATAGCGGGAGACATTGCAGCTGGCTCTAGGGGGTGATGGTCCCCAGGCCATCAAGGGCTCTAGAATGGGGGCTGCGCGGCCCCCTCCCAACGAGTACAAAGCCCCTTGGAGGTGGTGGTCCCCGGGGCCCAGGGTGTCATGAATTCACCCACCTGTACTCCGGTTTGTTCCTTCCTTGATGCTGCTATTACCAAACTCCCTCTGAACTCCACCAGAGAGGCAAGGATAAGATTCACTTGCCGCCCTGATCGAACCCCGGGGGAGGGAGGGGAATAGGGACGAGAGAAAAGAGAAGACACACTGGATTCTTGTAGACCGACTTGACAATTCAGTGGTGTAGAATGTCTCTCGAGAAAGGCAAATTGTTACTGGGCTTCAGTTTTCACCTCGTGTATAATCTGATAAATGTACCCGATTAATCTGAACATCCTAAATCACTTCTTTAGGTCAAACATCTGCTTTGGAACTCTTAGTTGGGTATACCTGAATTACCCTTGACCATTTCTCAAAAGGATTCTTGAAACTAAAAGAAAGAATAAACAAAAAAAACACTACAGGTGCACTAATAATCTGTGATTGGTCAAATTATCACAAGAGTTACTGATTTCCTTTACAATATTTGCTCCGTAATTTCACATTAAATATACATAAATGATAATAGCAATCAAGCTCTCTGTTCCCTTTCAGTCTTCTAATCAGACTCAAGGTATTTACACAAATGTCCGTTTTACTTTAACGTTCTTCACTTACTCAATGTCCATAAAGTCCTTGGATTGTTTCAGAAAGAGTTTCAAAACGTTCTCTTGATTTATAGAAGGTCAAGAGGTCTCTGCCACAGTTCTGATAAAGTTTAAATTCTTACTGGTATGTGTTCAAGCATGCTAACGCTTTACCATTCAGAGCGAGGTGTTGCTGGACAACCCTTTGTTGAATCTCTTTTCTTTTCTCTTTTGCAGGAAATCGGAAACCATGCTGGGAGAGGATTTGGACCCGGAAATTCAGAAACAGGAAGGAACGTCTGAAATGTGCTCCGAACAGCAAGAACACAGCCGAAGACACTGAGTGAAGACAGGGAAGGAAGCAGGGTGGAGCGCTGAAAAGCTTCAGATGATCTGCCACCCAGGTCCGGAGTCAGGTGAGTGTTTAGGCACGAAGCGAAGCATCGGAAACCAAGTGGGTGGAGTTTAAATAGCTTTGGGTCTCAGGTTTTCTCACGTGTGCATGTGAAGGTGATTTGGACCTTAGATCTTTCCCAGGTAATTCACGTGTACATGCCAAGACCGTATGTGACAGGGTTTTTCCGGATGCAAGGCATGGAAAGATCTGACCAATCTTGGAGTATGTGCATGTGTTTCTGGTTCCCAGGATTTTCTGACACATTATAACCCTTCCAGTCAATTAAATACTGTAATCGACCATGTATACGTTTTGCATCTATAATGCGATTTACTTCATATGCAATATTGTCTCCAACTACAACAGGTGGAGGAGGGTTGTCTTTTCGTGTGGAGGGATCATGTGGTTTGAGCAAAGATACATGAAAAACTAGGTGAATGGCATATTCAGAGGGCAAAGTTAATCTCATTGAAACTGGATTCAAAATGGTATTTATGGGAAAGGGGCCAATTAACCTAGGTTTTAGTTTCTTGGGGCCTTCAATCTTGATATTTCTGGATGATAACCAGACGAGAGCCCCTACTTTATAGGGTGGTGCTGATGTTTTGTGTTTATCGACTGATAAACAGACCACCAATCTGCATTGGTTCCACGTGTGTGTTCTTTTCTTCTGTTTCTTTTTTCTCAACTCTAAAATGCCAAGTTCTTAAATTACTTCTGGGTCTTTCACTATTTTGCTCTCCCAATCTGTGATCTAACTTAACCACTAGATCTAAAAATTCTGCGTAGTCCTCAGGCAAATTAACAATGTGTGCCAAAGAATCTTTTAATTCATCTCTAAGGCCCGATAGAATAAAGATATTCTTTTCTCCTCCGGCCAGTGTGTTTCTGATAACAATCTGTTGAAATTTGTTACATAGGTTAAAGATCCTTGGACCCCTGGCGTAGATTTAAAAGCTTGTTATCGGATGCTTGAATAAAAACATGTTTGGCAAGTAAACTGGACATAGCTGTTTTAAAAGCAGCTAGATTGTGCAATAAAGTATTATTTGTGTCAACCAAAGGCATAGCCCAGGTGGGCGATACGCCTCCTAAATAAGAGATGATGAAAGCTATCTTGGAGGTGTCGGTGGAAAAAACCTGCGGTATACATAAAAAGTGTAACTGGCATTGGCTCATAAAAGTAGTAAAATGACTACTACCACCAGTAAATCGTTCCGGGTTTGCCAAGGGAACTGGGATTGGAGTTACCACGGTGACTTGCAGGTTCTGATCATTGTTAGGGCCTTATGTACTAGGGGAAACAAGCATTTGCAATGCAATAGGGCTCGCATTAGTAAAGTTAGAGGTATTAGTATTGTAAATGACACATTTTTTATTTATGTTTTTGTTTTGAAAATAGCGAAATTAATAACTTTGTCATTTACAATGCCAATAGTGTTAACTTTTGCAAACAGACACCTATAGCATTTGTAATGCAATATGTGTTGTATTTACATGACTTAGATGTATTAATATTAACCTCTTCAGTGCTGCGCGAATTGCGCTGCAGTGCTGAAGGGTCATAAATCACATTGACTCATGACGGAAATGTTCCGTCATCAGCACCGGAGCACCGACGCTGATGACGGAACCGTTCCGTCATGAGCATGGAAGGGGTTAATATTAAAAATAACAGGTGGAGGAATGGAAGGGAATGAATTGCTAGAAGAAAGGACCGACAGGAGGAGAGAAGAAAAATTCAAGAGATGTAAAAGAATGAACCAAAAAGTAAGAAATGGAAGCGAGAGCTAGAAGAGAAGGAATTAAAGAGGAGTAGAGGGGACGGGAGGAATTAAAGGGGAGGGGAGGAGTGCGTGTGCACTGGCTAAACTGTCTACTTTTTTATCCAAATCCCAGACCTGGTTTCAGGGACAGACCAGTGTGTGTTCCTGGGCCTCACAGCAAGGTTTTTGTGAAAGCACAAGGAACTTTTAAGTGCAAACATCACATCAGTAGTTTGGAATCCACTGAGCAATTCCATTTGGAGATGGCAATTACAAACGCGACAGCCAAGTGTTTTAGCCACAGATGTAATGAAAGGGGAAAGGATGTACGCGTGGTATAGCGGCTAGAGGGCGACTTTGGAACCTTGCAACCTGGGTTGAAATCTCAGCTGCAACGATTGACTAATAAATGTGTGATTCTTGACAATTTACTACATTTCTTTGAGACAATGACTGTAAATATGCATACGGTTACGTCATTCTATATATGTCATATGTTATACAATTCTACTTTCAGAGGTGTAACGCCCCTTGATGTGCATGATCTAGTATTGTAACCAACCCCCCACCCACCACATTACACCATGCACGCCGCTGCTCCCAAGGATAGGTTCATGCTGCATTTTACCAATACACAGTGTGGATTTCAAGGGCGTGGCCAGGCACAATACGGTGTGACGTAGACACACAAGTCACACCTGTGGCTATTCACAGGACGCCGGTCGTTCCCCATCCGGGACTTGATTCACACAAATATAGTCCTGCAAAAAAGCTGGAGTAAAGGACATTCATTCCTTGTTGAAAATAATAAAGTTTGAAATGTTCAGCACATGTAAACAATTAAACGCAACGTGTGCTGAGCAAGATGTATGTCTGAAAGTATAGGATTTGTGTAAACTGCCATACGTACTTCTGTTGCTGTTTGAGTATTGAACATACCCAGGCCCAAGGGGGTTATCGGATCGCGCTATTCTATTCAAGTTTGTGTATTGGCAACATGTGCAGATCTAGTCAACTCATGTAAAGAAGTGAACGACTGACATCTGTACATATTTCTTGTGAATACTCCGAACTGCCAGGCGTCTGGGAGCTTAGAAACAGATTGAGCGCAGCATTAAGCGCTAGATTAAAATGAATCCACGGAACACAGGAGAAAAATGCAAACAAGTTAGTGTAGGTGAAATGGACGTGGCCACTCTGCCCTCATTACTCAGTGTCATGGCCACACAGAGACCAATTACTGCAGCCCTTAAACAGCGTCAGCAAGGAGAGAAAAAAAAATGTGTTTTGCTAATGCTCAGCATCAGGAAACAAGGATAATACTGCAATAAATGGTAAACATTCCAACAACAAGAAAGAACGCACTATGAAGGCACTTCCATAGTCAGGTGAAGGCACCTCCACGGGCAGGGGGTTGTTCGGAGGGGGAGGGGGGGGGTGCCTACAGGAGAGAGACCTTGGTAGCATGCAGGGGCCTTTCATCATCTGGAGGTATTTTGGGTTGGGGGCAGGGAGGCGGGCACTGTGAGAACAGGGAGGGGGTCGGGCGAGGTCTGTTCCAAGAGGGGACAAAAAAAACAAGCAATGTCCTGAGCAAATGGTGGAGGCCTGAAACAGTGGAGTGGGAGAGGTGAGGGGGAGTCACAGGGAGATTAAGGGACAGAAGGCAAGCAGATAAAGCGACAGGGGCACGTGAAGTGCAGGCGGGGGTGGGGGGGGGCAGAGCCTTTGAAGAGCCAGAGTCACGGCCATGAATAAGTGAAGTGAATAATTAGGGGAGGAGAACTGGCAGGCTGATAGGCAGAAGGCTCAGGCAAGCTCGTGCACGAGGAGCTTGTCACGTAATTCTATTTCTCGTGAACTGTTAGGAATCCGGCTTGAAGAGAGCCAATCAGCTGCCTCAATAGAGCCTTTGGGGAAAGAAGCAGATCAGCGACATAAGGGCTCACGACCCTGTTTTCTATTTCTGCGAAATAGAAAAGGGGCGAGCCCTAAAAACAGATGAGGGGCCAAATTTACCGGGAGCAATGATAGGTTTGTTTTCTCCTGGTTGTGAGTCTCTCCAATTAGTAAATTCTCTTCGGGTTCTATCCAGCTCTTGTCTAAGGGCCTGGTTTTCCTACCTTAGTTCCTGCATTTCTTCGGTTAGCTTCCATACTAAAAGGGTTAACTGAGACAAATCCATGTTGTCCTGTAGTGTAGTTCCTATATTCCCAATAGGCTCTGCTCATTGGAATAATATATCCTATAGATTTAACGTAGGACTGAGGTCAACTAGGCCTCTATCGAATATACTAAACTTAATTGTGTGTGTGCCAGCGAACTCAGAGGTCACTAGAAACTTTCTCGAATACACAAGAAGGGATTAGTTTCTGACAACCGCATAAACATGACAACTTTGTTTCCCAAGAATAAGAATATATCTCTTAGAGTCGCGGAAACAATAGATAAGTATTTCACTCAGTCAATCGTGCATGCTTAGTTTCTACAGAGTTGCAGAGAAATAGAGAGACAGGCTTTTTCAATAAAAGGTTTATTGAACAGTCTTCTTTCTCATGCAAGAGAAGTGAACTGCTACAATCGTTAAGCAGACTTCAAAGTATAATGCGTACAGCGTAAATAGTAATATACAATAATACTGTAAGAGCATTATATGGTTTCTAAGCCATATAAAAATACATACATAAATACACAGGCTAAAATACTCCCTGGTGCTTCTAAAATACGCCTACCCCAATGTACCTAACCTAAGTCTAGTACGCTTGAAGAAGTAGGTATTGTGTAGCATAGGTTTTAGTTTTCTTTGCCAAGACTCTACCAAAGGTTCCTCTAGGTTCTAATCAGCTCCATACCTTGGTTAGAATGAAGGATGTCTGGTATCTCAGCCTCGGGACTCGATTTCCCAACATCCCGCAAGGGGAGCCAGAAACACTGGAGCTGGATTCTCATCAGGAGCAGGGCAGCTTCCTGATCAGTGCGTCAGCTGGAGAGTCGGCGTCCTTCGGCACTTGCTGTAGCGAGCTGCGTCGGGCAAGTAGATAGACGAACAGCTCCAAACCACCGTAGTTTGCCACAGCAAGTGAAGGTATATTTATACCTTGAAGGTGTTTAGGAATGCCATAGTTTGACGTAAAGTCGGGCATATGAACGTCATAATGAACCCCTGGGGAATAGTTGTTCATTGTAAGTAACTGAGTTCTTAGAGAAATCAATATTCAAGCAAATCGTTGTGACGTTTGGTACGGGTGGAAGTAGCCATGCCTGTATTTGAGTAGCATGGGCTTTGCCTAAATAAGGGCTTTATTTCTATGCCTATATAAGGGCAATGTGAATTGTACCTATATAAGTTCATGACTCGGGAAAATTCACTCAGGGCCTAAAACACCACACAACACCCACTCCACTTTCTTAAGTACGACAATACTAAGTTCTAAACAAATAAAAACATATCTAAACATGATATGTTAAAAACCCACCCAAAATACATTAAAAATGCATTAGAATTGGTTGTACACAAAAAAAAGCATTTGTGCTGTACGCATTTGAAGCAATGTTTCATTCAAAGCAGATCATTTGATACTTAAAAATGCTACCCGAATGAATCACAAAAATACATTTATGAAATGGCTCTTAAATACAGAAGAAAAAGTCGAGACCAAATATTGTCTTACTTGGAAGATTTTTCAAAGAATTCTGGTTCTCTATGAATAGTTCTAATTTAAGCAGATTACTTTGTGCCAAAAAATGAAAAAGTACAAATTTGGAAAAACAAAAATTAATCATAGAAAAAAGAGTTCCAAAGTTAGAAACTTTGTTTTGAAAAAATTAAAAATGAAGGTCGAATTCAGAGTCTCTCAGACACTGTGTGCCAAATCAAAAGTCAGTGTTATTGTTTGGGGAAACATCAAGTCTTCTAAGTCTGTAAAGAATTTGTCTACCATTGTAGGTGAAAGTTGGATTACCTCGTTAAGTAGATCAATCGCACATAGATGTGAAGCATCGCCGTCCGCGTTGGTAGCATTAGCTATGTTTGAATTTGAAGGAACCTGTGTGCCGCTTTCGTCTCGTACCTCAGCAGTAGCATGGTGCATCTGTGAGATCTCAATGAATGCTGTCATCAGGATTGGTAGTTCGGACTGGACTGTTCCCATGAGGCACAGGGTCATAGCTGATTTGCATATAGCCAGTGTCTAACCCAGGGTGGTGTGGAGTGCAAATAAACTATGGATTTAGGCCCAGATCCTCGTACTGGGGTGAATGTATGACATTGTTCTACATTCTGTCCATCAACTGTGTTTTTTGCAATTTTCACCCCGAGTGGGCTGGGTATGCTCAGACGTGAGTCCCAGGCTCTCCACACCACTGGAGTCAAGCTATCCAGGCTGATGAAGGCTGATAGCCAGAAACCGGTCCTTGGATGCTTGATTCCGGTCTGGGAAAGACATGGCTTGGTAGTTCGGACTGGACTGTTCCCATGAGGCACAGGGTCAGAGCTGATTTGCATATTGCCAGTGTCTAACCCAGGGTGGTGTGGAGTGCAAAAAAACGATGGATTTAGGCCCAGATCCTTGTACTGGGGTGAATGTATGACATTGTTCTACATTCTGTCCATCAACTGTGTTTTTTGCAATTTTCACCCCGAGTGGGCTGGGTATGCTCAGACGTGAGTCCCAGGCTCTCCACACCACTGGAGTCAAGCTATCCAGGCTGATGAAGGCTGATAGCCAGAAACCGGTCCTTGGATGCTTGATTCCGGTCTGGGAAAGACATGGCTTGGTAGTTCGGACTGGACTGTTCCCATGAGGCACAGGGTCAGAGCTGATTTGCATATAGCCAGTGTCTAACCCAGGGTGGTGTGGAGTGCAAAAAAACGATGGATTTAGGCCCAGATCCTTGTACTGGGGTGAATGTATGACATTGTTCTACATTCTGTCCATCAACTGTGTTTTTTGCAATTTTCACCCCGAGTGGGCTGGGTATGCTCAGACGTGAGTCCCAGGCTCTCCACACCACTGGAGTCAAGCTATCCAGGCTGATGAAGGCTGATAGCAAGAAACCGGTCCTTGGATGCTTGATTCCGGTCTGGGCAAGACATGGCTTGGTAGTTCGGACTGGACTGTTCCCATGAGGCACAGGGTCAGAGCTGATTTGCATATAGCCAGTGTCTAACCCAGGGTGGTGTGGAGTGCAAAAAACGATGGATTTAGGCCCAGATCCTTGTACTGGGGTGAATGTATTACATTGTTCTACATTCTGTCCATCAACTGTGTTTTTTGCAGTCATCAGGATTGGTAGCCGTTGGGGACAACACAGTGCATGAGCCGTTACTGGTCCAAGCAAAATATCAGCATCCGTTGGCAGGACTAATGGGAGCTAGAGACAGATGTCTAACACACATTTTTCTCGGCATAGCAGGTATCGTAGAACAAGTAAGATGCAATCTTGCCAGATTGGTCTAAATGACATAAACCATGTAGTATTTAATTCTTTTAAACAAGTTAATCCCAAAATTTGGACTATGCGCTCACAACACTTCATCACCAGTAGAGTGTTCTCCACAGTGAACTGGGTATCGCTGGTTATTTGGATTGCCATATCGGAGCAGTAGCAGCAAAAATAGTATCCCTGCTGCGAGTCCCAGAACGAGAGGCAGTCCGCCAAACACAGAGTGCACGAAGTTTGGAAATATGCCTAGGACTGCTTCAAAAGGTGCTAACAGTCCCGCAAAAAACTGTCTTAAATACTTGTACAATACCGCTCGTATCAGACATGTTTAAGATACGACTTAATGTTAGACGGGGACCTGGAGGGTCGGCCGAGCACAAGGGGAGAGGCCTCCGGTGAGGGCCGTCTCCAGCGATCGTACAGACAAGTAACTTCCCCCCCCACAGATGGACACCACACGAAGATAAGATTCAACACTCTTTATAGGCCGTTCTTGGAGGAAGGTAATACGGTACAGTGAGATCAGGACACGAGGATCCTCTCAATTCTAGTCTCTAGTAGGGAAAGGGGGTAGCGGGACAGTCTTGGTACCCACGGGTACTGCGATGAGACGGTGGTAGCTCACAATCCTCGAGCTCGGTGGTCGGACAGGTCGGACCGCGGCAGCGCCGGCGGGTCCCGAAGAGGTCGTAGGTGGCAACGGGCCGTGGCAGCGCCTGCAGGTCCCAGCAAAGATGGTAGTTACAACGAGCCGCGGCAGCGCCAGCAGGTCCCAGCAAAGGTGGTAGTTACAACGGGCCGCGGCAGCGCCAGCAGGTCCCAACGAGGATGACGGTTACAACGGGCCGCGGCAGCGCCGGCAGGTCCCACGAGGATGAAGGTTGCAGAAGGCCGCGGCAGCGCCAGCAGGCAGGACGATAGTTCACAAGGCAGGGCTGCGGCAGCGCCAGCAGTCCGTCAAGGATGAGTTCTTCTCGGTGTCTCTCGACTCCAGGATACAACTGCCTTCCTGCTCTGGGGCTGCCTCAGTTATAGGTCTGGTGCCCTTTGATGTCCGGACCCTCGCACTGGGAGGTCGGGAGGTCCGGGATGAGGGAGTCCAGACACCCAGCAGGGGGGTGGAGCCAGCGCCCGGGGGCTGGGCGCGATCGGCACCTGGCGGGGGAGAGCCATCGACACTTCTTTCTCCCATTGACCTGCCAAGTGGTCCGTTCACCTCCTGGGTGGATGGTGGTGCCGGGATGTCGGGGCCTGGCCAGGCCCAGGGTTGGGGTCGCTTTGAGGCCACGCGGCCTTGTGGTGTAGTGTCCAAGATGGCGGCTGGGCCAGGTAATGGTGCTGACGGTGGCCCGGGCCAGTGACACAGAGATATCCGGGAGCAGGCGCCCCGTAGGGGACGGGTTGCGGTTTGCTTCTGTGGGTAGCCCCCGGAGGGCCGGCGTCGGGGCCCTGCCATGCGGGGAGGGAGCGAGCCCTTCATGGGGCCTGTCCAACATGCGTCCCCCCCAGCTGAAGGCGGGGAGAGTCACCCATCCTCTTGGGGACTCTCCTCATCGAGGCGGAAAAAGCGGGACAGGCCATCCGCATTGGCGTGGTCTTGGCCAGGGCGATGCTCCACAGTGAAGTCCATCCCCTGCAGGGAGATGGACCATCGCAAGAGTTTGGGATTTTCCCCCCGCATTTGCATTAGCCATTGCAGGGGCCGGTGATCTGTTTGTACCCGGAAGTGGGTACCGAAGAGGTAAGGCCGGAGCTTCTTGAGGGCCCACACTACGGCGAAGGCCTCCCGCTCAATGGTGCTCCAGCGCTGTTCTCGGGGCAGCAGGCGTCTGCTGATGAAGGCCACTGGTTGGTCGACCCCCTCGGGGTTCAGTTGGGAGAGGACGGCCCCGATGCCATGGTCTGAGGCATCAGTCTGTACGATGAACTCGAGGCTGTGGTCGGGAGCCTGGAGCACAGGGGCGGTGCACATGGCGGCCTTCAGCCTCTCGAAGGCCGCTTGACAGTCTGGAGTCCAGTTGACCGTTTTTGGGTGGTTCTTGGATGTGAGTTCCGTGAGGGGCCCCACAATGCTGCCATAGTCCTTCACGAACCGCCGGTAGTACCCGGTGAGCCCCAGGAAGGCTCGGACCTCGGTTTGGGTTACGGGGGGTTGCCAGGACTGGATGGCAGCGATCTTGAGTTGTAGGGGGGCCACCAGACCGCTCCCTACTTGGTGTCCGAGGTAGGTCACGGACCCCTGGCCGATTTGGCATTTGCTGGCCTTGACTGTGAGGCCGGCCTGTTGGAGGGCCTGCAGGACCTCTCGGAGGTGGCGGAGGTGGTCTGCCCAGTGGCGGCTGTATACCGCGATGTCGTCCAGGTATGCGGCGCTGAACTCTCCCAGGCCCACCAATACCTGGTTCACAAGTCTTTGAAAAGTGGCTGGAGCGTTTTTCATGCCGAATGGCATCACTTTGAAATGGTAGTGTCCATCCGGGGTGGAGAAAGCGGATCGTTCTTGTGCCCTGGGGGTGAGGCCGATCTGCCAGTAGCCTGCCGTCAGGTCGAAGATGCTTAGGTAGCGGGCGGCCCCCAGGCGGTCGACTAGTTCATCGGCTCGGGGGATGGGGTGAGCGTCGGTTCGGGTGACAGTGTTCAGACCCCGATAGTCGACGCAGAACCGGAGCTCGGGTGTGGTGCCCGGGGCCGCAGCTTTAGGGACCAGTACGACCGGGCTGGCCCAGGGGCTGTCCGAGGGTTCGATGACTCCGAGGGCGAGCATCTTGGAGACTTCCTCTTGGATGCAGGCGCGTACCCGATCTGGTACTCGGTAGGCCCGGTGTCGGATAGGAGGACTGTCCCCAGTGTCCACGTCATGCAGGCACCAGGGGGTGACCCCGGGTGTGAGGGAAAATAGATTTGCAAACTGCAGCAGGAGGGTCCGACAGTCTTGGCGCTGCTCCGGGGTCAGGGCCTCGGAGAGTCGGACCCCGTCCACGACCCATCTTTTTCACAGGTCCTCAGTAGGTCAGGGAGGGGCTCGGAGTCCTCTTCCGCTCCACTGTCTGTAGCCAGCAGCAGGCTGAGCTCCGAGCGCACAAAGTGTGGTTTGAGTCTGTTGGCGTGGAGGACCCGGAGGGGGTTCCGGGGGGATTCCATGTCGATGAGATAGGTGACGGGGCTCTTGCGCTCGATCACCTTGAAGGGCCCCGTCCATTTGTCCTGCAAGGCACAAGGTTCGATGGGGGACATCACCCATACCTGTTGACCAGGCTCAAAGTCGATGGAGGAGGCATGTTGATCGTACCACTTCTTCATGTCCTCCTGACTGGCCTCCAGATTGGCTTTGGCGGTCTCTCTGAATCGCCTGGTCTGATTGCGGAGGGTCAGGAGGTACTTGTAGACGTCTGGAGGGGTCTTCAGGGGGGCCATTTCCCATTCTTCTTTCACTAGGCTGAGGGGCCCGCGAACGGGGTGGCCGTATAGGAGTTCGAAGGGGCTGAAGCCGAGGGACTTCTGGGGGACTTCCCGGTAGGCGAAGAGGAGGCACGGTAGTAGCACGTCCCACTGGCGGCGTAGGGGTTCTTCCAGTCCCATGATCATCCCCTTGAGAGTGCGGTTGAACCGCTCGACCAGTCCGTTTCCCTGCGGGTGATAGGGGGTTGTGAATCGGTAGGTGACTCCGCACTGCTGCCATAGGGATTTCATATATTTTGAAATAAAGTTCGTGCCCCTGTCGCTGACGACTTCCCGGGGGAAGCCCACTCGAGAGAAGATCCCCATTAAGGCTCGACCTACCACTGGTGCGGTTACAGTTCGAAGGGGAACCGCCTCGGGATAGCGGGTGGCATGGTCCACCAGGACCAGGATGAATCGATGCCCTTGCGCTGTTCGGGGGTCCCGAGGCCCCACAATGTCTATTTCCACCCATTCGAACGGGGTGGTCACAACGGGGAATGGTTGCAGGGGTGCCTTGAGTTTACGGCCGCTCTTCCCGCTGGCCTGGCATGTCGGGCAGGACCGGCAGTGGTTGGAGACGTCGTTCCTCATTTTTGCCCAGTAAAAGTGAGTCACCAGGCGGTTGTAGGTTTTGTCTTGCCCCAAGTGTCCAGCCAGGGGGACATCAGGGGCCAGGTTCAACAAGAAGTCTCTGAAGCGGAGGGGCACCACCAGCACTCGACTAGCCCCCAGCTCCGCGATCCTTTGTTCGCTGTACAGTAGGTCATTGTCCCAATAGATCCAGTGGGCCCCTGCGGTGTCTCCCGCGCTCTGGGCGAGCGCTTGCTGTCGCAGTCCCTCGAGGGAGGGACAGGTCTTTTGTTCTTGCCGGAATTGCTCTTAAGTGGGCCCCCCTTCTTGACGCCACTGAGCCAAGTCTGGAAGGTCCTGGAGCTGAGCGGCCCCCTCTTGGGTTTGTTCCGGGGGGTCGGTAGGGCTGGAGTTTTCCTCTGGAGCGATCGGGGGAGGAGGTGCTGGCCATTCGGGTTCTTCAGATCTAGGGACGGTGCGGGCGGCCATGGACCGGGTCGTTACGCACGCCCAGCCTGGGAGGCCCAACATCCGCAGGTGCTCTCTTCTCTCAACGGCCGCCCACGGGGAACTCTCGAGATCGTTTCCCAGGAGGCAATCCACGGGGGCATCGTCGCGGACAGTCACTTTTAGCATACCGGACACTCCTCCCCATTCGAAGGGGACGCAGGCCATCCAACACAGGCTCTCCGAATTGTCGGCCGATCGGACGGGGCAAAGGACGTTTGGCAGGATTTGTTCTGGGGTCACCAGGTGACAGCGGACGGCCGTCACACTGGCCCCCGTGTCACGCAGGGCTTCGGCCTTGCGCCCATTTATGTTCACCCACTGGCCGTATTTTCTGGTGTTGGCTGGTAGGGGAGCCCGCGGGATCAGGTCTCTTCCCCCTAGGCAAGCCAAGGTCATGGCGGCAGGTTCCCACTCGGGCTGCTCCTGCTCGTACTCTTCGGGCTCTTCGGAGACTTGCTCTTCTCCTAAGGCGGCGGCCGCCACCTGGCGGGGTCCGGGGGTCTGGTTCTTTGGGCAGGTCGGGTCACTGGCATAGTGGCCGACTCGTTGGCATCGGTGACAAGTAACGTTGGCTCGGAACCCCGGCCGCATCGGGGGGTTGCCCCGGCCGGCCGGGGGCGGGGTGTTGTTAGCGGGAGCGGCCGGGACGGTGTCTCGGCCCCGGCCCTGTCCTCCTCTTCCTCCTCGGGGACGATGATGACCTTGGTTGGTTCTGTTCTGCTCGTTTGGCCCACTCCGGGCCACTCGGGTGCTCTCCCATCGGTCAGCCTCGGCGGCGAGCTGCCGTGGTTCAGTCAATTTACTGTCGAGGAGGTGCTGCCTGAGCTCGACGAAGCAGTTGTTGGAGAGGTGCTCCCACACAATGAGGTTGAAGAGCTGCTCGTAGGTTGTTACGTTGCTACCCTTGATCCATCCCTCGAAGGCTCGGCTGAAATAGTTCACATATTCTACCCAAGTTGTACTTGGGATCCGGGTGCAGTTGCGGAACCTCTGGCGGTACATCTCGGGCATAAGCCCATATCGACTGAGGAGGGCGGCCTTCATGTGTTCATAGGACGTCATTTGATGGTCCGGGAGCTGCAGCAGGGCATCACGGCCTTCATTGACGAATCTCCCCCATAGACCGGCTCCCCAGTCACTTCGAGCGATCCGGTGAGCAGTCATGGCGATCTCGTAGGCCTTGAACCACTGCTGTATGTCGTCGTTCCGATGATATTCATGGACCACGTCTTTGGGGATGTGGACCTTCTGTTCGGTAGTACCGGGGGAGCGCGGTGGCTCGGGCACCCCTAGGTCTTTGTTCTGTTTGCGCACTTCTAACTCTGCTAGCTTGCACTCGTGTTCGTATGCCAGTCTTTTTTCTTCAAGCTCCCTCTGTCTCTGCTTTTCCTCTCGCTCTTCTCGGAGCCGTAAGTGTTCTAAGTTTATCTTTTGTTCTGCCAGTTTCAACTCTCCGTCTAATTTGAGCCGTGCCAATTCTAACTCGTGTAGTCTATTTTTCTCTCGTTCCTGGATCTCTTCCCGGGAGAGACCCGTTCTTCTTTCTTCCGTCAGAGTGGTGTTTGACTCCGGGGCTTCGGGGTCCCGGGGTCCGGCGGTATTTGTCTCTGCCCAGGATTCTAGGGCGTGTTTGAAGTCCTCTTTCGTGCTCAGACCGGTGGTAGCAATGCCTAGTTCTATGCAAAATTGTTTTAGCTCTCGGTGGTTGTACTCTTCCAGTTTTTCCATCTGGAATTTCTCTGCAGATCCGCTCTCTTTGGTCGTCATTGTGGATTAGTCGTAGGGTGAGTTATTCTCTGTACGGTACGCGTTGGTTTGGATCCCACCGCTGCCACCAATGTTAGACGGGGACCTGGAGGGTCGGCCGAGCACAAGGGGAGAGGCCTCCGGTGAGGGCCGTCTCCAGCGATCGTACAGACAAGTAACTTCCCCCCCACAGATGGACACCACACGAAGATAAGATTCAACACTCTTTATAGGCCGTTCTTGGAGGAAGGTAATACGGTACAGTGAGATCAGGACACGAGGATCCTCTCAATTCTAGTCTCTAGTAGGGAAAGGAGGTAGCGGGACAGTCTTGGTACCCACGGGTGCTGCGATGAGACGGTGGTAGCTCACAATCCTCGAGCTCGGTGGTCGGACAGGTCGGACCGCGGCAGCGCCGGCGGGTCCCGAAGAGGTCGTAGGTGGCAACGGGCCGCGGCAGCGCCTGCAGGTCCCAGCAAAGATGGTAGTTACAACGAGCCGCGGCAGCGCCAGCAGGTCCCAGCAAAGGTGGTAGTTACAACGGGCCGCGGCAGCGCCAGCAGGTCCCAACGAGGATGACGTTACAACGGGCCGCGGCAGCGCCGGCAGGTCCCACGAAGATGAAGGTTGAAGAAGGCCGCGGCAGCGCCAGCAGGCAGGACGATAGTTCACAAGGCAGGGCTGCGGCAGCGCCAGCAGTCCGTCAAGGATGAGTTCTTCTCGGTGTCTCTCGACTCCAGGATACAACTGCCTTCCTGCTCTGGGGCTGCCTCAGTTATAGGTCTGGCGCCCTTTGATGTCCGGACCCTCGTACTGGGAGGTCGGGAGGTCCGGGATGAGGGAGTCCAGACACCCAGCAGGGGGGTGGAGCCAGCGCCCGGGGGCTGGGGGCGATCGGCACCTGGCGGGGGAGAGCCATCGACACTTCTTTCTCCCATTGACCTGCCAAGTGGTCCGTTCACCTCCTGGGTGGATGGTGGTGCCGGGATGTCGGGGCCTGGCCAGGCCCAGGGTTGGGGTTGCGTTGAGGCCACGCGGCCTTGTGGTGTAGTGTCCAAGATGGCGGCTGGGCCAGGTAATGGTGCTGACGGTGGCCCGGGCCAGTGACACAGAGATATCCGGGAGCAGGCGCCCCGTAGGGGACGGGTTGCAGTTTGCTTCTGTGGGTAGCCCCCGGAGGGCCGGCGTCGGGGCCCTGCCATGCGGGGAGGGAGCGAGCCCTTCATGGGGCCTGTCCAACACTTAACATTTCTGAGAACTGTATAGGGCAATTTGTTGTTAAAAGGGCATGTATCTCTGCAGAAGTCCTTGCGACTTGTAGATCATACGTCTCTTTGGCCGAGGTCAATGACACCGTTTTTTGCAAAAGAATGGCTTTCATTCTGCTTAAAGTATCAATTCGTATAGAAGAGATGTTCAGTGAAGGCCAAAGTTGCGACCCCCAGTCTGTCTTGGTTTTTGGAAACAATACTTGCATACAGCAAGTGACCCTGGCTGACACAGTTACGAGATAGGGCAAACCTGGCAACATGCCACAGCAGCTGTGATCATTCAACATGAGGTAACTTCCATTAGAAAGTTGTCCAAAAATTGGATCAATCACTGCAGCTGGTGAACCTTGCAGGTGGCAGGATAAGTTGTTAGAGGAACCATTGCAGGCCCTGTGTAAATTAATACCCTGGCAAAGGAGAGAACCGCTTAGTGCGTTTTCACAATTTTTACCACTAAGAAACACTTATTTCCCCCCACTCCAACATCTGTGTGTATATGGTAAGTCCCAGGATGTCTTGATGTATTCTTTACCCAACCTTTCATATGTGCCTGCTGGTATATGTTTTAAGCAATACCGAAAATGGAAAATTGTAATAGGCAGAGTGATTGTTCAGTGTATTATCCATTCTGTGGCTGGTCTTTCAGCGACAGTTAATGGCAATCTTTCCAGTTTTTCAATGCGCAGCCCCATATAGTCTGCTCCCCTCTGTGCCAGATTGATCTATCAGTGAGATTAAATTCTGAAAACAGTGACGTGGTGTTGATTAGGCGCCAAGGCACATAGCCTGAATGTAGGTTTTGTAACGTCCAGCCTCATAGCATTATAGAACGTAGTTGCGACTGACCATGTTGCAACATGACCAAGTCCTGTTCTATTATGTCTATGGCAGAGGATGCTATGCTGTCCAAAGAATATATCCTGGATGACAGAGCCGTTAACCCATTGTCAACTACAGAGAGAGATTTCTCTAAATTAATACGATCAATTTCTCGTATTCGTTCTGCAGTCTCTGCTTGTGTAATCTTCCATGCTTCATTATACAATGCATAGATACCGGCATATATAAAACGTTTATGACGCGGTTTAGTAGGTACTTGTAAGGAGTCCCTCAGATCAGCACCATCTTTAAGTAAAGAGAAGTGTTGTTTTACTTCCTTTAGTGTAGATTTGTGTAGCCACTCAAGGCACAGTTTCCCTACACTGTATGATGTTACTATTCCTGGATGCTGTCTCTGAACATATCTTGGATCTGGCCTAGTGAATGTGAACCCTTGTGTCTTTTTCAGAGATCTATCTTGACAGGTGTTTGTGTCTGTGGGCCAGATTAACCATTTTTTCCAATCAGGATCTGTTCTGTTGTGAAGCAAAATAGTATGTACGTCGACCTCCCCCACTGTAGTGTTGTTACTATCAGGTGTAGGTGTAGGTATGGATTATTTGTTCAAGTTTTTTATCTTGGCTAACAAAAGACAAGACGTCTGCTGGACAGTGTCATTCAAAAACATTATTTCCTCTGGGATGATGCAGGCTCTAAATAAGGCTTCCAATCCCTGCACTTGCCAGTCTTTTGTGCCCCAGACAGTTTTTGTCTTAATGTTGTCTTTCCAAAAGTCAAAATCTAGTGAAGACAGGTGAGCATAAAAGGCCGCAGAATAAATTTGCTTGGTATATTTCAACATACTTTTCATTCCTGTCTTATTAACATTTTTAAAGTAAAATGATTCTGGATTTGAAACATTAAAACCTGAAAAGTATGGAAATTTGCCATAAAATGTTTTTGAGCTACCCTTTGGTGGCGTAGGACAATGTTCCTATTGGTTATAAGTTAATACATTGTAGGATTTGCAGATTTATGCAAGAAATGATGACCATAGTGATTATAACAATACATTTGCTCATAATCCGATGAACCTACTAAATATTCACGATTTGTGAATTTTGCAGACATTTCTACATCTGACATCATATTATTAACAGTCTCGAAGTCCCAATCATCAGAAAAGGTACTAGATGAAACAAAGTCACTCAAGGAAATCTTGAAATGGTGTGGAATCTTCAACAGCTCCGACGGGCCAAAAATGTCATAATCAGTTCTGTCCCAAGCTTGTAACTCCTAAAAGCCACCTAGATGATCCCGGTAAGGTGGGCCATGGAGACGGGGTAGCAAAGTCTCAGATGAATACCGACTCTGATACCGACACAGGCAATCAGCTTTCCGCTAAAAATCCATGTAGCCTAGTCCCTATCTCTGAAGACCTCGCACAGGGCCCTCACCACCTACAGAAGGAGGACTCATCTGTTGGAGCACCCTTAGCAGTATTATCAGTGGAAATCAAAAACAGGTTTGAAATATCAGAGTCGAATCAGTTGGAGATAAAGAAGGCCTGTGAGGTAATGGAAAGAAAGATAGATGACCTCAGTTGCGGAACTACAGCATTAGAGGAGGAGGTCATAGAGCTTAGGGAAACTGTACAGGCAAACTGCGCAGAAATAGACAAACTAAAGACTGCAGAGAGAGAGAATTTGGACAGGATCGAAAGGTTAGAAAATTTCCAGAGACAAAATAATTTGAAAATCCTGAAAGTACCTGGAAGCAGAGAGGGTGGTGATATTAAATCATATGTAGTAACACTGATTAAGAATAAGCTTCAGATGGAGGAGTCAGAAGAGGACAAAGCAAAAGACATACAAACAGGTCTAAACACAGGAAAATTGTAATTAATTTTCTAATGTATTCTCTGAAAGAGAAAATACTGTCAAAAACCCTGGGGATTAAATTTATTGAGGTGGATGGTGCTAGATACGAGATTAGATCAGATGTTTCTGCTACCACCTCTAATAATTCATGAAAGGGGGTGGTGATGGACAGAGCATCTGAATTAAGCAGAACACTCATACCCCGTCAAAAGATCAGGGCTTGATCCATCACCGTTTTTTAGCTCACTGCACCATCCCAGTTCAGAACCTGGCTATATGCAAATTAGTCGGTCCCTGGCCCAGTGCATCATGGGAACAGGGCAGACCAAACTACCAAGCCAATTCTTTACTGGAAAGGAAACAAGCTTCCGGGGACCGGTTTCTGGCATTGCAGCCGTCTTCGGCCCGGCTGGCTTGAATCCTGATGGTGCAGTGAGCAAGGGACTCACATCTGAGCATACCCTGCCACTCCTATAGTGGCCAAAACGATTCATGAAAGGGGGTGGTGATGGACAGAGCATCTGAATTAAGCAGAACACTCATACCCCGTCAAAAGATCAGGGCTCGATCCATCACCGTTTTTTAGCTCACTGCACCAAGATCTATCACCGTTTTTTAGCTCACTGCACCAAAAGCTAAAAAACGGTGATGGACCACCTCTAATAGGCAGTGGAAGATGGGACAAAGGATCGATAGGCTAAAGAGTTTAGGAGCCTCTGTACAGCTGAGATTTTCAGCTTTTTTAAAGGTTATGTTAAATAACAAGATGCACATCTTCCATTCTGTAGAAACGTTGGACGATTTTATTAAAAACTTACAACCAGGGGGCTAGACCTCTCTCCTGAATTGTATCGCATTATTACTACACTACTACATTATTACTACACTATTGGGATAGGGCGTAAAATCCTTTGATCTTATCCTAAGGGTATGAATTTTTCAAGCTTAATAAAAAGGTAATGGCAAAATGCATTTAGATATAATTTTTTTACACCTTATATCTACTTTCAAATATCAGGTCCGCTCTGGGGGGACACCCATATGGCCTTGGTTCATGAAGAAATAGGGGAGGGTTTCCCATGGGGAGTGGGGTATTGGGAGAGCACAGAATGGGGAGCTGTGGGGTAAAAGACAAAAAAAAGATCCTCTATTGCCTCTATAAAGTTTTTAGTATTGATTAGGTGTTTGGAATTTTGGTGCTGGTTCTTTGATCCCCAAGAAAGATGGGTGAGAAGGGAGGGAAAACAATAAAATTAAAATCCTGTCCTGGAATGTCAATGGTCTTAGAGTACAAGCGAGGCAGGACAAAATTCTACAGTACCTGAAGGATTGTTCCGCCCAGATCATCATTGTGCAGGAAACCCACCTATCAAAGGAGGAGGCCTTGGATCTTTTTAGGGCCCAAAACTGGATCTCTCAGGTAGCTTGCACATCCCATACGACTGTAACAAAGGGGGTGGTGATTCTAGTAAAGAGAGGGGCACAGGTGGTTCTTGGGGCACAGATTTCTGACAAAGCTGGAAGGTGGCTAATCGTTGTATTCTAAGTCAAGTTACATATTTATGAATTAAATCATCATATCATTATGTACCCTATTTTGATACTATTAGTAATGTGCCAGACAGACCAGAATACAATTAGAAACGGATCACTTAGTAACATTAGTTAGGGGCTTTTTAAGCCAGAACTTATCTGTAGTGTTCTGTGGTATCGAAAGGAATTAGTCCACTATATAGACATGATATAGTTAAAGAGCACTGCATTCAAATGTAAGATGCTCATATTGAAACCAAAATAAAGGAATCTTATTGGAGCATGACTATATTTTCTTTTTTCATGAAAAAAGCGATTTTAAATAAACAGGACATGTTCATGGACTCGATGTAATTTTAGAGCACTTGGGGTACAGTCTTTGCTGCAATCTACACAAAAACACATGACGTTCCATCTATGGCAGTGATACCAGACGTCCTGAAACAGATTCAAAATGAATACGGACCAGAACCTGCCTTATATCTTGGTATGAAATTACTAAAAGATTTCAAACAGGTCTCGGCTATATTATTAGCTAAAATTAAAGGTGAAGCAGTATTCATGGCAATCTGCCAAAAACTAAAATAACTTGATATTACTGAGCAACCATATGAACTTGTAAGATTCATTTAAAAAATCCTATGAAGATTTAGGCAGAGACAGTTTGGGTGGTAAACCAGTAAAACCTGAACTGACTGAAAATCATGAAAAAGTCTTTATTAAAAATAATCTCACTACTCCTAAAAAGAAGTGGGAAAACACTAAACAGACACTTCCTAAAGAGAAGAGTTCTCAGTCCAGAGGTAGGTCTCCTCAAAAGGAGCCCTCTGAAAAGAGGTATAACCTCATGAATAGGGATAATTTGAGAAAACCTGATAGATATCAAGATACTGATACACGTTCCTCTCGTACCTTTTCAGACTTCCTCACAGAAATCGGAAAGAAAGAAGAGGACGGTCAGAACACAAGGCTAGAACGCGTGAAGTCCAAAGACGATCAACATGTTCAGAAAAATAAAACTCAATTCACCAAAAAGAAGGTAGCAGGTCTAAAAATCAGACATGCCGAGGATCTTGAGGACACCACTCAAGAACGGGGAGTGGGCTCAGACAATGCTAGACAGCGCAGCAGAAGTCACCAGAGCTCGCAAGATCCTGAAGGATCATCTGGAGACAGTGGACTTGAATGAGTACATTCAAGTTGAAACTGCTGACACTAGGGTTAGTGTACCCCATAAGTTATATGAAATAACGCTCCGGATGGAGGGGGACATAACTAGGAAAATAAAAGCACTCTTTTGGGAGAAGCTATCTAAGGGTTATGACATTCTTCTAGCTGAAAAAGACTGGCCACCTGAATTTGTCAGAGAGTGCCCACATGGCGAAGAGATCATTAAGCCAGCCTTCTCAAATCATATTCTAATACATAAAAAATACACATATGCCAGAAAATGGGCTGTCGCCCAGACTCCAGCATTATATAAAAATCATGTAAGGTGATTTTAACCCATTCCCTCTTCATGTCTGATAGTGATTGCCAATCTTCTGATTGGCTTCCAGTTGCGCCATCACTGTCGAGGCCCACTACTGTTTAGTCCTCACCATAACTCAAAACCTGGCCTTCCATTGCCTGGTTGGGAGTGTCTAGTTTGGGTGAATAAAATACACCCTCACTTGGAATGTGACCACTCAAATATAGTGGTGTGTAATCCAAATTTGAGGGGGACAGACCAAATCTTACCCACCAAAAATAAGTCCCACGGGGTTTAGCCGTGCAAAGAACTGTATACAAAAAGGAGGGACTTTCGGGCTTTTTCCACTCACAAGGGAGTGGGAGGTCCAGCATAAACGGGAGCCCCGTCACAGTATCCAAGAAGTAGAGTTATGCCGGTCCTCTGATGGCAAAATCACAGATGGGCTTCCTAAAAAGGGGCACTTTACTGATGATCTTTTATCCAAAAGCCGTATGGTGAAGTGCAGGTGTGGGGCCAGAATTGTGTAGATGGACAGTGGAGAGTTAAAATAGGATTGGGAGTATCTATCAAAAATTGGTGTTTATTCCCTGTGTGTTAGCTTCTTTATTTGTCTGAATGCAGAGAACTGTTTTCTGAAGGCCAGTATTAAGGGCTAAATAAAATAACTGGACCCTGCTGTAGCGCCCGGAAGCACCTAGATATGGTTGTGTAGGTGTGACAAGAAGCACCTAACCCTCTGAAACTTTGTCTCTTTTAAATACCCAAGAAATTATTGGCATACATTCCTGTACCATGTAGAAGCGATACAAAGCTTACCTTCGAGGGCCCCTTGGAATGACTGAAGGCATGACTGACATAAGTGTACATTGAATGTGTGAATGAGTGTGCCGTACGGCAGAAAAGAACCGACTATAGTATCAAGCCTCTTGGGAGGACTTTCGATTTGCTTTTATCACAGTTTATCCCTTAAGCCTTATCGCCTGCTTCTGAGGGCGTTAACAAACAAGAATAACGCCCTGCAAAGGATGTTAACTGCTGTTAAGTGAAAGAGCCAAAGGCGAGGGAATGCAACGAGGGGACAGACAATTAACAACTGTTAATGCCAGACGGCATGTTAAAAACAAGTTTATATCCTCTCTCCCTCATCATACCACACCCAGATAGGCACACTCTTACTTTCCGGTCGATGTCCATACTTCTCACTCTCACAAGGCCTATAATGCAGACAAATGACAGTATTAGTTGTAGCATTCTAAGCATGCTGATTGGTTGAGCCGATCTCTTCACAGTGATGGCTGAAGAGCACGTGCTGATTGGTTGAGCCGATCTCTTCCCAGTAATGGTGATTGCTGAAGAGTGCGTGCACTGTGATCATGCTTCTACGTGCAGGAGAATCGGGGATGAGTTATCAAGTGAAGTACAGGTGTTATTTCAGCTACGTTTTCATTATATAAAATGAAAATATAATTATGTAAAAAGAAGTATATTTGGGGTTTAAAAAGGGCAAGCCTGTCTCTGTATCGCCAAGGAAATGGAGGCTGAGATGTGGGGGAGGGGAGACTTCACGACCTATGTCTAACACAGCGCCTCTTCGGAGCACTTGGCACCTTGTAACCCGACTCAGCTTCATGGGTAGAGGGGTGCATGCCTCAGTGTTAGTCAGGGTTTGGATAATTCTGTCCCCTACTCACTGCCTTCCAAAGGTGAGCTCTGTCACTGCCGGGGGTCTCTCTTGCCCAGGCGCTCTCAGTCCATTGAGTTATTTCAGTAGCCAGAGCATATTTCTACCACATGTAGCGTTCTGTGTTTTTTTCGGAGTCTAGGCGCCAGTCACGGGAGAGGAATGAGTAACTGAACTGTCCGTTGGGGCGAAGACCTGGAACGTTCAGTCGGCGAGAAAAGAGATATGCCAGTTGAGTGCCGGCCTGGTAACACCCAAAGATCGTAAGGCTTTCACTAACACGGTGTCAGACACCGTGTCGAAAGCTGCTCTCAAATCAAGTAATATGAGGGCCATGTGTCTCAAGAATCTAAACGGTGTTGCAGCCTTTCCGTAACTCCAAGAAGGGTAGTTTCAGTTGAAAAGCTGTCTCTAAAGCCTGACTGAGATGAGTGTAAAAAATGTTGTGACTCGACAAACTGAGATAGCTGTGAATTAATGTGTCTTTCTGGGATTTTCAAGAAGGCCAGGAGCAATGAAATAAAAAACAAAGACACACAATTGATGGACGGAATGCAGAACAAATCAAAACATTCACCCCCAGTCAAGAGATCTGGGTTAAATCCATCATTCTTTTGCTCACCATGCCACCCCAGTTTAGACCTGGCCATATGCAAATCAGTCTTGACCCTGTGCCTCATGGGAACAGTCCAGTCTGAACTGCCAAGCCAGGTCCTCCCTGGACCGGAAACCAGCATCCTAGGACCGGTTTTGGACTCTCAACCCCCATCAGCCAGGATAGCTTGATTCCAGTGGCACATTGAGCCTGGGACCCACGTCTAGGCATACTACCGGCGCACTTAGGGCGAGAAAGCAAAAGACACACAATTGATGGACGGAATTCAGAACGGGACTGTTCCCATTGGGTGCAGGGTCAAGACTGATTTGCATATGGCTGGATCTAAACTGGAATGGGATGGTGAGCAAAAAAAAACGATGGATTTAGGCATAGATCGCTGTACTGGGGTGAATGTAAGACATTGTTATGCATTCTGTCCATCAATTGTTCTTTTTGCATTTGTCACCCCAAGTGGGGCGGGTATGCCCAAACATTGGTCCCTTGCTCTCCATGCCACTGGAGTCAAGCTATCCTGGCTGATGGATGCTTGTTTCCAGTACAGGGAAGACCGACCTGGCAGTTCGGGCTGGACTGTCCCCATTGGTTGCAGGGTCAAGACAAATTTACATATGGCTGGGTCCAAACAGGAATGGCATAGTGATTAAAAAAACAATAGATTTAGGGCCAGATCGCTGTACTGGGGTGAATGTATGACATTGTTGTGCATTCTGTCCATCAATTGTTCTTTTTGCATTTGTCACCCCGAGTGTGATGGGTATACCGAGACGTGGGTCCCGTGCTTTCCATGCCACTGGAGTCAAGCTATCCTGGCTGATGAGGGCTGAAAGCTCGACACCGGTCCTAGGATGCTTGTTTCCATTCCAGGAAGGACCTGTCCTGGCAGTTCGGGCTGGACTTTTCCCATTGGAAGCAGGGTCAAGACTGATTTGCATATTGCTGTTTCCAAGCTGGAATGGCATGGTGAGCAAAAAAACTATGGATTTAGGCCCAGATCGTTGTACTATTTTAAATGTATGATATTGTTCTGCATTATGTCCATGAATTGTTTTTCCATTTGTCACCCGAGTGGGACAGGTATGCCCAGACGTGGGTCCCGTGCTCTCCATGCCACTGAAGTCAAGCTATCCTGGCTGAGGAGGGTTGAAAGCCCGACACCGGTCCTAGGATGCTTGATTCCATTCCAGGGAGTATTTGATATTTGATATTTATTGGGGTTTATATAGCGCGACTATCGCTCCGGAAGTACCTGGCCTGGCAGTTCGGGCTGGACTGTTCCCATTGGGTGCAGGGTCAAGACTGATTTCCATATGGCCGGGTCCAAACTGGATTGGGATAGTGAGGAAAAAACAATGGATTTAGGCCCAGATCGCTGTACTGGGGTGAATTTATGACATTGTTCTGCATTCTGTCCATCCATTGTTCTTTTTGCGTTGAGCAATGAAATTGGCCGGTAGTTAGCCTTCTTCAGAAGAGGAAGCACCATTGCATGTTTCCACTCTGGGGGAACCATTGCCTCCTGTAAGGTGGCATTCAAGAGTTCCATGATTATTGTGAGTGAAAGCGACTCAAGCTGCTGGAGCACCTAGATCGGAAGAGGGTCACAGGGTGAGCCAGATTTAATACTGGCTATGAGTCGTATAAGGGAGTTCATATCTAATGGAGCCCACATTTCC
Source organism: Lissotriton helveticus (assembly GCF_964261635.1). Lineage (NCBI taxonomy): Eukaryota > Metazoa > Chordata > Amphibia > Caudata > Salamandridae > Lissotriton > Lissotriton helveticus. Next base: position 952,388 of record NW_027611684.1, on the reverse strand, counting down.
AGTTTATTCGTGGATTCAGCGATCCTGTTGTCACTGTGAGATTTGGTTCTGGCTGCTTGAGGGGATGTAGGTGCTTGCTGAAGGGGGGTACCTGGTTTTATGCCCTTCATTTCAGAGTATATTTTCTCCACTTTATGGAGGAAGAATTTCTCTACGTCTTCACATTGTAAACCATTCAGCTAAGGGGGAGTAGATTGAGTTTCAGATCCAGAAAGTTCTTTGACCATTTTAAATAATGTCTTGGAACAATTCAGCGCACTAGAGATGGTCGAGGAGACATATTCAGCACGAGCTGACTTACAGAGAGTGTGGTATTCTCTTTTTTCCCTTTTATATGCGAGTTTGGTGTCCGGCGCATAGTTCCTCCTTCAGCTTCCTTCCAAAGCTTTGCATTTGATTTTCTCTGTTTTTAAATTCTCAGTGAACCAAGGGGCAGGGGGCGGTGGTTGTTCACCTTCTTAATAGAGGGTGGAAGACAGGGATCAATGGCATGTAAAAGCCACTTTTGGACGACACCCGAAAGAGTGACAGACATTTGTTTTGTGATAGGACATTGGAAGACAGAATCTTATTGAGAGCTTCAATGTCCAGTTTTCCCCAGTTCATAGTTGGTTTCCTGATGCTAGGTGCGGCTACAGGTGAGTTCACTGAGATCTCGAAACCAAGCCGATCGCAAAGTGATCAGACCAACATTAGGGAAGAGCTGGTGGGCTTTGAATGTTGGATAAACTGGAGAAAATAGGGTCGAGTAGGTGGTCGGCCACATGAATGGGACCGGAGTTGCAAAGTGCAATATTCAATGCTGCCAGATAAAAGTAGCGCTATTAGTACATGCAGAGTCATCCAAACGTAAGTTAAGGTCGCCAAGATGGAGAAGTTGGTGGCATTTAAGAGAAAAGGGGTTATTAGGTCAGGAAAGGATGAAGCCCATGGACCGGATGGCCCAGGGGAACGATAAACTAGTATGCCTGAGAAGGTGAACTTAGGGGTCAGGGCAAGCTTAAATAAAGCTGCCTCACAGCTCGTAAATGGCAGGTCTTCAAATTTGCACATGTAGGACATTTTATAAATTATAGCAATGCCACCACCTGTCTTGGAGTCCCTGCCTTTCCTGACTATAGCATAGTTAAACAGTAAAGCTGCAGCTACATCAGGGCCAGAGCTCATGTGCAGCCATGTTTCAGTAAGAAACATTGTGTAAAATAAATAGTAACTTGTAAATCCAGTATTTGTAAAGCGCACAGCTACCTGGAGGCATCCCGGCGCTTGGGGCCATTGGGAAAATTAAGCGAGCTGCACGCGTCCGATCTGGGGCCATTGAGTAGGGGTTAGGCAGGACGCCTGCATCGACTAGAGCGCTTTCTCGGAGGGAGAGTGTAGCCGAACAAAATGGCCACCCGGGCAGGAACAGCTCCTCAAAGTACTAGTGCAGGAGAAAAAAGAGAATAACACCCTCAGTAAAGCAGAAAAATAATGCAACAGCAAGCAACAAAACTATAAGCATCCCTAAACCTAGAAAGGTAGACAATGGTTTTCGCAGCCACCGAACATGACTACCCCGTCTCCATCTAGGAATTGTGGTAACAAATCTATAGCCCTTTTGCACAGTCACTCATGCTTTCTCTCAGAGAAATATATAAGGAATACACAGCGGACCTTGCAGGCAAGTGAAAACAGAGCATTAGTACTTCTTAATACTTTTAAATTTAAAGACAAAAACTTGGCTGCTTCTGTTTTTATTGTATATACCATCTTTATGTTTTTTATAGACTGTGCTGTATCTTTTTGATATCCCGGTCTGCAGAAGGACTTCCCCGATTGAGCAGAGTAAGTCTTTCAAGCCCCACATCCAGAGCTGTAGGGGCAAATTAGCAGACTAGTTGTTTGGAACCTGACTATTTTATTTAGCGACTTATGTGTAGTCATCACAAACATTTCTCCTGCTTGGGGATTGTAATTATGGTGTATAAGATTTTTTAGATATGGAAGTAGCAAAACTATTATCAGACTTAAAGACTTGAGGACTGCAACAAAAGATTACAGGCTCTACTCACTCGGCGCGCCACAATCTTGGACTTAATCTTCACCACGTCTACTGCACTGACTTGTGAAGCCCATGCCTTTGACGTGGACTGACCACTCAGTACTCTTCTTTCAAATACCTGAAGCAGGGTTGCCTAAGAAACAAGACCTGAGCAAAAGAGTCTCTTGAAAATGTCAGCGCATTACTCCTATCGCTGAAAAATTGAATTTCTCTGTAACCTCAAAGGAACACGACATAAACCACACCTTAGCGGACTGGTGTAAGGCTTTAAATTATGCCTTTGATAACATTGCTCCTTTTAGAACGCATTCTAATAATAAACAAAGGACTGGCGCCCTTTGCTATCCTACAGAGCTGAGCCCGGAAAAGTCACTATGTAAAAATCTAGAGTGGCATTTAATTACCAACCCTTGTGACAGAGACCAGACACCTTTATTGCGCTCTTTTTTTAGGTGCTAGATTGTTGGCTACTGTGAGGCATTTCTGTTCCTTAACTCTGAGTCCTATAACTAATGTCAATCGACTGGGAGATGCGTCTGGTTAACTGAATAAAGTCCAGAAGGTCTTGGGTTCTTTTTGTTAAAAGGTAAGGATGTTTTATGGGATACAGCCATGGATTGTTGTATGCAGGCTGATTTTTATGTACTGCCTTGGTATGCAGAGTATAAAGCTGACAATTCTAAAACTAATCCCCATCCTGGAATAAAAGAAGACACGCCTAAAAATAGCTTATCCTAAAAACCCACCTTCCAAAAACAAGATACCAAACAAAAGGAGAATCTTAGGAGCTTCAGGTGATGTCCCTAGTGTCTGATTACTGGTGTTTGTTTAGGTTTACAGGAGTCCAGAGGTTACATAGCAAACCTTGTCTATGCATGCCGTGTGTTTTTCATTCATTATTCTAGTGTTTATGTAATCCACTCATCGCGTGCCAGAAGGGAGATGTGTGTGGCTACAGTTGTTTATATAGCCCAGACTAGATCTGGTCTGTGTCTCCTGCTCCACAGCTTGTACCCGCAAAAGTGCATCAATGTCTCCTTCCCTTGGAAGCAAATCCACCTGTATTCCAGTTTAAGCATATTTATTCTCAGAGAATCAGTTTCAAAATCCAATGTTCCTCAAGTAAATTCAAATTCAGTCTGCCCAATTCATTTTGGGGGTTCTCCCTTCATCAGGGGGTGCTCGTGAGGAATCTATGTTGTATGTTGTGTGCGGAAAATAGTGACATAAGAATTAACTTGCAATGCAATCTAATCCTACAGATACATACAATAATAGTTTACTACATGTCGTGGTAGAGCCTAACCGCATGTCTGCGTTTGTGTTATACCAGGGTCTTCATCTTTTTGATAGTGAGAGCTACTTCTGATCTACTGCCTTTATCACGTGGCTTAGCTAAGGGTAGATAAATGCCAAGCAACTTAATTGCACTCCTAGAGCGCCCAGTCCCGCTGCAGTGAGCACATAGCATTTGTAGCACTGGGTTAGGAAAGGTTTACCTGTAGGGCCCCTAAGCATTTGTAGCACTGTTAGGTTTACCTGCGGGACCCCAGGCATTTATAGTACTGGTAGGAACGGTGTATCTGTGGGGTCCCTAGGGACGCGTTTTGTTCATTTTATTCTTATTAACGAATCACATCTGAGAGGTGAGTGTTTCACCGAGGGTTGTGGCCTCTTTCTCCTACAATACATGGGATGGCATTGTTCTCTCTGAGTGAGTGTGAAGACAGAAGACTTCTATTATCTGGTGAGTTGCCCTCCTGTTCATTGGCTCCTGTCCAGATGCTGGCCCTGCTTTAACAGTTCAAGACTAATGTTCAGTAGTGGCAGTCACAGTATAAGGACTGTGAGCAAGACCTGCTGTAGAGTTTTCGCTGTCCTAGGAAAAATGTCTCAATGTAGGAAAGGGCCTGTTTTGGACATGGTTAGCCTTGACTTTTTACCTGGAAAATGATATAGTTTTGACTGGAAGTGCACAGGGTCCCTGCCAACCAGGTCCCCTGAGCCCGATCTCCTTCCTTAAAGTGTACCTGTCGTTTCCACGGTTGGCACCCCATTAGCTCACATATAAGTCCCTGGTAAAAGATACTCCTGGTACCAAGGGCCTTGTTGTTAAAGAGGGTCTCTAAAGGCTGCAGCACAAATTATGCCACCCTAAGGGACCCCTCACCAAGCACATACATTCATACACACATACATACATACATACATACATACACACATACATACATACACACATACATACATACATACACACATACATACATACATACATACATACACACATACATACATACATACATACATACATACACACATACATACATACATACATATATACTGCCACTGCAGCTGTTTGTCTTGGTGTAGACAAAACTGAAGAGTCGACGTGGCACACATCCCTGTATGCGATGCCCATAGGGACTGTCTGAGATATCGGTAAAACACCCCTCGAGCAGGCCTTATAGTGCATGCTGCTTTAGGGATATCTCCTGTAAGGGCATATCTGCTTGAGCAGCTATGCCCCAGCAATATCCTTGTCTATTCCGGGATATTGCAAGTTACTAGGGAAGCTCTATAGTAAGTACATTGGCTGCACCCTTGTCGTTACGAGTTCCACAGCTCCATGAAGGTTTCACTGAAATATGGGATATTTTCTACCAAAGATCTCAGCATAATAAACCTGCGCTGATTGCAGTGTCCGATTTATTAATAATTGCACACAGAGTGCCCCTTAGAGGGGTCCCCTAAGATCTGCCAATCCTTAGTGTGGTCACCGACTGGCCTGAGTCAGCCTGCTACCACCAGACAGTGTTCTGTCCTCATGGGGAGAGTGCCTGTGCACTCTGAGGTCGAGAACAATGCCTTTCCTGGGTGGAGGTGTTCACTCCTCCCCTGGTCAGGAAGAGCTATCTGTCGCAGGGATTTTCAAAGGACTTGCCGCTTTTGTAATGCGACCCCAGCCTCTCCTGTTAGAGGGAGCAAGCGATCTTTCTGTCCTCACCCCCTTTTTGGGTGAGGACAGGTGGAAACCTTAGATAGAATAGGAGGTGTGCCCCCCCCCCCCGTCCCCTCTGCCAACTCCAACCCTCAGGTGCTGGAGGCAAGGTGAAGTACACTTTGTAGTGCCCACCATCTTGAAGATGGTGGGACTTATCCAATCAGGGCTAGGACTATGTCCCCTTCCCACAGGAGGTGGGCATGATAAGAGGGTGTAGACAACCCTGGAAAGTGTCCCATTGGCCACTACCTTTTACTCCCTTGTAACACCCTTAAATCAAGATTTTAGGTGGCATCCTCAGACCCTGAATTTCAGTTCCTGGCGACCTAAGAAGAGCCGGGCACTGCAGCCTTCTCTGCTGGTGAGGCTCTGTAGAGAACTATAATAATAATAGGTCCACTTATAAAGCGCAATGGTTACACTTATGCCAGTGTGTCCCCGCGCTGCGGTAGAGTTAGCCAGTAATCAGATGCCCACTGCCCTCACCCTACTAAACTTGGGGAAAGAGAAACGTTTTTAGTTTTTTACTGAAGCATCTCTCCTGGGCCTCCATCCGGAGCTCCATTGGGAGAGCATTCCATTGCTTGGCCGCCAATAGGCAGAAGGACCGACCTCCTATACTGGCTTTCTTAATAGCGGGTACGCACACCAATCCTACCCCACCTGACCTCAGCTGACGTGTGGGGACATAGGGGGTCAGGAGATCCGACCGATACGGAGGGGCCCTTCCCTGCAGGATCCGATGACAGACACAAAGTGCCTTGAAAGTGACTCTTTCTTTAATCGGGAGCCAGTGTAACGCGGCCAGGGCTGCCCTAGCCGATGCCCTTCTCGGACGCCTCAAAATAAGGTGGGCTGCCGCATTCTGCACTCCCTGCAGACGGAGCATACACTTGGTTGTTGCCCCTAAATAAAGGATGTTACCATAGTCCAGGCGCGACATCACCAGGGCATGAACCAGAGTCTTCCTAGCCGCCACAGGGAGTAGGTCCAAGGTTTTACGCAGGACCTTCAGGATCCCGAAACAGGCGCCTGCCATCCGTCTGATTTGATAGTCGAAGGAAAGACTGGGATCTAACCAAACTCCCAAGTTCTTTGCCTGCACACAGGGCGTAGGTGACCCCCCCCCCCCAAGTCCTGGTACCACCATGCCGATGACAACACAGTCGGGTCCTTACCCACCACAAGCACCTCTGTCTTGTTGCCATTCAACTTCAGGCAGTTCTTAGCCATCCATGCAGTCAATTCTTGCATGCATGCCATGAGGTGGAAGGCAGCCGACTCTGGTGCCTGGGTCAGGGAGACCACCAGGTGCGTTTAATCGGCATAGGATACGACCCTGATCCCGAACCCCTCAGCAGTCTCCGCTACGGGAGCTACATAGAGATTAAACAGGGTCGGGCTCAGGGTCAGGCTGCAGCACTCCCTGGTTCAGCTTTATGACCCTGGAGTAGTGTTTGCCCTGTCTCACCTGGAAGCAGCGACCCGACAGGAAAGATTTTAGGCAATTCAGGGCATTGCCAGACACCCAACCCTTCCTCAGACACTACCAACGTGTGATGGGCTACAGTGTCAAAGGCGGCACTTAGATCCAACAGGATCAAGGCTGCCATTTGACCTGCATCCGCAAATTGCCTGATGGGTTCAGTGGCAAGAAGCAGCGCGGATTCTGTCGAGTACCCAGCTCGAAAGCCAGACACGGTCCCAGCCCTACTGGCCTGTCTGCATCCCTGGATGATCCTGAACCAAAAGTCAACTCGTCTTGCAGCCCAGCGACCTCCAGAACCTTGGGAGGACTGCCTGCCTTCGATCAAGACCAAGGTCTCCAGAGAAAAGCAGACCTATTCACAAAGCAACCCTCTTCAAAGTAAAGACTCTGTGACCTGAAGAACTGCGCAGCCTGCCCCCGGTTTTACTTCTGCACCCGATGACACCAGCCCGAGTCCAAGTGGCCCACAGGTTCAGCAAGGTTTCCCTGCTCTCAATAGCCCACTTCCACCATGAGCTGACCTCTCCTGGACTCCTAGAAGTTGCCTGCAGCTTCTGCAAGAAGACCCCTCAACCGCCACGTGCACTGGTTAGCCATTTCTGACACCAAAAGGCACCCCTTCACCCGTCCAACCTGGGCCTTGGTGAAGAGGACAAAAGGTGTTCCTACGTCCCTGAGCATCATAACTTACCTCAATGGCTGTTGGTTTCCTTCGATCGGCCTCCTGGCTGGAGCCTGCAGCCCTTTTCAGATTTGGCCTGCCTCCATTGCTTTTCATTGGGCACCCGATGCTGCGTTGGCACCCTGCATCCAGCCGCCCCTGTGCCGCTGGCGTGGAAGTGAAATCTGTAATATAAGGAACAATAAATGATAGAAAGATAACACGACCACAGCTCTTTGTCAGCTCAGAAGATGGTAGATTTATTACAACAATCAAAACACCAAAACACGTGTGACACGGAGACAATCAGCATAGAAGCCTGAATGTCCAAAGAGTTGATGTGTTTGGCATCCTTTAAAGGCATAAACCACAAAACCACCCATATGACACGTAGCAAGAAGTATTACACGTAGCACAGTCCACCATGATTCTTATGGCCAATGGACAAAGATCTCTAACAAGAAATCTCCTTGTAGGGTCTGATACATACATACTGTTGCTAACCATGTGATCTAAATGGGCAGTATTGGGGTCAGTCAATCAAATGTAGGCTGCCATGGCTTGGTAAATCTCCATCCTAAAATGCAATTTAAGCAAGGTGACGAATGGTATTGCGAAATCTGTTATTGCTAAAAGACTATTGTGCAAGCGGTGTGTCACGTATTTCGTCTGGGCCTAGAGAAATGGAAGAGCAGCATTTCTCTGATGATCTGTGAAAGGGCAGAGCTACCTAAGATAGAGAATATTAGATATAGGCTAAGCTAACAGGGCCTGAAGCTAATACATTTGGTATCAAGAAAAAGATGGCTTCTACATTCCCAAATCTGATACCGAATCAATATACCCTACGCGCCAGCATACTCATACCCATGCTAAGCACTTCAGCCACTGCCTGTTGCTCCGGCTCATGGCTGTGCTTATGGCCACGGTGCATAGAGCGTGAGCAGTAGGAGACAAGGGATGCACAGCAGACTGGGCAGACATGTACCATAATGCAGGGTGTCGATAATGCAGCTGCTATTATAATAACAGCCTTTATGACCCATGAGCCCCAACCTGACCGCCATAGCATTAGTTTGTCCCAAAACTCGCCAGTTTGTATGCCATCTGCCTCATCCCTAATATCCTTTATGTTATGGATTGCCCTATCTATGTTCCGGCTGTTGTCAGGAATATATGAACAGCACTTTTGATGGATGACGCGACAGAGCCCACCTTCCTTGGCTAGGATAATGTCCAAAGCAACCCTATTCTGGATCACTACCGCCCGCATGGCGGACAGCTCTGCTGTTATGTTTCCCAGCCCTGCAGCAGTAGAGTCAGCCAGATCCTCAATCATTCTAGCTAACTCATGTATCCTCTGGGAGGTGTATTCTACTCCGGCACCTGGGACCATTACTCCAACAGCTGTCATAAAATGATCAACCCATCCAGCTGACCTCCTCATCCTGGTAGGTCTCACACCTGGTCTCCTAACCTGTGCAATGTCTGAGAAGTGGACCATTCGTGGTATTATTGATGCAAGGTAACAACGGCCGTACCAACCTGGAGGTAGGTAAAAGTATGCCCATTTTCCGCAGACAAAGAATAGTCCTTTGTAACCCACCAGTCCAGGTGAGGACCCAGTATTGCTGTCCGTGATACGTGACAGCCTCGTGACGTGTGTGCAGTTACTTTTGCCCACAAATATTTGGTTCACTTTCCTTGGTCCCATTATTCTCCTTATTTTGTTTATCCTGTCCTCACATGCCAACAGTCCTTGTTTTCCCTGTAGTAATTCCTGTAACACACAAGTGTGCGGTATGCATGACTGCTGTGTGGAGCAGTTTTGTACTGTAGCTATGTCTGAAGGTAAATCAGGTACTCTGTCCCGCTGTATCCTCTCATCATATAGGATACAGGATGGAGCTAAGGACAGCTATTCCACTCTAAACCTTTGTATATCACCTTCCTTGTTTCTGCTCTGCTTATCGTCATCCTCCTCAGCCCTGTTTCTGGATCTCCTGTCAAATGTGCTAAGCATCTCAGTGTCTGACCCAGTAGGGTGCATATTCCTGCAAGGTGCCCATTTTTTCTTAGGCTCCCTGGCACCCTGTCTGATACCTGCTATATTGAAAACATGCAGTGTTGGTGCTGCTGTGATGCCAGTGCTTGGTGGTGCCACTAATACTGACTTATTGTGTTCAGTGGAGAGTAACTTGTGCATCAGAATACAACCCATGTATTTAGAAACTGGTAGTACAATGTAGCTCATGCTGTGCTGTGTATCTGTTGGTAGGTGTGTGCAAACATAGCATCCTGAAATGTTCATGATCTGTACATATAAATACAGTATTTCAACATATTTATTGTTATATTATTCCCACAATTCTCTTTCTCCTCCTTCTGTAACCTCCTTCTTCTCCAACAGAATTTGGTCTGGCACAACTATGTTGGTCTCCTCATGTTGTATATCTGTACTCTTCTCGTACCCCATTCTGCCATGAAGAAATGGGATGTCAAAATGGTCTGCAAACACTAAAAATATAATGGTCACAATTATCCCAGGTACTGGTGATAGTGCGGCTGCCAGTACATATGGCCATCTTCGCTCACTTGTCCTTGGCCTAGGCATTATTATGTGTTTATGGGACTAGTAGTAAGCCGTTGTTCTCGCCCCAATTGACATCTGTGACAATATGCAACCCACTGTTTTCTATGGCAGCTATAATACTCTGTAAAACCTCAGTACGTCCTGCTGTTATCTCCTGGGCTGATGGCAGGAAGCCAACTACTGGGAATGAAAGGTCATTCAGTATAAGTGTCTGCAGCCCGCTCAATATTGGGGGATATGGCACTGCTACTCTGGACAGTTGTTACCTCTACTCCTGGTGATAATGTTGCCACTGTTGACCTTATCGTTATGTACAACACCCTTTCACCCACCACCCGTATTGTTATACACCTGTGTACTGCATGTGGTGCAACCTGCATTTCTTATCTTTATTAACAATTAATAAAGTGTCCATACAATATCCATTATTGCCCCCCAGCCAATGTGTTGTAGACCAGATATCACGCTGTCCAAGATGGCAAGGCGTGTGTTTGCCAGTTCATGGGCCGGTGCTAGGCTTCCAGATGTGGGGAAGGAGAGCTGTTGCAATATCATTTTTTTTCATTTAAAAAACTTTATTCGATTAAAAATAATCAATCATAAAAGCGAACAATACATATGCTACATGATATATAATCTGATATAGTTGTATAAAAAAAAAAGATTTGGTGCAACTCAGTAGAAAGGATAAAATAATTAAAGATCATACTTTTCCTTGCGGCCACAGATTTCAATATAAACGTAGCTTTTTGAAAGCGGGTATCGTAATCATCTAGAGAAAACAACATCTTCATTGCCGTATTTACTGTTGTAATTGCCCGTTTGGTAAATAATGGCTTTAAATAGGCAACGCGTAGGTGTTTATAGAGGTCACACAAGAATAAAAAATGTACAATACTCTGTTTAGTGGCCCCATCACATGGTCATGGAATAGAGGGGTAATTTTTCATGACTGGGAACGCAACCAAATGGTGGACAATTCCGAGTCTCAATCTAATAAGGACAAAACGATGGGATGGTCTAGTAACAGCCTTTAAATAATCAGAAAAACCAAATGAGTCCCTATTGGAGAAGTAATACTGAGGGATGGATAACTGCATGCTAGAGTCTCTACGCACTTGTGCTTTCTTATGTAAATAAGATTGCTTAAGCTCTTTCTTGGAAAAATTAGACAGGCTCTCCTGATCTTCTAAAAGATTGAGATTAAAAGAATCCCTGGCTGTTCTCACCACATAGTTAATCCAGGGGATCAGTGAGCTTTTGTCTAGGCGGAGACAATCAGTAATAATACTCCTGGTAAAACCAGTTTCTTTTTTATGCCAGATTGCTCTCCACACCAGCAATGGTCTTAAACAAATTAAATCTGAAAGGAACTCCAGGCCCAGTTCCTGGTGTACTATCAGATTAGAAGCAGATGTAGGCAGACAAAGCAATCTTTTTAAGAAGCAGTTTTCTTCAATTTGCAGGTCCCCATGGCAACAGTGCCCCCAGACACCAGATCCGTAGATCGCAATTGCGACGCATCTACAACGGTATATATGTAACATGTCATATATACGACGGTCACCAAGTTTATTAGCAAATTTAAAAACTCCATGGGCACTCTTGGACATCTTAGCCTGTACATTAGATATTTCCTGCGACCACATACCATTGCTACTAAAAGTAATGCCCAAATAACAAAATTTATTTACAGTTTCTATTTTTTGCCCCTCTATATAAAATGATTTCAGATTCCTAATTTTCTTTCCACAAGGCATGATGAACAATTTGGTATTATAAATTTTCATTTTTTTATCCTTGATAAAAACTGCAAACTTGTCCATCAGTTTCTGTAGACCACAGGGGGTTCTCGATAGGAGCACTGAATCGTCGGCGTAGAGCAGGATGGGAACAGCCTGCCCGTCTACCAACGGTGCATCAGAGTTAACCTGCTTGACCTCGGAGTCTATGGCATTAATAAAAAGAGAAAAAAGAAGGGGTGCAAGGACACAGCCTTGCCTAATACCTAGCCTCACACTGATACAATCAGTACATTCCCCTCCTTGGCCATATCTGATGCGGGCTGAAAGTTTGGAATAAAGTCTGGCCAGGAAATAGACTATCTCTGTTGGGGCCCCTTGTTCTAATAGGGTTGCCCATAGCAGCGCGTGATCGACAAGGTCGAACGTGCTGCTCAAGTCAACAAAACAGAGGAAAAGTGAGCCCTGCTTGGCACGGGTGTACTTCCCTATTAAGAGATCTAGATTTATACATTGTTCTACGGTTCCAAGGCCCTTTCGGAATCCAAATTGGGACCGCGCAAGAATACCACAACTCTCGGCCCACTCTTCTAACCTGGCCAGCAGCACCCGGCTCATAATTTTGAGCAAAGAATCTAAAAGGGAGATAGGGCGGTAGTTTTTGGCATCCGACCTATCCCCCTGTTTATAAATTGGGATAATTACTGATTCACCCCAACTAGAAGGAGTGCTTTCCATAACAGACGCATTAAAGACCTTGGTCAAGACGGGGCCCCATAATGATGTATCTGCCTTAAAAAGGTCGATGGGGACCCCATCGGGGCCAGGGGCCTTAGCTCTTTTGCTAGATCTAATAGCAAGGTCTACCTCCGATAATGTAATACATAGAGGGACTATTGGCCATGGGTCCGCCTCCGCCATGTGGGAAACCCCCCTCTCTGTGGATCAAAAATACTAGAAAAGTTAGTAACCCAACAGTCCTCACTAACATGAGCAGTGAGGACCGGGGTTTCATCACCTTTAAGGAAAGCACAGTTAACCGTTTCCCAGAAAAGTTTACTGTCCGATAATTCCACAGCCTTAGTCAGGTTGCCCCGTGCCTCTTCCTGCAATTCCAGTTTTCGACGTTTTAAGTGCCCCTTATAAGTAGCCCTAAGGGTTATAATACTCAACCTGTCTCTGGGTCTACAAGATAGGGCCTTCTTAAGCATCTGTAGTGACTTGGTACACTGTGAATCGAACCAACCCATCATTGCTTTATAATTAGTATGTTTAGTAATCGTCAGGGCATTTACAACTATCTTATTGATCTTATTAAAACTAGTTAAAATACCACAAGAGTCTATATCATCACCCAAACAAATTTGCAGGTCGGGTAGGCACGCTGCAACAATTTTAGTCAACAGTTTTTCCGAATTGTCACCCTTCCATTTTATCCTATGACCATTTGGTCTACAGGGGGCAATGTTAGCGACGACATGTTGAGCTGCTAGTGTTCTAATACCCCATACATGCAATGTTACAGTGACACAGTTATGGTCGCTGATCGCTAGGTCCAATACGACCGGTGCATCACAAATCATGCGAGTGTCGTCTGATACCAGAAGATGGTCAATGACTGTGGCCGCATTCCTCCCAGTGAAGGTGGGGACGGGGTTACCGTCACCATCGCCTAGAGGTTGCAACACGACCGGGTCAAATTTGGCAAGAGCGATATTCAAAGACTCTCCATAGGAGCTATGCTTAAAATGAAAGTATTCCTCTCCTCTATCATCAGAAACCCCGCACACCTTGGTCAATGATAAAGGACATAAAGGGATATTGAAATCCCCACCCCACAGAAATACAAAATTAACATGACTAGCCCGAACAATCTCCTCCAAGGTCTTAACGACCTCACACACCGTGGACGTTCGCATAGAGTCAGGCAAATTGTTATAAAAATTGATCAATAAGACATTATTATCATTCTTATGTCTCAACCACAACAATTGGGCATAACATCCAATCATAACGTATCTTATAACTTGCACAGGGAGGTTGACAGAAAGCAAAATAAGTAGACCCCCTTTGGCTCTGCCCATATTCGAGCCTTGTGCTGGGAGATTATAAGCGGCATAACCATCATAGGTAATATCGTCTACACTCCAAGTTTCCTGCAAGCATAGGATGTCGTGGGATTCCAAAGTTTCTTTCCAGCCCAGGATACATGATTTGTTGTTCCAGCCGGCAATATTCCAACTTGCTAGCTTATACCCTCGTCTGTTATTGTGTGACCCTACCATAGGTAAGATATCCCCATCCAAGGATGGAGCATCTACTGCCTCCAAATTTATCCGATTGGAGGATGGATAACTACATCCTTGTTGGTGGGCTGGAGCTGTGTTGAATATATTGCCCTGTTCTACATACTCGCACAGTGCTAGATCTTCCCCGCCATTACATTCATGGTCCTCACTCATGTTTGGTACTATATAATCTGGCAGTTTTGGGATATCCCAGTATCTTTCTTCTACTCCCTCTATTACTTTAAGATTTCTATCTCCCTGTTCGAGGGGGTTCTGAGGGGTAGCATTTAGAGCTTGGAGGGTATGATCCAAATTCTCCCTGGGTTTCTCTCCAGATTTCTCCTCTCGTTTCTCCCTCCATGATGGTCAATCTACCATCTCTAAACAGCTGTATCTATTCATCAATGGGATGTTGCTCCATCCATCCCAGGGAGGAATTTCTCTGGGCCTATTCCTAGGGAAATTACCTCCCCGTTCCTCCCAAGCTGGACCCCGAGAGCGGGGGCCCATTGTATGCCAAATTCCCTCACAGGGCGGTCTATTGCAGTTTCTAGGGGGATAGAAAAAGGAAAGATGTTGCGTACCTATGCCATTGTTTATATCGGATTGGCCCCATGAGCAAATGTAATCAACTGTTCGGGCATATTCAAAATTGACTATGACACAGTCTCCTTGTATTGATTTTCTTCCGTGCCCCACCCAAGTAGCCCTACGGACCATGAGAATCTTACTCGACCAGATAGGAGGTAGTGGTCGATTCGAGTTTAACCAGTGTTGGACTTTATTATTTAAAGACCAACTAGATTCTGTGGCTGGGTCGGCCAGTTCTGGTACTCCGGTCATCACAACCACATAAGGGCTAGCCTCGGGGGGCAAATTAACGGGATATCTATTATGAGATAATCCCCTATCCCAGTTCCTGTTGGCGTTTAAGTCAGAAAGCTTAGGAGTCTTATTACTTTGTGCCTGATTTATCTGTAGAGTAGGGCGGGGGGGAACTTTCTGCAGTCTTGTTATTTTGTACCTGGATAGTTTGTGGGGTTGTATTAGTAAGCTTTTCCTCAGTATGCCTATCTTTTGCTAGTAAAGATGTCGATTTAACAGCAGGCCCTGGGGGTACTAATTTTTTAACTGATTGTACAGATGGTTTAATACAAGTCTGTTTGTTCTGCTTTTGAGGCCCATGATTAGGGGTTTTTTATGAAAGCTGTCAGTTCTGTTAACTGTTTTTCAATTAATAATAATCTCGCTTCTACTGGGATAAAACACGATTCAAAGAGGTTCCGCATAATTTTTAATAGTTGACCATCAACCTCATTTACCACTTTACCCTCTAGGGAGTTAACCGAAATATCCAGCAGAGTAGGGCCGGGGGTCTCTTCTGAGACTAGATTTTGGGGCATCGTGCACCTATCTCCCTCCCCTCTCCGTTCAGTATGATCTTGCTTCTCTGATATCGTTTGTGGTATCTCTCTAATTTGTTGGACTTTGGGTTTATTTGTTTTTTCCTTTTTTTCTGCACTGCACCCTCCCTCCTACCCGTCAGCTGTCTTGCTTCCTCTGGTGTAATTTGGGTAGCTAAATCGAAGTTTTTTCCCAAATCCGTACTTAACTGGGAGTCGGATAATATGTGTGAGGCCGATAAATTGACTGTATTAGGGAGAGTATGGATGTCAGCACGGACTTCCATCAGAACATGGTCCCTTACACGCTCAGGTGTTTTAGCGGTTGCCAGAAGTCCCAGGGAAGATCTTTTAGCATTGGCCAGGGCTAAGTCCTGTGACACTCTTCGCTCCACAATAGAGATACCTTGATCTATAAAACTATTTGCCCTAATGATGAAACTATCCAAGGGGCCTATCAGCTGGGTCTCTCCTGCAGCTGTCTTACTTCGGCTACCCCGTGTTGACATGGTGTGGGTTTTAACAATTTGGCACAAATCCCTAAATTAGACTGAGTTAGCAAATAATAATAATAAAATACATACAGATTAACATCAAGTCAGAAAAAAGAGCCGTTGGAGGGGTGGCCCGGCCCGGCCTTACACGGCCTGTAAGTGGCAAAAACGGGCCCGCCCTTGGCCCCGTCCTCCGACCCGCGCGTGTCCCGCGTGCGCGGATAGGGAGGGGCTTAAGTGAGCGGAGGTCGGGGGCGGGAAGAGGACCAGCTGCGGCTAATGACCTGCCGTGCTGCTGGCTGGTCCTCGCAGTCCCGCAAGCCTCCTAGTCCTGGGCGCCTTCTCCCGGTCCCGTGCCCACTTCACCAGGCACTTCAACGAACCAGCGGGCGAGCGGCTCCCGCGAAGCGGGGGCCGCGAGAGGTGGGGTGAGAGCAAACACGATATGCCCAGAGTCCGATTCTCTCCCCCAGCTGACTCCGTCCAACAGCAACACCAGGTATTCTCCACGAATAGTTAATTAAATTGGCGGAGGTCGGGGGCGGGAAGAGGACCAGCTGCGGCTAATGACCCGCCGTGCTGCTAGCTGGTCCTCGCAGTCCCGCAAGCCTCCTAGTCCTGGGCGCCTTCTCCCGGTCCCGTGCCCACTTCACCAGGCACTTCTACGAACCAGCGGCGAGCGGCACCCGCTACCTTGCTCAGCAGTGGTGGTTTTGGTACAATCAGTTGTACATTTCCCTTCCTCTCCACTCCTGGCCACAATAATTTTATAATTATCACCAATTCTGACTTTTGCACTTCTATTGTCATTCGCCTCAGTCTTCCACTCCTCGGTGTGATCAAAGGCGGTCCAGATGCGGTGGCAGTCATGTAGCTGAAGAGTCTATTTTCACAGTTCAATGTACTTTTGGTGCTTCACTATTCCGTGTTATGCTTTCAGCTTTAGATGTCTAACTAGCAGGGTCTTGTATCTCTATATTTGATACAGACACCAGCACCATTTGCAATAAAAACACGTTGGCGCCTTTGCTGGGTGCTGTCAGAGGTTACTAGCACATGACAGACGTTTATGCACTTAAAGGAGACAGATGTCTCTATGATGCCATCCGAAGGCCGTGTCTGCTATGCCCAGCAGAGGGTTGCCTGTGGGGCGTCGATCTGTCTGTTGGAGGGATGGTCTGCAGCCAGCAGGAGATCTCTTCTTCCTTATCCCCTGTCTTGCTGGTCGGGCTGGTCCTTCTTCGTGGATCGGAGGTTGTACCTATGGTCCGCCTCAGGTGTTGCTGGTGATGCTGCTGGAGCCTGTCGCCTGTCGTCCTGGTCCACGATCCGCTTGGTGTGGGAATTGTGGATCCACGATGTAAATCCCTCGCACTTCAAGGCGGTCGCTGTCGTCAGGAGGACAGTGTAAGGCCCCTTCCACCTAGGCTGGAGGCAGTGCCGCCGGGTGTGGGCCTTAATCCAGATCCGGTCCCCAAGCTGCAGGTCAGGTGGTGGCGGAGTTGCTGCTTCTGGAAAAGCCTGCAGGACCGGGCGGTGAAGATAATGTAATGTCTCTGTTAGTTTTTTACAGTAACACAAAAGCAGATCATCTACTATTGGCAGAGGCGCAGTGGACATGTGACCCGCAATGTTCAAGGGTCGCCCAAACAAAATTTCATGCGCATTCAATTTTGTTACCCTGTCAGGCGTACTTCTCATTGCCAGCAGGGCTATTGGCAGTGCTTCCACCCATGAGAGTTCTGTAGAAGCTCAGATTTTCCCTATCTTATTCTTCAAGACCCCATTTTCCTCTCGACTGCACCTGCTGCTGGTGGGTGGTAAGCACAATGTAGTTTCTGTGTGACCCCCAGACCTTTGCATAGGCCCCTTATTACCTGGGAAATGAGTGCAGGCCCATTGTCTGAGGCCGGAAGGGTTGGGATCCCAAATCTTGGTATCAGTTCTTGCAGGAGACACTTAGCAACTGTTGATGCATCACAGTTCTTTGTGGGGTATGCCTCTGTCCATTTACTGAACATACACCCTAGCACCAAGACATGCCTGAACTTGTGGGTGGGGGGCATGTCAATGAAATCCATTTGTAGGCTTTCAAACGGTCCATGGGGTGGAGGGAAGTGACCGGGTGCAGTGTGGGTACCCTTTCCAGTGTTATATTGTGCACAGATAGTGCACTGCCTGCAAAGTCTCTCAGCTGTTTGACGAAACTTGCCATGGTACCAGCACTGTGAAAATAAACGAATCATGCCGTCTCTCCCCACATGTGAGGGGCCATGGAAGAGACGTGCCATTGAAGGAAGCATTGATGAAGGCAGGCAGATTTTCCCATTGGGCCCAGTCCATAATCCCTCCTCTGTTTTCACACACCCTCCTTTTGCCCACTCGGCAATGTGTGTGTGATATGTACCGTGGACGCAGCGCAATGCCTGGCCCGTGAACAATTTATTACCACAAAAGTAAACAATGCATTCGTACCAGACAAAGGAAGGGGTAGGGTGCGCGTTACACAGTGGACACACACAAGATGGTCACAGACAATTGCACATGCTTATTCAGCCAGCCTGTCAGCTATACTAATTCACAGAGGAAGCCAAAGGAAGCCGTTCGCCATGCACACAGACAAATCAGCCGAGTCCACCACAACCTTCACTGAGTTCTGAAAAGAGTATATCAAGTCTTGGGTGCTATGATATCTGGCGTCCCATTGACTGAAAAGAAGGAGACAGAAAAGGATGGTGAAGGAAGAACAGTTACTCTCCGTTCCCTTGCGTTTCTCCTTGACCCCAAAAACTGGGAGAAGAGGGCGGCTGAACAGAGAGATTTTGAAAACACTCAGAACATATGCGAATTTTCATGCACATGTCAATCATACAAAGAAGATAGAGATGATGAACTCTCTTTCGCTGTCCAGATATTCACAAAGAACAGATTAACAGATAACAATTTAGGGTCCTCCACAGCAGCGCTGCAAAATGTGCATGTGTGGTGAGTGTGTGTAGCACCTGTAGGGCCCTAAAAGTGGGGTGGGGACGGCACCAAATACGCGTACCGAGTAAGTAATCTCTCCGCCACCTGACGATAACCGAGCAGGCAAGCGGTTAATACATTGTCATGCTATTTGTACTAAGGCAGCCAGCCAGCACATGTGGTTAAGTAGGAGTGCCAGGAACAGCCACAGTTAAGTCAATCACTAAGCGTATTGCACCAGAATCCTAAGTAAGGCACATATCAATTCATACACAGAAATGTAATGAACTCAAAAGGCACAGACAATCAAGGATACCCCCCCAGTATGTGCCGAGGGCCACCCCCAAGGCACAGACACTGAACAGCTGCGGCTGAGGGAAAAGAGACCCAGATCCCAACTAGAGCACCGGAAATGAAGGGAAGGAAATATGATCAAAACAACAGAACTATATCAACACACCCGTGCAGCAATGCCAGGCGCCACCATAATCCGGGGAGCAATCGGCTACAACCCACTATGGGAGCAATTACAGGAAAGCTCACCAAAGAAGAAGGGCCCCCCCTGCTCAACCAAGATCAGAGGACAAAAATCCTCAAACAAACACTCACCTCCTGCACACGAAGTCCACCAAACCCACTGACCTCTGCTCCAGACAATCCGCGGCAGTAGTGGAGGCTGTCCACCCCCAACCTGGACCCTCACCGGCAAGACAGGGGACTGCAGTAGTTCGCCTTCCCTCAGACCGCGACCAGCCAACTTGCATGGGCGTCAGGGAGTCACTGCGTGTATGGGACGTGCGTGAAGTATGCCGTCACTGGTGGGGGTGGAGAGCCAACACTAGGAGGTAACGCAAAAACAGCATATCAGAAAGGAGCACAGAGGCATGAAAACAACGCCAGAGGCCACGAACCGGGGAGGAGGGAAAACGGAAAGAGCCAAGACTAAACAGAAGTAACAGAGGTACAATCCTCAACTGAATGGTGAAAAAGGAGAAAATTAATAACAAGAGCCAGGAGAAAGGCGCAGAGGATGGTAATAAAGAACACCGTCAACCAAGACATTCCAGCCAGGTAGTCAGAGAGGCAGAAGAAGAGAAAGTCCAAGCAGAGGAGGACAAAAACAATCAAGGATGCAATAACCACAGAACTGAGCTGAGAAAGAGATCAGACAAACAGAGCAGGAACCAGAAATATGGAGACAAGGCAGCTCACGGCCAAGCAGACCACCGGCATCCAATGGAGCGTAACAGAGACAAGGACAGAACAAACCTCGGATCCGCACTCCAAAGGAAACTCGGCGCCAGCAGCCGAAGCTAGCGATGTCACCACGAAGTCCGGGGCTGCATTCTCCACCAAAATGTAGAAGTGAAATCTGTAATATAAGGAACAATAAATGATAGAAAGATAACACGACCACAGCTCTTTGTCAGCTCAGAAGATGGTAGATTTATTACAAAAATAAAACACAAAAATACGTGTGACACGGAGACAATCAGCATAGAAGCCTGAATGTCCAAAAAGTTGATGTGTTTGGCATCCTTTATAGACATAAAAAACAAAACCACCCATATGACCCGTAGCAAGAAGTATTACACGTAGCACAGTCCACCATGATTCTTATGGCCAATGGACAAAGATCTCTAACAAGAAATCTCCTTGTAGGGTCTGATACATACATACTGTAGCTAACCATGTGATCTAAATGGGCAGTATTGGGGTCAGTCAATCAAATGTAGGCTGCCATGGCTTGGTAAATCTCCATCCTAAAATGCAATTTAAGCAAGGTGACGAATAGTATTGCGAAATCTGTTATTGCTAAAAGACTATTGTGCAAGCGGTGTGTCACGTATCTCGTCTGGGCCTAGAGAAATGCAAGAGCAGCATTTCTCTGATGATCTGTGAAAGGGCAGAGCTACCTAAGATAGAGAATATTAGATATGGGCTAAGCTAACAGGGCCTGAAGCTAATACATTTGGTATCAAGAAAAAGATGGCTTCTACACTAGTGTTGTAGTATTGGTGCTGCCTTGGCCCCTGCTCAGTGTTAGCCTCAGCCATGGAGACTGTTCCTCCAAGCTACTGCTTCTTAGCTGTAAGCAGCCTCTGTCCGATTGCCCCAGTCCCCTTTAATTTGTATTCAGTGACTGACCTTGAACTTTCACCATGTACCCGCCCACCCCTTTGTCACTTGTGGTGCACTGTTGGTGCTGAACTGAACCTTGCCCTGTACTGACGTTAACTTGTCCTGCCGTGTCTCCTGAAGCGATAACCCCTCTCCCGTTCCTAGTCTTATGATGTCCCGAAGGGGCTGTATATGTTGGAGGAAGGAGGAAAGCCACATAACACGATCCCGAAAAATTGGTCGGCAACCATGTGTAGGCTCTATCATGACAGACAAAATATGTACCTTGAGCTGGTATTAACAGAGGAGACGTCTGAGATGAAAAAGTATAAGTATGGGTACAAGTGCTCTTTCCTAATTGGGCTTTGGCATTCTGACCATTCCCTTGCAAACAGTAATGGCCTCGACGGGGTAGAGTCCAAACGGGCGGAGATCTTTTTCATCCAGCCCTATCTGTAAGGCTGTTTTTGTATCGGGTCAAGTTCCAACCATCATATGCTTGCTTCTCGTCAGGTGGGATCTTCCCACCTTCACCAGTATTCCTTGTCATGGCTACTATTCCCTTCATCAAGGGATCGTGACCAACATCAGTATTAACAGGGTATCGAGGTTGGTGCTCATGTGCGTTGGAAAACATGGCCAGAAACGCCCAGGAGGATCCATCATAAGAAAACGGCAAGACTAAATATGGCATCCCCTTATCCGTGCTGTGAGGCATGAGCCCACAGACCCAACAATCGGTGGTGTTAGTGACCAGTTGATGCTGATGCAACAACTGTATGAATGAATTGTTAAAGTATTCCGTTCTCCTGGTCTGTTCATGTTCAGAGAGGGTATGTAGCTGGTGCGGGGAGACAGTAGTGTGAAAAGATATAGGGTGAGAGGTGGGTGTAGGTACAGGTATTGGCTGCAAAGTGTGAGTAACCCAACCCACACAAGCTAATAAAACACATAGAATAGTCAAAACACATAATACTACGCCACATCTACTAAACAATAATTTATAATATTTCTTTTTCATTTCTGCTCTTTTATCATTTTCTGATTCACCAGAATCCATCCTCTAAAGTGTTGCTTGTGGCAATCTTCCTATCTCACTTAGTTGTGGTTATTAGCCGTTCTATGACACTGCAGATCCTGCAGGCCTATTGCCACTACTCAGGTCACAAACCAAGTCTCCTACCACGACCCTGCAACTTAAATTGGATGATTCCAGTATCACACAGGAAAGGAGAGAAAAAAATATATATGCAATTCAAAATTTGAAATGTAAGTTCAGAAAAAGGAAAAGTTTTCAAATGTCTCTAGTCTTTCTAGGCCTTAGATTGTATTTGTTTTTGTTCGGCACAGTCTGGTCCTGAAAAAGTGTCTCTGGATCAGTTGTATCTATTCTGAGATGCGATGGTACAGCTTCTTGCAAAACATCATCGTCTTCCTTCTCAGTCCGAGTTCATTCTAGGTGTGCATCGCCAAAAGGCACAAACCAGGGGACCTTTCTCCTTCAAAATCACCTATACCTTCGCGGACCCACTGGTCAAAAGGCAAAGGCAAGGGTACCTTTTTGCAGTGCACACCATGAATCCAGTTCAGTTCTTTTTCCCAACAACCTTCACGGCTGTATGTGTCGTCAGCAGGACCTTTCTTGTCAGTCCCCAGCGGGGCTCCAGATTCTTTTTTCTTTGGAAATTCTTCAGACACACCCAGTCCCCAGGTTGGATGGTGGGCCCGGGATCGGAAGAGGCCTGAGGCAAAAGCGTCTTGTACCTGCTGAGGGAGAACACGCAATTTAGTGGTGATGTCATGCAAATAATCAACCAACATTGGATACTCTATATCCGAGTACTTTTTGGGCCTAGGGACACCCCAGACATTAGCCAAACACAATTTCATATTGGCTAAGTCCCACACGAGAATGAACAGCTGTTCGAGTGGACAAGAGAGCCAAAGGTAAAGCATCGACCCAGGCAAGACCCCTGCTGGCCTGTATCTTTGCAAGTTTAAGCTTGAGAGTGCCGTTATAGCACTCTACCAAGCCCGCTGACTGAGGGTGATTTGCCGCATGGAATTTCTGCTTAATACCAAGACCTGTACATACTTTCTGCATGATTTGGCCCACGAATTCACTTCCATTGTCACTCCAGACAATTCGAGGTAAACCAAACCTCGGGAAGTATTCCTTCAGAAGGACCTTTGCTGTAGACCAAGCAGTATTATCCTTTAGGGGGTAGGCCTCTATCCATCTAGAAAAGGCACACACCACCACACGGACATACTTTAGGTTATTGCATCTCTCCATATGAATGTAGTCTATCGGCAACACCTCAAAAGGATATGTTGGGGAAGCAAAATGGCCTGCTGGAGTTGGTGTCCCTCTTCCTGGGTTATGCATTAAACAAACAATGCAATGCTTAACTAGATTGTCTGCACATTTAGGGATTCCCGCATTCTGCCATACCGGAGCCAAAAGCTTGCATATTCCTTTTGCACTGATGTGGGCTGGACCATGTGCCATAGTCACTACTGGAAGTACATAGCCGTCTGGTAGCAGCCAACGCTGATGTTCCGACAATTCTATCCAACACCCCGTCACATCTAACATTCCCGTACCATCTTTCCACTTACTTGATTCTTTCTCTGTAGCCTCTTCCTGAATCATTTTCACACTTTCTATTGTGTCCTCACACATTCCTCCTTGACTGACCCATCTGGCAGGTCCAGCAACATACATACGACTTGTCACATCTCTAGCTGTCTCTTTTGCTATCTGATCCGCGAAAGCATTTCCTTCACCTACGTCATCAGTGATCCTCTTATGTGCACTACACTTCACAATCGCTATCTGAGTGGGCAAGGCAAGTGATTCTAAGAGGTTATTTACTAGCTGGCCATGCTGTATTTTAGTACCGTGTGAGGTAAAGAATCCTTTTTCCTTCCAGAGGCGGCCAAAACTATGGGCCACCCCAAATGCGTATTGGCTATCGGTGAACACATTCACTCTTTTTCCTTTAGCCAATATACAAGCTCTAGTCAGAGCTATCAATTCAGCTGCTTGGGCTGAATTCTTCCTAATGCGTGCTGTTTCTACAATTGTATGCAAGGTGGTAACAGCATAGGCCCAAGGGATCCAGAGAATTGTAGATCAACTTCCTATAGATGGTTGACATTGCTTTTTCGGTCAGGGGATTAGTTAGCAGCTGGTCCTCCAGTGGGGATGCATCAGGCAACTTCCCCCCCTTCCCAGATGTTACCTTGCAGAGCGTGACCCACCTGCAAATGTCAGAACCGTTTTTAGTCGCCTAATTCATACCAACCGGACCATCGAGTTGCACCTCCACCAGCGAATGGTCTGAGATTCCCCCTGCTATCTGCGTAGCGGCCCTAAAGTCATCTTTATGGACAGTCCGGGTGAAAAGATAGTGCAGGCATGCCAGGCTACCATGTGCTGCAGACAGGTGCATCCAGTTCTGATACCCTCTTGCGCTCTAGGGGCATTTAGGAGTATCATGAATATAGTATAGGGTCAGTTCTGTCTCTCCAGTCACCCCCAATGCGTGTATGCTCTGTCGTAAGTGTCTTACCCTTTCACAGGATGAGTCAGTCTTGTCTGGGTCTCTTTCCTGTTTCCCGATATGTGAATGGCACCTCCGAAGACTCGCGAGAGCAGTGACCCACCAGCAGGTTTTGTGGAGCGCTTTTGTCCTGGATATAGTGCTGCATTCAGCAGGGCACCCACTCTCTTTTCTTTGCAGTTGCCTGAAGATCAGCAGTCCCAAGGTAGCAGTCACACCTGGCCTGTCTGTAAGTGCAGCCCCCTCTGGATGCCTGACCATCAGCAATTGAGCCCACATTGTGGCCGGCTGGACCACAGGCGTGAGCTCAGACAGGGTGTTCAACACTGGAGTAGTTGTAGTCCCTCATGGACCTCTGACACAGAGAAGTCAGAAATTCAGCAGCTAAAAACCCAACACAGGCTCTCCAGGAAGCCAGTAGATTCAGACTCTGTTAAGTTAGGAATTTGGCAAATGCAACCTTGAATGGACCTGTTGGCAGCACACAATCGTCCTACTGGGCCTCAACAATCATGTTGACGTAGAGTTTTATTTTCTGCCTTGAACTGTTGGGAGAGTCTTGGCATCCCTCAGACTAGCTGGTCCTGCTGGATGGCTTTCCGGCTCGCCCTACAGATAACGAGGATGTGTCGGACCTTGCTTTTTCCAGGACAGCCTTGTCCTCCTGCTGGATAGTGAAACTCCCTTCCCTTGCATACCAGACAGGCAGGCTTCTAGGCAGACTTCTAGGCTCTTCAGGACAGGTACACAGCTTCTCCATTAAGTAATTCAGCATACAGGTGATGTCCATTCAACTTAGATAGACTGTCAGGCTGACACCATCCCTGGTAGCACAGCAGGCACCTGAGTACTTTGTAGAGCACATTATTCCTTGGTAACAGAGGACTTTGAACTATGTTATAAATGAGGGATAGATGGTCCCACTTGTATACACAACTGGCAGACAGGATATGGTGTTTACTCTGTCGCACTCTCACATTGCATTTATGCTACGCACACCAACACCCTAAACATGCACTTGATGTTATCGCAAAGTCTGGACACAGGTTTAGAAATGGAGCATTACATGGGTATGTCAGTAGAAAGCCACTCCACTGACCATGATGCAAAGATCTAATCAGGCTATTGATCCTTACAACAGGGTGCATTGCCATCACCGTTCTAGCTGTTAAACCCATTACAGTCCTCTGCCTTAAATGAGGGCACACTTGGTGTGACCCTCCAGGTCACAGGACCGGTCCAAGATCTCTTATAGTCCCTTGTTAGAAGTTGCACAGAACAGGGGTGGCAGAAAAATCTTATGTAATTGTTTTGTGGTAGATTTACTCCAGTAACGTGCAGTTACAAGTTTGACG
The DNA here is from genome assembly GCF_964261635.1 of Lissotriton helveticus. NCBI lineage: Eukaryota > Metazoa > Chordata > Amphibia > Caudata > Salamandridae > Lissotriton > Lissotriton helveticus. The sequence continues at coordinate 926,661 of NW_027611684.1, read as the reverse complement.
CCATGTACTGGGGAGTTGCCACGAGGAACAGATTTTTCTGCCTGTCAAACCACATGCCATTCACTATTTCATAGTGTTTTTCTGCTTTTATTTACCCCTTGTTTTAAGCAGATGGTAGATATATGCATGAGGTTGGTTGGGGGGAGATGGGTGAAGCAGGGGAGGGAAGGGGAAAGATATTTCTAACAGAGGGAAGAATTGTGTGTTTCCCCCAGTTAGTAAAAAAAATAGCATAAGTCTTGGCTGCTTCTGCTGCACCCAGAGTCTTGTGGGTCTTTTCAGTCTGATTTTTCTGTCTGGAAAAAAATAGTGACCTGTTTTTCTGCACAAAAGCCTAACGACTGATAATCAGGTGGAATAAAATGAACACATGAAAGTACTCCTTAATTTCATTGCCCTTGATTCATACTCTGGACCATAGTTGAGGGATAGGTCTAGGCATAGTCCTCGCAACACACAATAGATTTGCGTGCAGCAGAGGCCAAACTCAAAGTCAGGATACCAGATACAAGTAGGTGGTAACTCAGGGCAGAGGAAAACGCCTGTTGTCCGTGGAGGAGTCCTTCCCATCCTAGAAATATACATTAAAATTAATTAATAGTATTCTATTTTAAATATCTTTTTGGTGCCAGTCCATATGACTTTAATTTCTGCTTCTGGGATTCTATGTTATAAGTCCATAGGGTGCATGTATCCTTTCTGAGCTTAATAAAATGTTGGAAATTCTACAAATCCTCACTCCTAGATCCAAGTACTCTCAGGCTACCATTCTTCACTCTGCTCTGTCTGAAGAACAGCTCAACACTTTCAAAATTCTTCAATTCTGCATTGATATGGCTTGTAAAAAAGTTTGGGGTATATTTAAATGTATTAACTATTTAATTTTAATACTATAGGTGATTGAAATTACGGACGAAGAAAGCAAGATTTAGCACCAGCCAACTGAATGTTAGTGCCATAAGAAGGATTATTTTGAAAAACCGAAGGACATCCAGCATTCTAAGTTTAAACAATTTCCAAAATCTAGGTGTGTCGAGGAAGTGGGAGCTGAGGAAAGTACTATACCTGTAAGTGAAGTCTCTAATTTTGCATTTCGTTAACCCAGAGCAAAGTCATATCTGTGCACACAGCTTCGGAAATAATGCCAGAAAGACCAATCACAGCATCCTCATCTGAAATATGATCAGAAAGACAAATTGCCTCAGCATGACTGAATAACGTTCATCTAAAGCATCATGTAATTGCAGAGAGGACGCACACACTGCATAAAAGAAAGTTATAACAAAAGGTTTCTTCTGCAGACTATCAAAGAAAAGACGCTGAAAGAAGACTCCGAAGCTGACACATTAACAACCAGAAGATTGGAAAATCACCTTTGTTCAACAACCGTTTTTAACCAGTTACACAAGTTTGAGACTGTCTGCCTCGGGATAGAACACCTCGACCTACTCTGCTCACTCTGGCGAAAACTTTAAAAATTCACCACTTTATTGTGTTCATGACCATGTCAGATTGTTCCCTTTTGTTGTGTACTGTTCTGTAATTCTATGTAAATCGCCTCAACCTTATCTGTTGTGCAGGAGTGATATGTAAAACTGATTAAATTAGCACTGTTGCGCCATAGCTAATGTAAATAAATTCTCGTCTTCAGAACTACAAACCGTAACCTTACACCAAACAAAGAAAGGGTAAAAGGAGCTGATGTTCTGCGACTAATGATCCATAATAGTGCTGTGCATGTTTTAATGTCCTCAGTTACTGCCATTACGTGCAAAAGGGACTTCTCAGTTTAATCATTAAATATCAGACTAACACCTTATCACTGCATTGCTAAGAACCTATACTAATAGATTTGAGAAAAACTTCAGTCACAAAATAAGTTGCTGCCGGAGATGCTATAACCAAAAGACTATTATCTGCTACAAACATTTCGACAGGTGTTACAGGGCTGCATCCAGACATATTTTGCTCAATTCAAGTGTTAAGAAGATTACACACAATTTCTTTTAGAGATAAGTGCTGAACATTATCTAAACAAGCCCGACTCTAAAATCGGGTTCACTCTTACTGTGGCATATAAGCAAGAGAAAACTAAACGTAGAGATATTAACTCTAGGAATACACTTTATAAAAAGACGGTCTGTGAGAACAAATTCAGTGTTCAAACCCGCCCCAATCAAAGCAAAATAACCCAAATTGCAGAAAAAAGTTACCCGTGCCAAAAAAGATTCAGCCATCAATCTCATCTCACTGAATTTGAGAGAATGCACACTGGGAAAAACCTCTCTCAGTGCTCTGAATGCCTAAAAAGTTTCAGCCGTGAATCTCGTCTCACTGAGCATATGAGGATCCACACTGGGGAAAAACCTTATCAGTGCTCTGAATGCCAGAAATGTTTCCATGAAAAAAGATATCTCACACAGCATATGAAAACCCACACTGGGGAAAAACCTTATCAGTGCTCTGAATGCCAGAAATGTTTCAGCCAAAAATGCAATCTCACTGAGCATATAAGAATCCACACTGGGGAAAAACCTTATCAGTGCTCCGAATGCCAAAAATGTTTCAGCCAAAAATCTCATCTCACTGAACATATGAAAATCCACTCTGGGGAAAACCCTTATCAGTGCTCTGAATGCCAGAAAAGTTTTTGTAACAAACGTGGCCTATCTCGACATGCAATAACCCACTCTGTGGACAAACCTTATCAGTGCCCGGATTGTCAGAAATGTTTCAAAGACAAAAGCAGTCTCACTCAGCATACAAGATACCACTCTAAGACTAAGGAAAAACTTTATCAGTGCTCTGAATGCCAGAAATGTTTCGGTAATCAAAGCACTCTGACTCAGCATACAAGAACCCACACTGGGGAAAAACCTCATCAGTGCACAGAATGCCAGAAATGTTTCATTGACAAAAACAGTCTCACTCGGCATACAATAACCCACACTGGAGAGAAACCATATCAGTGCACAGAATGCCAGAAATGTTTCAGTCAAAAAAGCAATCTCACTAAGCATATAAGATCCCACACTGGGGAAAAACCTTATCAGTGCTCTGAATGCCAGAAAAGGTTTTGGAACAAACAAAGTCTTTCTCATCATGCAATGACCCATTCTGTGGAGCAACCTTATCAGTGCTCTGAATGCCAGAAATGTTTCAATCAAAAATGCGATCTCACGGTGCATATAAGAACCCACACTGGGGAAAAACCTTATCAGTGCTCTGAATGCCAAAAATGTTTCAGTTTAAAAAGTAGTCTCACAAAGCACATAAGCACCCACACTGGAGAAAAACCTTATCAGTGCTCTGAATGCCCAAAACATTTCAACCGTAAATCACTTCTAACTGTACATTTGAGATTCCACACTGGTGAAAAACCTTATCAGTGCTCTGAATGCCAGAGATGTTTCAGTGACAAAATGAGACTCACTATACATACAAGGACCCACACATGGGTAAAACGTTATCGGTGCACTGAATGCGACAAATGTTTCAGTGAAAAAAGCAATCTCACTCGGCACATAAGAACCCACACTGGGGAAAAACCTTATCAGTGCTCTGAATGCCAGAAATGTTTCAGTGAAAAAAGACCTCTCACGCTGCATATAAAAACCCACACTGGGGAAAAACCTTATCAGTGCTCTGAATGCCAGAAATGTTTCAATGAAAAAAGACATCTCACGTTGCATATAAAAACCCACACTGGGGAAAAACCTTATCAGTGCTCTGAATGCCAGAAATGTTTCAGTATAAAAAGTAGTCTCACACGGCACATAAGAACCCACACTGGGGAAAAACCTTATCAGTGCTCTGAATGCCAGAAATGTTTCAGTATAAAAAGAAGTCTCACTCAGCATATAAGAATCCACACTGGGGAAAAACCTTATCAGTGCTCCGAATGCCAAAAATGTTTCAGCCAAAAATCTCATCTCACTGAACATGTGAGAATCCACACTGGTGAATAAAATTATCAGTGCTCTAAATGTCAGAAAAGATTCAGAGGTAGAGATGGTTACAAGCGCCATAAGAAAACACACTGTAGGAAGGTGGATATCTGACTATGGTTACCCCCAACTTTTTGCCTAGTGTTTAGCTGGTTTTCGACTTAGTTGGCCTGGGATCCTGCTATTCAGGGCCCCAGGCTATCGGCTCTCTCCTTAAAATGGACACCATGTACCTTAGGTACATACACAATTGGATATTGGTTCTCCTTATGAGTCCCTGTATAGTGTACCCTAGGTACTCAGGGCATAGGTGCAACCAAGGCCTACCAGGGGCTGCAGCATGTTTTATGCCACCCCTGGCTGGCCACCCAAATAGACACAACTGGTTGATCACTCAGCTGGGGCAAGGTCGTGTAATTACCCCTTGCTTAGGTGTAGTATTCCTATACCTACATACATATAGATACATAGTAACTTGTAAGTCACTCCTATGGCAGGCCTTAACAATCCTGAAGGCAGAGTGCTTGGTTATATGTGAGATGGTGCTCTAGCATGAGCTGAGCCTGTCTGCAGCGTTCGGAACTACTTCCTTATAGCTGTTCTATGATATTGCCATACTATATACTCTTAAGTGCATTATAATCCTCGCGGTTAATGCTAACTTTGGTTTGGCTTTATCGAAACATGTCGTGTAAGGTGTCATACACTTTGGAATACTACCCCCTCGCCAATGTTGTCGACGGGGGTAGCATTCCACTCTTCTAGACGGAGAAGACATGTTAGTTCTGACGATCACGGTTAAAGTTAACCAGATCCCCAGCGTTACAAAATGGACGCTGCTGCCACAGACACAAGTCTGGCCTCCTGCTGCTGGGAGTCCTTCCAGCTAGGGAGGCCTGGACAATAGGTTTACTGCCTGGAGAGGTGCGAGCACCGCCCCAGACAGGAGTTTGTGTATTAGGACAGGGAGGGTTGAAAAGAAACACACTGCCTGGAGCACTCTAGGTACTCCATGCATACCCCAGTTCAAACCGGTTGCTGGGGCAACCCTGCCCCAGCTCTGGCGCGAAACTGGAGAAAGGAAAGGGTGTGTAACCACCCCCCTTCCTGGTCCCACCCATAGGAGGGACCTAGTAGGTAAACCAGCCCACTTTAGTTGTATAAAGATAGGAGCTGACCCAGGAGACTTTAGATTAATCCTGGAATCGAACTGAAGACGAAACTCTGGACCCTTCGACATTCACCTGAGCTGAAGACTGAAGAATCTCCCTTGTGGCCAAGGAGTGACCACTCTGGGCAACCAGGCACCATCCAGCAACTTGAAGGCTTGCTTTGCCCCTGTTCCCGCCGGAACCCGAGCGCAGTGCCTGACAAGATCCTGACTCCCTGAGCCCTCTGACCCCACTGCACGACTCCAGCACAGCTGAGCACCGTGGACGGCGTTGGACCTCGTGGACCGGACATCTTGAAAAGTCCTTCTGATTGCTACCAGCGCAGCTCTTGAGGCATCCTCGAAGCTGTGCACTGGGGACTGAGACACCCAGAGACTGAGCACCACCTGCACCGAAGATCAGCCCTCCACATTCCACGTGTTCTGCGTGGGGCCCTTCTGTTTGTGTTCTACTCAACGCGTTGTCCCGGTTGCTGGCCAGTTGGCTAGTAGCCCTGTGACGACTATCCTTTAAGAAATCCATCGCTGGTCTGGTTGCTCCAGACTGCCACTTGCTTCCCTGAAAAGGTGAAGTACCTCAGACCCTCCTGGTCTGCACCAGAAGCCTTTTGTGTATCCTGGGTGGGTTACCTTTGCTTAGGCTTGTTGGCTCCGATCTTGAAGTCGACCCCTCCTTCTGCGAGAACCTTCGTGGGACAGCTCCTCGGTAGCGCCTTGTCGTCCAGCTTCACGACAGCACCTGATTGCTCCTCGACGACGTCTGGTTTCTTCCTGGTTCCACCCGGTCTCTGGCTAGTGACCTAGACTCTGTCCCCTCTGCTTTTAGGTCCTTTTTCAACTTCGATCCACCCTTGGATCCACCCGGACATCTTCCTCCTGGTCGCCTGCAGCATCTTTCGTCACGGCTCCATTGGAATCAACGGCGAAACCCGACACACTTTGACACCTATGCACCCGCAGCCCGTGGGTGAGGTAAAGCGAGTACTTCGGTGCTCCTGTAGGGATTGACTATCCTAGTGTCCAGATGTGCTTGTAGTTTCCTCCTATCTAAACCGGAAGTGTCCTAAAACTATAATTACTTACCTTTTAAGTTCCCATAGACTTTGTATTGACTGCCGCGTGAGTGTTCCGACTCTGCACGCGCCGCCTGTGGGCCTCCTACTCCTAACCTAAGGGTCAGATAGTGTAGCCCCAGCGATGCCCTAGGCCTTCTCCTTTCACAAGTCGTGGTTCTTATACCACTTAAATTAGTATATGGTTTTACACGCCCCTAGGGCCTAACTGTAAATTGTGCTATTTAAAGTATTTCTAAGTGTAAGGCTTTTGCCTCTGTCCTCATAAAGAGTTCAGAGGAGTATGTTAGTGAATAAATACATATATATTTTATATATATCCTGTGTGGTGTCCTTTCATTTGGTATTCAAGGGGTTACGTATGGTAAAACAGCTGGCTTTACATGCCCTCTAGAGTTATAGCCTAAGACTGCTCTGTCCATGCTACCCCTAGGATAGCTGGTCTATAAGGTGTCACGTGTTTGTAATTATACCTTCACACTGTGTTAAGTTAGCATGAGCGTTTTACAAGTTTAAAAGCCATTTTCCTTTTCTTCTGCCTCTGCACATGGCACATTATGTTATTACAGCTTTTTGCCTAGTTGCATATTTTGTTTGACGCGAGAATAACAAGGTTTGCTTGATAATCTATGTCTGTACAGTGAGTGCCGAGGCCGTCAAGGTTTTTCAACACAGTGCTTGTTGTTCGAGTTGATCAGCGCACGGTCTAGACATAACACATATGCAGCTGTGGCCAACTTTGGGTTTGAGCGGGTTTAATAATGCACTGCACAGAGAAGTAAAACACACTTGATGGAGATTCGTATGCTGAGTGTTGGTGCAGGAGATGATGTGATCCGTTTCTGCTAAGCACAAGAGGTATGGGTCTGCCCTTCTAAACCCTAAAGAGACCTTCTTTAGATATAATATAATATAATATACTGGCTAGGGAGGGTAAACTTACGTTTAATGTAACCTTTTACTATTAGCATTTTGACATGCTTTCTCCTTTTGTATTTTATGAAATAGTAACAATGCTGATAACCTTGTTCTTGATAATGTTTCCTTGTATTATCTAAGACACTGCGCTTAAGAACACGGCATTAGAAATAAACGTTTCAAAATTGCACGTGTCTTCATTTACTCCTCGTTCTGGACTGATATGTTGGTATGACGAAAGAGTGTTCATGTATTCCACTTTACCTGAGGTGTTCTGAGTTCATGTTCTGGGTTGTCTAATCATTGGGGATGAGAAAGAACCAATGAGACACTGATTGCTAGTCTGGTAGGGGATTTTGGATACTGAGGTGAGTTTTTGGCACACCCTCATTCACTGATGTTCTGGGTCTCTATGCACAGTTCTGTATAGGTACAGAATCCCTGCTACAAAGGTTGAGTTTACAACCATCACCATAAGGGTTGTTTGGACTTGTGTAAGGTGCTCACTAGAAGAGTGAACATCATTTATGTGTGTTCTGAATGTCAGATAAGGTTTAGTCTTGAATACAATGTCATTTCACATGAGAATTCACACTGGACTAAAGCATTATACAGGAGGGGTGTTGGACGTGGCCCTTCTGGCAGGTCCCCCCCTGAAGTTTTGTGCTTGATATATGTGACCTGGGACTGGTGATCCCCCTTCTGAGTGTGTGTGTGGTGAGAGAGACCGCCTCCCATAGGAATGCATGGGGAATGTATGTGGCTCTGGTAGTCCCTGATGCTTGGGGCGTGCCGGGTCGAGTTTGGTATGTGTGCCCTCGTGAGGTTGAATGCTACAAGATGATGTATGCGGCATGTGGGTGACTAGAAGGGAAGTGCCACTTCTAGACCCTGGTGCGTGTGTGCAGTAGGTGTGCTGGCGTATGATTGGCTGAAGCCGGCTGGGCCTCCCCCCACCAGGCTGGCTCCACCCCCCGGGGGTGCGTCCGGTGTCCCTAGCCTGGCCAGTACCAAGAAATTCCTTATAACCAGTTCTAGCTGGTTCTCTCCCTGCCTGCCCCTTTTGGAGACAAAGGGAGCTCCTGTATAAAAGGAGGGTGGGCCCTCTTCTCTCTCTCTCTTCTTCTTCCTGCTTGGGACCCTGCCAGGGTCGTGCTGCTGCTTGGGCTCAGGGAAGGGCGTGCCTCCCTGGGCCCTGCTCTGCTCCTGAACTACGGACTTCCTATGGACTCTGCTTTCCATGCCACTAGCCCTGGGGAGCGCTTTCCTGCTGTCCTAGCGCCTTGGGCGCTTCATCAATGCTTCTAGCGCTCGGGAGCGCTCTCCTGCCGGCCTAGCGCCTTGGGACGCTTCATTTATGTTTCTAGCGCTGGGAGCGCTATCTTTCACCAGCCGGTGCCACCCGGCAATTGCCCGATCTTGTGAGGGGCCCGAGCCCCCAGCGAGTGCCTACCTCGCTTGCCCCCGCCCTTGCTGTAATTATCGAGGGAGCCCACTCCTCGTTAATCCCTCCGGTGTTCACCGCCGCAGCCCGGGAACCCTCGTGAGGCCCGCCCCCGGGCCGCGCTCTGATTGGCTGATGACGCTCCCCCGGGCCGTGCTCTGATTGGCCGGCGGCCCGGGGAGCTGTGGAGGCGGGGAGAGAGAGCCGAGCAGTGCAGGGGGCAGCGGGAGCCGACTCCGCGCCCCTGCGTCCCCCAACAGAAGTGCCGCTTCCCCCCGGGGCCCCCCAGGAGTGAACGGGAGCCCCGGAGAACGAGGAGGAACCGGCGCGACCGGAGCGGTGAGTGCTGCAGGAGGGGAGGCGGGGCGTCGGAGCACATTGCCGGTGCTCGCCCCTCCCTTCCCGCGTGGGCACACATGTGCATAGAGGCCCGCGGGGCCCCCAGGGATGCCGGGTCCCCCGAGGGGGACCCCACCTGTCCGCAACTTCCTCCCTGAGCCCCGCGAGGCTCCGTCACGGCCCCTGGGGCCCCCATTGATGCCGGGTCCCCCGAGGGGGATCCCGCCTGGCCATCCCTTGTCCCCTGAGCCCCGAGAGGCTCCATCTGCACACTCTCCCCCGAGCCTCGAGGAGGCTCCAACGTGTCCTGGCCCCCTGAGCCCCGAGAGGCTCCATCTAAATTCCCTGGGCCCCGAGGAGGCTCCACCCCGGGCCCATTTGCCCCTGAGCCCCGAGGAGGCTCCACCATGTGTCTCTGGCCCTCCGAGCCCGCGAGGCTCCGCCCAGTGTTCCTGAGCCCGAGTGGCTCCAGCTATAATCCCCGAGCCCCGAGAGGCTCCACCACGTGTCCCTGACCCTGCCGAGCCTGGGAGAGGCTCCACCATTGCCCCCCTGTTCCCCTGAGCCTGCAAGGCTACGTCCAAGTCCCCCAGCGGCCCAGCACTTCGTGGGCCGCTGCCACGTTTAGGTTTGCCCCGGGCCCCTTGCAGCCCACTCTGGACATCGAGACTCTAGAGCGCCCTTGCCCCAGGAAGGCCATCTGGCCTAGGGGGCGCTGCTGACTATTATCAAAGTAATGCTGAGAATTCTTATGTGTTGCCCTGTTGATGGGGGCCTCTGTTGTGTTATGTACCTTGCCATTCCTTCCCTCCTGTATAACCTTGCCTCATGTATGTCTATACTGGTTAGAGTGAGTTCTATTGCTAGTTCTATGAGACCCCGGGGCGTGACGTATTCTAATGCTAAGCTCCTGGTGATTATGTGTTCTAGTCCTAGTCCGAGGAAGCTCCCAGTGGATATGTGTTCTAATGCTAGATCCATCATGTGCATACCCCTGGCAGGGGCCCCTTGGCCCTGCCCTGTACCTTCTTCCCTGTAAACCCTGCCCGTGCCCCTGGCACCTTGTACAATGTGTGTTCCTATGTGTCCTTCTTAATACAAAGACTATTTTCATATATACTTTGTGTGGAGTTCCTTTTGTGGGAGGCCTGGGATGTTGCTGTTGGTGGGTGCATGCGCAAATGCTTCACACATGTCCTCCGAGATAGGCCTGACTGCCCACGCCGCGTTACCTAGAGGTTGAGCAGGGGTCGACTTTATATAGGGGTGGCGGTCTCTGACTGGCTGTGGCGCAAGCCCTGGCCGGCCGGGGGTCCCATTTCCTACAAGGGGAAAGCCAGAAACGTTTTACTCAGAAAGGAGATCTCACTAAACATGAGAAATGCATCAACATGAGGTGAAAAGTAAGGCGTATCTTGAGTTGCAGAAAAGCTTCTAACAACCTGACTTTACATGAGAGAGCACATATTGTAGTTGCAATAGAATTCATCAAGAAACTCTGCATGATAACTTAGGCTGCCCGCTTGCAACCTCCAAAGAAATTTCAGGCCTGGAAATATTTTTCATTTCAACAGAATCCACAGTTTGAGTATCTGAAAGTTACAAAACTCTCAATGTCTTTACTTTACACGGAGAAGTGTTAGTGCTTGCAAAAATCAACTAATTGCACAAAAAATCACAATAATAATGTCTTAAATTTTACTCCATCCAAAAGGTTTCTACTCACCCTTGTTTCTTAACATATGACTGATATCTATTTTTTCATGATAAGATTAAGCCTATGTGGAGTTCTTCAGTGAGGAACTCCGCAAAGTGACAAAAAAACTCTGGCGGTCTACGCGGAGTTCCGCAAGCAGCGGCGTGCGTAAGGGTCATGCAGTTTGTGGTGATTTCATCCCATGTCAGAGGATCATTTGGCCCTTCTCTTCCAGGAAGTTATGGATCTCTTTGCCAAGGGAGCTATCAAACGCATCCCTGTGCCAGAAGTAGGTCGGCGTTGCTACTCCCACTACTTGTTGGTACCCAAGAAGGACAAAGGCCTGCATCCTATCTTATTCCTCAGGGACATCAACCGCTTCCTCCGAAAGGAGAAGTTTAAGATGTTAACCTTGGCTCATGTCTTGTCTGCCTTCGAACCTGGAGATTTGATGGTAGCGTTGGACTTGCAGGACACTTAATTTCACATCCCCGTCTTGCCTGCCTACCGGCATTACCTACGGTTCACGGTAGGCCACACACATTTTCAGTTTACTACGCTCCCCTTTGGCCTTACCAGCCCCCCCCCCCTCCCGGGTGTTCACGGAAGGGATGGCGGTGGTCGCAGCTCATCTGCGCAGATCAGGGGTTCCAGTCTTCCCCTCTCTCGACGACTGGCTGTTGAAGGTGAGCTCGCCCAGGCTGTCGTCTCCCGCCTCCAGACTACGACGGACTTCCTGCATTTGCTGGGGTTCTCAGTTAACGTGCTGAAGTCACACCTGATTCCCTCCTATAAGCTCCTTTTCATCAGAGCGGTTCTGGACACAGCACAGTTTTGGGTCTATCCTCCCTAGCAGCAAGTCCAGTATATTTGGGCTATGATACCGATGTTTCAGCCTCCATCCAGGTGTTCGGTGACAATGACCCTGAGGCTGCTGGGCCTTATGTCCTCCTGCATCCTGCTGGTGCATCATGCCAGATGGCATATACGTGCTCTGCAGTGGGACCTGAAGTTCCAGTGGGCGCAGCACCAGGGGAATCTTTTCGATGACTTTCAGATTTCGGAGGGGACTGCAAGTTAGTTGCAGTGGTGGTTCACAAACCAGTATTGGGTCAACGGCAGACCCCTCTCCCTTCCCCAACCTGAGTTCACAGTAGTAATGGATGCGTCACTCCTGGGTTGGGGCAGCCATATGGGAATGGCGGAGATCAAAGACCTCTGGTCTCTGGCAGAGTCCAGGCACCACATCAACCCTCTGGAGCTCCGGGCGATTTGTCTTGCACTGAAGGCATTCCTTATTTCTGTCAAAGGAAGAGTGGTGCAGGTGTTCACGGACAACACCACCGCCATGTGGGACTGCAACAAACAGGGCAGGGTGGGGTCGTGGACCCTATGTCAAGAGGCTCTTCGCCTTTAGACATGGCTGGAACATCAGGGCATATCTCTGGTGGTTCAACGCCTAACAGGTTCACTGAACGCCAGGACAGACAAACTCAGCCGTCAGTGCATGATGGATCACAAATGGCATCTTCACTCGAAGGTGGTGCTAGGTCTTTTTCAGTAGTGGGGAGAGCCTTGGTTAGATCTATTCGCCACCGAAGAGAACGCTCAATGTCAGCAGTTCTGCTTGTTAGAGTTTCCAAGGCGGCTTTCGCTCGGCGACCCTTTTAGTTGCGAGTGGAGTTGCGGCCTCCTGTACCACTTCTGCCAAGATTGCTGAAGAAGATCAAACGCGATCAGTCCCAAGTCTGGTACCCCGAGCCCTTGAGCATGGTCAACGATCCTATTGTTAACAGATTTTTGAAGTGCATTACTCTTCTCTTTCCTCCTTCTCCTTTCGTAATGCCCTAGTGGGAGTTGAATCTTGTCCTCACTTATCTTATGTTTGCTCCCTTTGAGCGCCTACATAATTGTCCTCTTCGCCTCCTTTGAAGACTGCTTTTTTGCTTGCCATCACCTCTGCTTGCAGGATGGGTGAGCTTCAGGCTTATCTTCCAGACCTCCCTTTCTTGCTGTCCATCCGGACAAAGTAGTCCTCTTTTCTGCCCAAAGTGATTGCCTCTTTCCACATAGGTCTGACCATCAGATTACCTGGAAAAACCAAAGGGGATGATGGACGGAGCGTTGACAATACAAACACTCACCCCCAGTCAATTGATCTGGGTTTAATCCATCACCATTCTTTAGTTCACTCAGCCACCCCAGTTCAGACATGGCTATATGCAAATCAGTCTGACCCTGTGCCTTGTGGGAACAGTCCAGCCCGAACTGCCAAGCCATGTCTTCCCTGGACCGGAAACAAGCATCCTAGGACCGGTTTCGGATTCATAATCCTCATCAGCCAGGCTATCTTGAATCCAGTGGCCAAGTGAACAAGGGACTCACGTCTGAGCATACCCTGCCACCCTTAGGGCGAACAAAGAAAAACCAAAGGGGATGATGGACGGAGCGTTGACAATACAAACACTCACCCCCAGTCAATTGATCTGGGTTTAATCCATCACCATTCTTTAGTTCACTCAGCCACCCCAGTTCAGACATGGCTATATGCAAATCAGTCTGACCCTGTGCCTTGTGGGAACAGTCCAGCCCGAACTGCCAAGCCATGTCTTCCCTGGACCGGAAACAAGCATCCTAGGACCGGTTTCGGATTCATAATCCTCATCAGCCAGGCTATCTTGAATCCAGTGGCCAAGTGAACAAGGGACTCACGTCTGAGCATACCCTGCCACACTTAGGGCGAACAAAGAAAAACCAAAGGGGATGATGGACGGAGCGTTGACAATACAAACACTCACCCCCAGTCAATTGATCTGGGTTTAATCCATCACCATTCTTTAGTTCACTCAGCCACCCCAGTTCAGACATGGCTATATGCAAATCAGTCTGACCCTGTGCCTTGTGGGAACAGTCCAGCCCGAACTGCCAAGCCATGTCTTCCCTGGACCGGAAACAAGCATCCTAGGACCGGTTTCGGATTCATAATCCTCATCAGCCAGGCTATCTTGAATCCAGTGGCCAAGTGAACAAGGGACTCACGTCTGAGCATACCCTGCCACACTTAGGGCGAACAAAGAAAAACCAAAGGGGATGATGGACGGAGCGTTGACAATACAAACACTCACCCCCAGTCAATTGATCTGGGTTTAATCCATCACCATTCTTTAGTTCACTCAGCCACCCCAGTTCAGACATGGCTATATGCAAATCAGTCTGACCCTGTGCCTTGTGGGAACAGTCCAGCCCGAACTGCCAAGCCATGTCTTCCCTGGACCGGAAACAAGCATCCTAGGACCGGTTTCGGATTCATAATCCTCATCAGCCAGGCTATCTTGAATCCAGTGGCCAAGTGAACAAGGGACTCACGTCTGAGCATACCCTGCCACACTTAGGGCGAACAAAGAAAAACCAAAGGGGATGATGGACGGAGCGTTGACAATACAAACACTCACCCCCAGTCAATTGATCTGGGTTTAATCCATCACCATTCTTTAGTTCACTCAGCCACCCCAGTTCAGACATGGCTATATGCAAATCAGTCTGACCCTGTGCCTTGTGGGAACAGTCCAGCCCGAACTGCCAAGCCATGTCTTCCCTGGACCGGAAACAAGCATCCTAGGACCGGTTTCGGATTCATAATCCTCATCAGCCAGGCTATCTTGAATCCAGTGGCCAAGTGAACAAGGGACTCACGTCTGAGCATACCCTGCCACACTTAGGGCGAACAAAGAAAAACCAAAGGGGATGATGGACGGAGCGTTGACAATACAAACACTCACCCCCAGTCAATTGATCTGGGTTTAATCCATCACCATTCTTTAGTTCACTCAGCCACCCCAGTTCAGACATGGCTATATGCAAATCAGTCTGACCCTGTGCCTTGTGGGAACAGTCCAGCCCGAACTGCCAAGCCATGTCTTCCCTGGACCGGAAACAAGCATCCTAGGACCGGTTTCGGATTCATAATCCTCATCAGCCAGGCTATCTTGAATCCAGTGGCCAAGTGAACAAGGGACTCACGTCTGAGCATACCCTGCCACACTTAGGGCGAACAAAGAAAAACCAAAGGGGATGATGGACGGAGCGTTGACAATACAAACACTCACCCCCAGTCAATTGATCTGGGTTTAATCCATCACCATTCTTTAGTTCACTCAGCCACCCCAGTTCAGACATGGCTATATGCAAATCAGTCTGACCCTGTGCCTTGTGGGAACAGTCCAGCCCGAACTGCCAAGCCATGTCTTCCCTGGACCGGAAACAAGCATCCTAGGACCGGTTTCGGATTCATAATCCTCATCAGCCAGGCTATCTTGAATCCAGTGGCCAAGTGAACAAGGGACTCACGTCTGAGCATACCCTGCCACACTTAGGGCGAACAAAGAAAAACCAAAGGGGATGATGGACGGAGCGTTGACAATACAAACACTCACCCCCAGTCAATTGATCTGGGTTTAATCCATCACCATTCTTTAGTTCACTCAGCCACCCCAGTTCAGACATGGCTATATGCAAATCAGTCTGACCCTGTGCCTTGTGGGAACAGTCCAGCCCGAACTGCCAAGCCATGTCTTCCCTGGACCGGAAACAAGCATCCTAGGACCGGTTTCGGATTCATAATCCTCATCAGCCAGGCTATCTTGAATCCAGTGGCCAAGTGAACAAGGGACTCACGTCTGAGCATACCCTGCCACACTTAGGGCGAACAAAGAAAAACCAAAGGGGATGATGGACGGAGCGTTGACAATACAAACACTCACCCCCAGTCAATTGATCTGGGTTTAATCCATCACCATTCTTTAGTTCACTCAGCCACCCCAGTTCAGACATGGCTATATGCAAATCAGTCTGACCCTGTGCCTTGTGGGAACAGTCCAGCCCGAACTGCCAAGCCATGTCTTCCCTGGACCGGAAACAAGCATCCTAGGACCGGTTTCGGATTCATAATCCTCATCAGCCAGGCTATCTTGAATCCAGTGGCCAAGTGAACAAGGGACTCACGTCTGAGCATACCCTGCCACACTTACTGGGGTGGCAGAGTGGGCTAAAGAATGGTGATGGATTTAACCCAGATCAGTTGACTGGGGGTGAGTGCTTGTATTGTCAACGCTCCGTTCATCATTTCCTTTGGTTTTGCTTTGTTCGCCATAAGTTGGCAGGGTATGCTCAGACGTGAGTCCCTTGCTCACTTTGCCACTGGATTCAAGCAAGCCCGGCTGAAGACGGCTGCAATGCCAGAAACCGGTCCTGGGAAGCTTGTTTCCGGTCCAGGGAAGGCATGGCTTGGCAGTTCGGGCTGGACTGTTCCCATGAGGCACAGGGTCAGACTGATTTGCATATGGCCATGTCTGAACTGGGGTGGCAGAGTGGGCTAAAGAATGGTGATGGATTTAACCCAGATCAGTTGACTGGGGGTGAGTGCTTGTATTGTCAACGCTCCGTTCATCATTTCCTTTGGTTTTGCTTTGTTCGCCATAAGTTGGCAGGGTATGCTCAGACGTGAGTCCCTTGCTCACTTTGCCACTGGATTCAAGCAAGCCCGGCTGAAGACGGCTGCAATGCCAGAAACCGGTCCTGGGAAGCTTGTTTCCGGTCCAGGGAAGGCATGGCTTGGCAGTTCGGGCTGGACTGTTCCCATGAGGCACAGGGTCAGACTGATTTGCATATGGCCATGTCTGAACTGGGGTGGCAGAGTGGGCTAAAGAATGGTGATGGATTTAACCCAGATCAGTTGACTGGGGGTGAGTGCTTGTATTGTCAACGCTCCGTTCATCATTTCCTTTGGTTTTGCTTTGTTCGCCATAAGTTGGCAGGGTATGCTCAGACGTGAGTCCCTTGCTCACTTTGCCACTGGATTCAAGCAAGCCCGGCTGAAGACGGCTGCAATGCCAGAAACCGGTCCTGGGAAGCTTGTTTCCGGTCCAGGGAAGGCATGGCTTGGCAGTTCGGGCTGGACTGTTCCCATGAGGCACAGGGTCAGACTGATTTGCATATGGCCATGTCTGAACTGGGGTGGCAGAGTGGGCTAAAGAATGGTGATGGATTTAACCCAGATCAGTTGACTGGGGGTGAGTGCTTGTATTGTCAACGCTCCGTTCATCATTTCCTTTGGTTTTGCATCAGATTACCTACCTTCTTCCCACCTCTGCTGTGTTTTTCTCTGCCAGGCGCACAACATATAAACTGTTCACACACTTTCCGTAGTATGCTTCGTTCTGGGCAGATAAACTCTGATCCCCACTCTACTTCTATCCTGGTGTTAGTGCAGCCCGATGTAAACAGTAATTGTAATGTATTTAGATTTACATAACACTTACTACCCCATATGAACTTTGAAGCGCTTTTTCGGCGAGTAGCACGCTACTCCAGGATCCAAAAATGATTATTGGTGAATTAGTATAGGGAAATATAAAATGTATTTGAGAGCTGTACATGTTGGTCTGTTAGTTGGGTTAAAAAAGATAGTGGGGGATAGAAGAGGGAAGGTTTTGCATTTATATAGCGCTTGCTGTGAGAAGTTGGCCTGGTATATGATGCTCACTAGTTCTAGTGATCACCTTGTACCATGCCAAGCAACCCTTATGATGATTGGTTGTAAGTCAACCTTATAGACCAGCTATCCTAGAGGTAGCATGGACAAAGCAGTCTTAGGCTAAACTCTGGTAAGGCATTTGAAGCAAGCTGTTTTACCATATACAATCCCCTTGAATACCAAATGAAAGGACACCACACAGATATGTATTGAAAATATATATATATTTATTTACTACAAGTATCCCCTATACTCTTTATGAGCATAGAAGCAAATGCGTTAAAACAGAACACTGTTTAAATATACAAAGGTTGCACAATATGGATAGGCCCTAGGGGCCACTCAACTCATATACTAAAATAGTGGTATAAGTATCACTAATCGAAAAGGAAGTAGGCCTAGGACCTTGGGAATCGCTGGAGCTATGCGGGACTAGCAGTGATGAAGTCGGGAAAGGCCCGCGGGACTCGGGTGCAGCTCTTAAAGCACAAGCATGTACCAATGCAAAGTCAATGGTGCGTAAAAAGTACAAAGTTACTGCAAAGGGAACCTTCCGGATGACCTAGAACCTAGCAACTTGGAACAAAGACACTAGAGGTGTATTGCTACACAGGAGCACCGGAGTGCCAGGGTTACCTCACCCACAGGAAGCGGGTGCATATGTCTCAAAGTGTGTCGGGTTTCGTCGCGCTGGTCTAATTAGCCTGTAGATGAAGATGCTGCAGGCGGGTCGTCGAGAAGAGTTCCGGTGGATCCAAGGGTGGATCTGAAGAGGTGAAGACCTGAAAGCAGAGGGGACAATGTTCAAAGCCACTAGCCAGTGACTACCGTGTAACCAGGAGGGAACCAGGCGATGTTGGGTGCAAACAGGTGAAGAAGTGAAGATTGTCTCTGCAGCCACGTGGACACGAAGAGGTCGAGGATGTCCAGGAGTCGATCACGAGCTGTCCCATGAAGGCTCTAGCTGATGGCGGTGTCGGCTTCTTGATCGGAGCAAACAGGCCTTGGCTAATGCAAGCCACGCAGGAAACGATACAAGCTTCTCACTCGGACCAGCAAGGTCAGAGGGGCTGCTCCTTTTTACAGGAGAGAGGGCCAGTCTGGAGCAACCAGACCAGTGGTGTTGAATTCGGATTTTGTCACCAAGATGGCCACTAGCCAACGGGCCAGTAACCGGGATGACGCGCCGAGTGACAAAATGCAAAAGGGCCCCACGCAGATCGTGGAGATGCTGGGGGGCTGATCTTCGGTGCAGATGCTGCTCAGTGGCAGGGCTTCTCAAACCCCAAAGCACAGCATCAAGGGTGCCTCGGGTGCTGCGCAGTCAGCTCCTCGTGGATCTTCCAAGATGGCCAGTCCCACATCTCTCGGTGCCTCCATGGGTCTCTTCTTTTCAGGGACTGTGGATCGGGCTCTGAGATGTCTGAGAATCCAGGTCTTGTCGAGCTCTGGGCTCGGGCTCCGGCGGGAGGCGGCGGCAAAGCAGACGTCGAGTTGCTGGATGGTGCCTGTATTCACAGGGTGGTCACTCCTTGGCCACAAGGGAGATGCTCTTCAGTCTTCTGTGCAGCAGAATGTCGAAGTCCAGTTTTCTTCTTAGTTTCAAGTTGAGTTCAGGATGATCTGAAGTCTTGGGACACAGCTCCTACTCTTATTCCAAATCTAGGGGCCGGATCACCTGCTAGGTCCCTCCTCTGGGTGGGACCAGGAAGGGGGGTGGTTACACCCCCTTTCCTTTGTCCAGTTCCGTGCCAGGACTGGGGCCGGAAAGCCCCAGCACCGGTTTGAACCGGCATATGCACAGGGACACCTTGTGTGCCCCAGGCATGTCTCATTCTATTCAGCCCTGTCCTACCTAATACACAAAATCCTGTCTTGGGTGGTGCTAGCACCTCCCAAGGCAGGAAACCTTTTGTCCAAGCCTCCCTCGCTGGAAGGACTCCCAGCAGCAGGTCAGACTTGTGTCTGTGGTGGCAGCATCCATTTTGTGATGCTGAGGCTCGAGTTAACTTTAACCGGGGTTCAGGTTATGTACATGCCGTGTCCCTCTAGAAGGGTGGAATGCTACCCCCGTCGCCAGAATTGGCGAGGGGGTAGTATTCCAATTCGTATGACACCTTACTCGACATGTTTTGATAAACCCAAACCAAAGTTGGCAAGTAACCGCGAGGATTATAATGCACTTAAGAGTATATGGTATGGCAATATCCCGGAACAGCTAAGGGAGTTGTTCCCGACAGCTGCAGACAGGCTCAGCTCGTGCCAGAGCACCATCTCACATGAAACCAAGCACTCTGCCTCCAGGATTGTTAAGGCCTGCCATAGGAGTGACTTATAGGTTACCATGTGTCCATATATGTTAGATATAGATATACTATATCTAAGTAAGAGGTGATAACACCAACTTACCCCAGCTGAGTGATCAGCCAGTTGTGTCAAATATGGAGGCCAGGCCAGGGGTGGCACAATACATGCTGCAGCCCCTGGAAGGCCTTGGAAACACCTATGCCCTGGGTACCTAGGGTACACTGTTACAGGGGCCAATAAGGTGAACCAGTTCCAATTGGTAATGTACCTAAGGTACATGGAGTCCATTTTAAGGAGAGAGCAATTAGCCTGGGGCCCTGAATAGCAGGATCCCAGGCCAACTGAGTCAAAAACAGCTAAACACCAGGCAAAAAGTTTGGGGGTAACCATAGTCAGGTATCCACCTTCCTACACTTGCTACCCCTGATGAAGTGTTGAAGTGCTTTTCGGCGAGTAGCATGCTACTCCAGATCCCAAAAAGATGAATAGACGGATCAATTATGGTGGGTAGGTTGTTTTATTGTATACACACAACTGTACAAAAATTAATAAAATTCTGTTGTAAAGTTGTATCCAAGAGGCAAGTATAGTCTCTGATAATAATGTGTACAATACTGATAAGTTTTAAGTTGGCTTGCCATCAAGACTGATGCCCCGTAATGTTGATGCAAAGTCAGTTGTGCTGAAGTATCTTAGACTCTTGTTTAATTGTACCATCCACCTTGTAGGTACTGCTATTCATATCAGGTCCACGTTGTAGGTAGACACAAACGCCTAAATTGTGCACTATTTATATTAGGCATAATGTAAGTGAGCAGATGACAGTAAGCACTGTACAAGCTGTATTAGGTGCTTAGAAGTAGAGTGACATAGAGGGCGATAAACACTCACTAAATCTTTTTAGGTCTCGCACCTGCGAACCGGATCGCGAAAGCGATCCGTCGCTGCGAGACTTATTGTGATCATTTCAGTTTTCAAGGGCTCAAGGGGAACAGACAAGAGACAAGAGATGTGAACGCGCAGATCTTCGACTTGGATTAGGTCGCGCGCGCGTCAACTGTGAAGAGCATGTCAGTTTCAGTTTTACACGAGCAGTTCTACATTTTGTTACTTTGTTGCAGGCTGGTTTGTGAAGAACATGTCAGTTTCAGTTTCCCCTTGCCGACTGTGTGCAAACAGCTTCTGCATACAATTTTTTTTAATGGTTTTTTTTAATATAATGTGCGTGTTTTAATACAAGTGTGTTGAAAAGTGGGTGTTTTCGATAATTAGTCCGTAAAAAAGTGTTTGTGTTTAACTACAATAATAATGTGTGTGTTTTCAATACAATGAGCATGTTAGGAACTGTTTGTGCTGTACAGTGGAGTGCTGCGTTGTAGAGTGCAGCGCTGTATAGTGGGGTGGTGTGTTGTAGAGTGGACTAGTGTGCTTTGTGGAGTAGTGCATTGTAGAGTGGAGCACTGCACTGTAGAGTATGCACTGGGGGCGGTGGAAGCTGAAGGGATCCCTGCAGGGTCTGTGTGTGACCTCAAGGATGCACTGGGGATAAAGAGCATCAATGCAGCTGCACCAGCAGGGGGCGCTGCACTGGGGGCGGTGGAAGCTGAAGGGATCCCTGCAGGGTCTGTGTGTGACCTCGAGGATGCACTGGGGATAAAGAGCATCAATGCAGCTGCACCAGCAGGGGGCGCTGCACTGGGGGCGGTGGAAGCTGAAGGGATCCCTGCAGGGTCTGTGTGTGACCTGGAGGATGCACTGGAGATAAAGAGCATCAATGCAGCTGCACCAGCAGGGGGAGCTGCACTGGGGGCGGTGGAAGCTGAAGGGATCTCTGCAGGGTCTGTGTGTGACCTCAAGGATGCACTGGAGATAAAGAGCATCAATGCAGCTGCACCAGCAGGGGGCGCTGCACTGAGGGAGGTGGAAGCTGAAGGGATCCCTGCAGGGTCTGTGTGTGACCTCAAGGATGCACTGGAGATAAAGAGCATCAATGCAGCTGCACCAGCAGGGGGCGCTGCACTGGGGGCGGTGGAAGCTGAAGGGATCCCTGCAGGGTCTGTGTGTGACCTGGAGGATGCACTGGAGATAAAGAGCATCAATGCAGCTGCACCAGCAGGGGGCGCTGCACTCGGGGCGGTGGAAGCTGAAGGGATCCCTGCAGGGTCTGTGTGTGACCTGGAGGATGCACTGGAGATAAAGAGCATCAATGCAGCTGCACCAGCAGGGGGCGCTGCACTGGGGGCGGTGGAAGCTGAAGGGATCCCTGCAGGGTCTGTGTGTGACCTCAAGGATGCACTGGGGATAAAGAGGATCAATGCAGCTGCACCAGCAGGGGGCGCTGCACTGGGGGCGGTGGAAGCTGAAGGGATCCCTGCAGGCTCTGTGTGTGACCTGGAGGATGCACTGGAGATAAAGAGCATCAATGCAGCTGCACCAGCAGGGGGCGCTGCACTGGGGGCGGTGGAAGCTGAAGGGATCTCTGCAGGGTCTGTGTGTGACCTCAAGGATGCACTGGAGATAAAGAGCATCAATGCAGCTGCACCAGCAGGGGGCGCTGCACTGAGGGAGGTGGAAGCTGAAGGGATCCCTGCAGGGTCTGTGTGTGACCTCAAGGATGCACTGGGGATAAAGAGCATCAATGCAGCCGCACCAGCAGGGGGCGCTGCACTGGGGGCGGTGGAAGCTGAAGGGATCCCTGCAGGGTCTGTGTGTGACCTGGAGGATGCACTGGAGATAAAGAGCATCAATGCAGCTGCACCAGCAGGGGGCGCTGCACTGAGGGAGGTGGAAGCTGAAGGGATCCCTGCAGGGTCTGTGTGTGACCTCAAGGATGCACTGGAGATAAAGAGCATCAATGCAGCTGCACCAGCAGGGGGCGCTGCACTGGGGGCGGTGGAAGCTGAAGGGATCCCTGCAGGGTCTGTGTGTGACCCTTGTTGATGCACTGGAGATAAAGAGCATCAATGCAGCTGCACCAGCAGGGGGCGCTGCACTGGGGGCGGTGGAAGCTGAAGGGATCCCTGCAGGGTCTGTGTGTGACCTGGAGGATGCACTGGAGATAAAGAGCATCAATGCAGCTGCACCAGCAGGGGGCGCTGCACTGAGGGAGGTGGAAGCTGAAGGGATCCCTGCAGGGTCTGTGTGTGACCTCAAGGATGCACTGGAGATAAAAAGCATCAATGCAGCTGCACCAGCAGGGGGCGCTGCACTGAGGGAGGTGGAAGCTGAAGGGGACCCTGCTGGGTCTGTGTGTGACCTGGAGGATGCACTGGAGATAAAGAGCATCAATGCAGCTGCACCAGCAGGGGGCGCTGCACTGGGGGCGGTGGAAGCTGAGGGGATCCCTGCAGGGTCTGTGTGTGACCTCGAGGATGCACTGGAGATAAAGAGCATCAATGCAGCTGCACCAGCAGGGGGCGCTGCACTGGGGGAGGTGGAAGCTGAGGGGATCCCTGCAGGGTCTGTGTGTGACCTGGAGGATGCACTGGGGATAAAGAGCATCAATGCAGCTGCACCAGCAGGGGGCGCTGCACTGAGGGAGGTGGAAGCTGAAGGGATCCCTGCAGGGTCTGTGTGTGACCTCGAGGATGCACTGGAGATAAAGAGCATCAATGCAGCTGCACCAGCAGGGGGCGCTGCACTGAGGGAGGTGGAAGCTGAAGGGATCCCTGCAGGGTCTGTGTGTGACCCTTGTTGATGCACTGGAGATAAAGAGCATCAATGCAGCTGCACCAGCAGGGGGCGCTGCACTGGGGGCGGTGGAAGCTGAAGGGATCCCTGCAGGGTCTGTGTGTGACCTGGAGGATGCACTGGAGATAAAGAGCATCAATGCAGCTGCACCAGCAGGAGGCGCTGCACTGGGGGCGGTGGAAGCTGAAGGGATCCCTGCAGGGTCTGTGTGTGACCTGGAGGATGCACTGGAGATAAAGAGCATCAATGCAGCTGCACCAGCAGGGGGAGCTGCACTGGGGGCGGTGGAAGCTGAGGGGGATCCCTGCAGGGTCTGTGTGTGACCTCGAGGATGCACTGGAGATAAAGAGCATCAATGCAGCTGCACCAGCAGGGGGCGCTGCACTGAGGGAGGTGGAAGCTGAAGGGATCCCTGCAGGGTCTGTGTGTGACCTGGAGGATGCACTGGAGATAAAGAGCATCAATGCAGCTGCACCAGCAGGGGGCGCTGCACTGGGGGCGGTGGAAGCTGAAGGGATCCCTGCAGGGTCTGTGTGTGACCTGGAGGATGCACTGGAGATAAAGAGCATCAATGCAGCTGCACCAGCAGGGGGCGCTGCACTGGGGCGGTGGAAGCTGAAGGGATCCCTGCAGGGTCTGTGTGTGACCTGGAGGATGCACTGGAGATAAAGAGCATCAATGCAGCTGTACCAGCAGGGGGAGCTGCACTGGGGGAGGTGGAAGCTGAAGGGATCCCTGCAGGGTCTGTGTGTGACCTGGAGGATGCACTGGAGATAAAGAGCATCAATGCAGCTGCACCAGCAGGGGGCGCTGCACTGGGGGCGGTGGAAGCTGAAGGGATCCCTGCAGGGTCTGTGTGTGACCTGGAGGATGCACTGGAGATAAAGAGCATCAATGCAGCTGCACCAGCAGGGGGCGCTGCACTGGGGGCGGTGGAAGCTGAAGGGATCCCTGCAGGGTCTGTGTGTGACCTGGAGGATGCACTGGAGATAAAGAGCATCAATGCAGCTGCACCAGCAGGGGGAGCTGCACTGGGGAGGTGGAAGCTGAAGGGATCCCTGCAGGGTCTGTGTGTGACCTGGAGGATGCACTGGGGATAAAGAGCATCAATGCAGCTGCACCAGCAGGGGGCGCTGCACTGGGGGCGGTGGAAGCTGAAGGGATCCCTGCAGGGTCTGTGTTTGACCTCGAGGATGCATTGGAGATAAAGAGCATGGATGGAAGCGCTGTGAAGCCCTGGCCTCTGCAGCACTATGGGCATGCATGACATTATTATCAAAGAAAATAACACAAAGTGCTGTGTGAAATGTATGCATGTCGGGTGGTGTCTGCTGTGCAAATGTATGCATTTGGGATGGTGTCTGCTCTGTTAAATGTATGCATGTGGGATGGTGTCTGTTGTGTGAAATGTATGCATGTGGGGTGGTGTCTGCTGTGCAAATGTATGCATTTGGGATGGTGTCTGCTCTGTTAAATGTATGCATGTGGAATAGTGTCTGCTGTGTTAAATGTATGCATGTGGGATGGTGTCTGCTGTGTCAAATTTATGCATGTGGGATGGTGTCTGCTGTGTTAAATGTATGCATGTGGGATGGTGTCTGCTGTGTCAAATGTATGCATGTGGGATGGTGTCTGCTGTGTCAAGTGTATGCATGTGGGGTGGTGTCTGCTGTGTTAAATGTATGCATGTGGGATGGTGTCTGCTGTGTTAAATGTATGCATGTGGGATGGTGTCTGCTGTGTCAAATGTATGCATTTGGGACGGTGTCTGCTGTGCAAATGTATGCATTTGGGATGGTGTCTGCTGTGTCAAATGTATGCATGTGGGATGGTGTCTGCTGTGTCAAATGTATGCATGTGGGATGGTGTCTGCTGTGTTAAATGTATGCATGTGGGATGGTGTCTGCTGTGTCAAATGTATGCATGTGGGATGGTGTCTGCTGTGTTAAATGTATGCATATGGGATGGTGTCTGCTCTGTTAAATGTATTCATGTGGGATGGTGTCTGCTGTGTCAAATGTATGCATGTGGGATGGTGTCTGCTGTGTTAAATGTATGCATATGGGATGGTGTCTGCTCTGTCAAATGTATGCATGTGGGATGGTGTCTGCTGTGCAAATGTATGCATTTGGGATGGTGTCTGCTCTGTTAAATGTATGCATGTGGGATGGTGTCTGCTGTGTCAAATGTATGCATGTGGGATGGTGTCTGCTGTGTTAAATGTATGCATGTGGGATGGTGTCTGCTGTGTCAAATGTATGCATGTGGGATGGTGTCTGCTGTGCAAATGTATGCATGTGGGATGGTGTCTGCTGTGCAAATGTATGCATTTGGGATGGTGTCTGCTCTGTTAAATGTATGCATGTGGGATGGTGTCTGCTGTGTCAAATGTATGCATGTGGGATGGTGTCTGCTGTGCAAATGTATGCATTTGGGATGGTGTCTGCTCTGTTAAATGTATGCATGTGGGATGGTGTCTGCTGTGTCAAATGTATGCATGTGGGATGGTGTCTGCTGTGTTAAATGTGTGCATGTGGGATGGTGTCTGCTCTGTCAAATGTATGCATGTGGGATGGTGTCTGCTGTGCAAATGTATGCATTTGGGATGGTGTCTGCTCTGTTAAATGTATGCATGTGGGATGGTGTCTGCTGTGTCAAATGTATGCATGTGGGATGGTGTCTGCTGTGTTGAATTTATGCATGTGGGATGGTGTCTGCTGTGTCAAATGTATGCATGTGGGATGGTGTCTGCTGTGTTAAATGTATGCATGTGGGATGGTGTCTGCTCTGTCAAATGTATGCATGTGGGATGGTGTCTGCTGTGCAAATGTATGCATTTGGGATGGTGTCTGCTCTGTTAAATGTATGCATGTGGGATGGTGTCTGCTGTGTCAAATGTATGCATGTGGGATGGTGTCTGCTGTGTTGAATGTATGCATGTGGGATGGTGTCTGCTGTGTTAAATGTATGCATGTGGGATGGTGTCTGCTGTGTCAAATGTATGCATGTGGGATGGTGTCTGCTGTGTTAAATGTATGCATGTGGGATGGTGTCTGCTGTGTCAAATGTATGCATGTGGGATGGTGTCTGCTGTGTTAAATGTATGCATGTGGGATGGTGTCTGCTGTGTTAAATGTATGCATGTGGGATGGTGTCTGCTGTGTCAAATGTATGCATTTGGGACGGTGTCTGCTGTGCAAATGTATGCATTTGGGATGGTGTCTGCTCTGTTAAATGTATGCATGTGGGATGGTGTCTGCTGTGTCAAATGTATGCATGTGGGATGGTGTCTGCTGTGTTAAATGTATGCATATGGGATGGTGTCTGCTCTGTCAAATGTATGCATGTGGGTTGGTGTCTGCTGTGCAAATGTATGCATTTGGGATGGTGTCTGCTCTGTTAAATGTATGCATGTGGGATGGTGTCTGCTGTGTCAAATGTATGCATGTGGGATGGTGTCTGCTGTGCAAATGTATGCATGTGGGATGGTGTCTGCTGTGCAAATGTATGCATTTGGGATGGTGTCTGCTCTGTTAAATGTATGCATGTGGGATGGTGTCTGCTGTGTCAAATGTATGCATGTGGGATGGTGTCTGCTGTGCAAATGTATGCATTTGGGATGGTGTCTGCTCTGTTAAATGTATGCTTGTGGGATGGTGTCTGCTGTGTCAAATGTATGCATGTGGGATGGTGTCTGCTGTGTTAAATGTATGCATGTGGGATGGTGTCTGCTGTGTTAAATGTATGCATGTGGGATGGTGTCTGCTCTGTCAAATGTATGCATGTGGGATGGTGTCTGCTGTGCAAATGTATGCATTTGGGATGGTGTCTGCTCTGTTAAATGTATGCATGTGGGATGGTGTCTGCTGTGTCAAATGTATGCATTTGGGATGGTGTCTGCTGTGTTGAATGTATGCATGTGGGATGGTGTCTGCTGTGTCAAATGTATGCATGTGGGATGGTGTCTGCTGTGTTAAATGTATGCATGTGGGATGGTGTCTGCTGTGTCAAATGTATGCATGTGGGATGGTGTCTGTTGTGTGAAATGTATGCATGTGGGGTGGTGTCTGCTGTGTCAAATGTATGCATGTGGGATGGTGTCTGCTGTGTCAAATGTATGCATGTGGGATGGTGTCTGCTGGGTTAAATGTATGCATGTGGGGTGGTGTCTGCTGTGCAAATGTATGCATGTGGGGTGGTGTCTGCTGGGTCAAAAGTATGCATGTGGGATGGTGTCTGCTGTGTCAAATGTATGCATGTGGGATGGTGTCTGTTGTGTGAAATGTATGCATGTGGGATGGTGTCTGCTCTGTCAAATGTATGCATCGGGATGGTTTCTGCTGTGTTAAATGTATGCATGTGAGATGGTGTCTGCTGTGTCAAATGTATGCATGTGGGATGGTGTCTGCTCTGTCAAATGTATGTATCGGGATGGTGTCTGCTGTGTTAAATGTATGCATGTGGGATGGTGTCTGCTGTTTTAAATGTATGCATTGGGATGGTGTCTGCTGTGTCAAATGTATGCATGTGGGATGGTGTCTGTTGTGTGAAATGTATGCATGTGGGATGGTGTCTGCTCTGTCAAATGTATGCATCGGGATGGTGTCTGCTGTGTTAAATGTATGCATGTGGGATGGTGTCTGCTGTGTCAAATGTATGCATGTGGGATGGTGTCTGCTGCGTTAAATGTATGCATGTGGAATGGTGTCTGCTGTGTTAAATGTATGCATGTGGGATGGTGTCTGCTCTGTCAAATGTATGCATGTGGGATGGTGTCTGCTGTGTTAAATGTATGCATGTGGAATGGTGTCTGCTGTGTTGAATGTATGCATGTGGGATGGTGTCTGCTCTGTCAAATGTATGCATGTGGGATGGTGTCTGCTGTGTTAAATGTATGCATGTGGGATGGTGTCTGCTGTTTTAAATGTATGCATTGGGATGGTGTCTGCTGTGTCAAATGTATGCATGTGGGATGGTGTCTGTTTGAAATGTATGCATGTGGGATGGTGTCTGCTCTGTCAAATGTATGCATCGGGATGGTGTCTGCTGTTTTAAATGTATGCATGTGGGATGGTGTCTGCTGTGTCAAATGTATGTATGTGGGATGGTGTCTGCTGCGTTAAATGTATGCTTGTGGGATAGTGTCTGCTGGGTTAAATGTATGCATGTGGGGTGGTGTCTGCTGTGCAAATGTATGCATGTGGGGTGGTGTCTGCTGGGTCAAAAGTATGCATGTGGGATGGTGTCTGCTCTGTCAAATGTATGTATCAGGATGGTGTCTGCTGTGTTAAATGTATGCATGTGGGATGGTGTCTGCTGTTTTAAATGTATGCATTGGGATGGTGTCTGCTGTGTCAAATGTATGCATGTGGGATGGTGTCTGTTGTGTGAAATGTATGCATGTGGGATGGTGTCTGCTCTGTCAAATGTATGCATCAGGATGGTGTCTGCTGTGTTAAATGTATGCATGTGGGATGGTGTCTGCTGTGTCATATGTATGCATGTGGGATGGTGTCTGCTGCGTTAAATGTATGCATGTGGAATGGTGTCTGCTGTGTTAAATGTATGCATGTGGGATGGTGTCTGCTGTGTCAAATGTATGCATGTGGGATGGTGTCTTGTGTGAAATGTATGCATGTGGGATGGTGTATGTTGTGTGAAATATATGCACGTGGGATGGTGTCTGCTGCGTTAAATGTATGCATGTGGGATGGTGTCTGCTGTGTCAAATGTATGCATGTGGGATGGTGTCTGCTCTGTCAAATGTATGCATCAGGATGGTGTCTGCTGTGTTAAATGTATGCATGTGGGATGGTGTCTGCTCTGTCAAATGTATGCATCGGGATGGTGTCTGCTGTTTTAAATGTATGCATGTGGGATGGTGTCTGCTGTGTCAAATGTATGTATGTGGGATGGTGTCTGCTGCGTTAAATGTATGCATGTGGAATGGTGTCTGCTGTGTCAAATGTATGCTTGTGGGATAGTGTCTGCTGGGTTAAATGTATGCATGTGGGGTGGTGTCTGCTGTGCAAATGTATGCATGTGGGGTGGTGTCTGCTGGGTCAAAAGTATGCATGTGGGATGGTGTCTGCTCTGTCAAATGTATGTATCGGGATGGTGTCTGCTGTGTTAAATGTATGCATGTGGGATGGTGTCTGCTGTTTTAAATGTATGCATTGGGATGGTGTCTGCTGTGTCAAATGTATGCATGTGGGATGGTGTCTGTTGTGTGAAATGTATGCATGTGGGATGGTGTCTGCTCTGTCAAATGTATGCATCAGGATGGTGTCTGCTGTGTTAAATGTATGCATGTGGGATGGTGTCTGCTGTGTCATATGTATGCATGTGGGATGGTGTCTGCTGCGTTAAATGTATGCATGTGGAATGGTGTCTGCTGTGTTAAATGTATGCATGTGGGATGGTGTCTGCTGTGTCAAATGTATGCATGTGGGATGGTGTCTTGTGTGAAATGTATGCATGTGGGATGGTGTATGTTGTGTGAAATATATGCACGTGGGATGGTGTCTGCTGCGTTAAATGTATGCATGTGGGATGGTGTCTGCTGTGTCAAATGTATGCATGTGGGATGGTGTCTGCTGTTTTAAATGTATGCATTGGGATGGTGTCTGCTGTGTCAAATGTATGCATGTGGGATGGTGTCTGCTGTTTTAAATGTATGCATTGGGATGGTGTCTGCTGTGTCAAATGTATGCATGTGGGATGGTGTCTGTTGTGTGAAATGTATGCATGTGGGATGGTGTCTGCTCTGTCAAATGTATGCATCAGGATGGTGTCTGCTGTGTTAAATGTATGCATGTGGGATGGTGTCTGCTGTGTCATATGTATGCATGTGGGATGGGGTCTGCTGCGTTAAATGTATGCATGTGGAATGGTGTCTGCTGTGTTAAATGTATGCATGTGGGATGGTGTCTGCTGTGTCAAATGTATGCATGTGGGATGGTGTCTTGTGTGAAATGTATGCATGTGGGATGGTGTATGTTGTGTGAAATATATGCACGTGGGATGGTGTCTGCTGCGTTAAATGTATGCATGTGGGATGGTGTCTGCTGTGTCAAATGTATGCATGTGGGATGGTGTCTGCTCTGTCAAATGTATGCATCAGGATGGTGTCTGCTGTGTTAAATGTATGCATGTGGGATGGTGTCTGCTGTTTTAAATGCATGCATTGGGATGGTGTCTGCTGTGTCAAATGTATGCATGTGGGATGGTGTCTGTTTGAAATGTATGCATGTGGGATGGTGTCTGCTCTGTCAAATGTATGCATCGGGATGGTGTTGGCTGTGTTAAATGTATGCATGTGGGATGGTGTCTGGTGTTTTAAATGTATGCATTGAGATGGTGTCTGCTGTGTCAAATGTATGCATGTGGGATGGTGTCTGTTTGAAATGTATGCATGTGGGATGGTGTCTGCTCTGTCAAATGTATGCATCGGGATGATGTCTGCTGTGTTAAATGTATGCATGTGGGATGGTGTCTGCTGTGTCAAATGTATGCATGTAGGATGGTGTCTGCTGCGTTAAAAGTATGCATGTGGGTTGGTGTCTGCTGTGCAAATGTATGCATGTGGGGTGGTGTCTGCTGGGTCAAAAGTATGCATGTAGGATGGTGTCTGCTGTGTCAAATGTATGCATGTAGGATGGTGTCTGCTGTGTCAAATGTATGCATGTAGGATGGTGTCTGTTGTGTGAAATGTATGCATGTGGGATGGTGTCTGCTCTGTCAAATGTATGCATCGGGATGGTGTCTGCTGTGTTAAATGTATGCATGTGGGATGGTGTCAGCTGTGTCAAATATATGCATGTGGGATGGTGTCTGCTCTGTCAAATGTATGCATCGGGATGGTGTCTGCTGTGTTAAATGTATGCATGTGGGATGGTGTCTGCTGTTTTAAATGTATGCATTGGGATGGTGTCTGCTGTGTCAAATGTATGCATGTGGGATGGTGTCTGTTGTGTGAAATGTATGCATGTGGGATGGTGTCTGCTCTGTCAAATGTATGCATCGGGATGGTGTCTGCTGTGTCAAATGTATGCATGTGGGATGGTGTCTGCTGCGTTAAATGTATGCATGTGGGATGGTGTCTGCTGTGTCAAATGTATGCATGTGGGATGGTGTCTGCTGCGTTAAATGTATGCATGTGGAATGGTGTCTGCTGTGTTAAATGTATGCATGTGGGATGGTGTCTGCTGTGTCAAATGTATGCATGTGGGATGGTGTCTGTTGTGTGAAATGTATGCATGTGGGATGGTGTATGTTGTGTGAAATGTATGCATGTGGGATGGTGTCTGCTGCGTTAAATGTATGCATGTGGGATGGTGTCTGCTGTGTCAAATGTATGCATGTGGGATGGTGTCTGCTCTGTCAAATGTATGCATCCGGATGGTGTCTGCTGTGTTAAATGTATGCATGTGGGATGGTGTCTGCTGTTTTAAATGTATGCATTGGGATGGTGTCTGCTGTGTCAAATGTATGCATGTGGGATGGTGTCTGTTTGGAATATATGCATGTGGGATGGTGTCTGCTCTGTCAAATGTATGCATCGGGATGGTGTCTGCTGTGTTAAATGTATGTATGTGGGATGGTGTCTGCTGTGTCAAATGTATGCATGTGGGATGGTGTCTGCTGCATTAAATGTATGCATGTGGAATGGTGTCTGCTGTATCAAATGTATGCATGTGGGATGGTGTCTGCTGGGTTAAATGTATGCATGTGGGATGGTGTCTGCTGTGTCAGAAGTATGCATGTGGGATGGTGTCTACTGTGTCAAATGTATGCATGTGGGATGGTGTCTGTTGTGTGAAATGTATGCATGTGGGATGGTGTCTGCTCTGTCAAATGTATGCATCGGGATGGTGTCTGCTGTGTTAAATGTATGCATGTGGGATGGTGTCTGCTGTTGTAAATGTATGCATTGGGATGGTGTCTGCTGTGTCAAATGTATGCATGTGGGATGGTGTCTGTTTGGAATGTATGCATGTGGGATGGTGTCTGCTCTGTCAAATGTATGCATCGGGATGGTGTCTGCTGTTTTAAATGTATGCATGTGGGATGGTGTCTGCTGTGTCAAATGTATGCATGTGGGATGGTGTCTGCTCTGTCAAATGTATGCATGTGGGATGGTGTCTGCTGTTTTAAATGTATGCATTGGGATGGTGTCTGCTGTGTCAAATGTATGCATGTGGGATGGTGTCTGTTGTGTGAAATGTATGCATGTGGGATGGTGTCTGCTCTGTCAAATGTATGCATTGGGATGGTGTCTGCTGTGTTAAATGTATGCATGTGGGATAGTGTCTGCTGTGTCAAATGTATGCATGTGGGATGGTGTCTGCTGCGTTAAATGTATGCATGTGGAATGGTGTCTGCTGTGTTAAATGTATGCATGTGGGATGGTGTCTGCTGTGTCAAGTGTATGCATGTGGGATGGTGTCTGTTGTGTGAAATGTTTGCATGTGGGATGGTGTATGTTGTGTGAAATGTATGCATGTGGGATGGTGTCTGCTGTGTCAAATGTATGCATGTGGGATGGTGTCTGCTCTGTCAAATGTATGCATCGGGATGGTGTCAAGTTCAAAGTTCAAGTTCGGGCATTTATATAGCGCACTACTCACCCAGAGGGTCTCAAGGCGCTAGAGGGAAGGGTTCATTGTTTATCGAAAAGCCAAGTTTTGTCTGCTGTGTTAAATGTATGCATGTGGGATGGTGTCTGCTGTTTTAAATGTATGCATTGGGATGGTGTCTGCTGTGTCAAATGTATGCATGTGGGATGGTGTCTGTTTGAAATGTATGCATGTGGGATGGTGTCTGCTCTGTCAAATGTATGCACCGGGATGGTGTCTGCTGCGTTAAATGTATGCATGTGGGATGGTGTCTGCTGTGTCAAATGTATGCATGTGGGATGGTGTCTGCTCTGTCAAATGTATGCATCGGGATGGTGTCTGCTGTGTTAAATGTATGCATGTGGGATGGTGTCTGCTGTTTTAAATGTATGCATCGGGATGGTGTCTGCTGTGTCAAATGTATGCATGTGGGATGGTGTCTGTTTGAAATGTATGCATGTGGGATGGTGTCTGCTCTGTCAAATGTATGCATCGGGATGGTGTCTGCTGTGTTAAATGTATGCATGTAGGATGGTGTCTGCTGTGTCAAATGTATGCATGTGGGTTGGTGTCTGCTGCGTTAAATGTATGCATGGGGAATGGTGTCTGCTGTGTCAAATGTATGCATGTGGGATGGTGTCTGTTGTGTGAAATGTATGCATGTGGGATGGTGTCTGTTGTGTGAAATGTATGCATGTGGGATGGTGTCTGCTGCGTTAAATGTATGCATGTGGGATGGTGTCTGCTGTGTCAAATGTATGCATGTGGGATGGTGTCTGCTGTGTTAAATGTATGCATGTGGGCTGGTGTCTGCTGTGTCAAATGTATGCATGTGGGATGGTGTCTGTTGTGTGAAATGTATGCATGTGGGATGGTGTCTGCTGTGTTAAATGTATGCATGTGGGATGGTGTCTGCTGTGTCAAATGTATGCATGTGGGATGGTGTCTGCTCTGTCAAATGTATGCATCGGGGTGGTGTCTGCTGTGTTAAATGTATGCATGTGGGATGGTGTCTGCTGTTTTAAATGTATGCATTGGGATGGTGTCTGCTGTGTCAAATGTATGCATGTGGGATGGTGTCTGTTGTGTGAAATGTATGCATGTGGGATGGTGTCTGCTCTGTCAAATGTATGCATCGGGATGGTGTCTGCTGTGTTAAATGTATGCATGTGGGATGGTGTCTGCTGCGTTAAATGTATGCATGTGGAATGGTGTCTGCTGTGTTAAATGTATGCATGTGAGATGGTGTCTGCTGTGTCAAATGTATGCATGTGGGATGGTGTCTGTTGTGTGAAACGTATGCATGTGGGATGGTGTCTGTTGTGTGAAATGTATGCATGTGGGATGGTGTCTGCTGCGTTAAATGTATGCATGTGGGATGGTGTCTGCTGTGTCAAATGTATGCATGTGGGATGGTGTCTGCTGTGTTAAATGTATGCATGTGGGATGGTGTCTGTGTGGTATCGGATTTCAACAGATCTACATACTCTGAAAGAAACACTCACGAACACCATAGAATAGAAGTTGGCACGGAAACTGGAAATGCAAAAAAGACAAGTTTATTAGGACCCCATGGGGTGGTGGTACAATCCTACAGCACCCTTCGGTAATGCAAGAAGCATCACCCCGAACATCGGTGCGTGACCTCTTTTATACGATTTAGACAGTAATAAAAAGGTAGGCGGTATACTTTTACACAGTTTAGGTACATATAAGGACATTTTTGGAACCCAGCCAACATGTGGGAGGAGTCTAGTACCACTGGTCAGTTTTTGGAGAACATCCCTGAGAGGTGACCGTTCAATGTTCGAGTACGCATGTCTAAGCTTGACCAGCGCTAAAAATAGCCAGTTGCTGGGCAGTTTAAAAAGGTCATTGGTACAGAGAAAGGACAAAAGGACATGCTGAACACGAGGCAGCATGTTCATTCAAATGGAAGCCAGGAAATACAAAATGGCCTCCTAAAACATGGTCAAGTTAACGATAAAAGTGTGTGTAGCTGAGCTAAATGCTAATTTAGTCACTGCCAAATTACGACAGACGGCCCTTTTAGCATTTAGCTGAAGCTACCTCATAACGGAAGTAATCAGGATACTCATCATCCGTATTAATTAGCATTATATTTGCTATTTCTTTGCTAATCATTTGCTTATTTTTGGCAATAGCTCATTTAGACGGAATGCAGGCAGTAATACATACAGAACATAGGGTAGGGCCACATTGAATATATAAACAAAGAAAGAATAGCGTTCAAATGATCATACACAAGATAGTCAATAGTTTCCAATCCCAAGTGCTAAGCAGAGTCCAGAACCAATTTGAGAATGTCCATGTACCATTTTCAGGATGAATTTCAGCAGCTATTTTGTGCAATTTAGAAATGGCATCATACACAGAAGGTGAATTATCTGGCACGTATACACAACAACTACTACCGATAATGCGGCACGCACCCCCACGATCAGCTAATACTACGTCTAGAACCATTCGGTTCTGAAGTGTTACGATTCTAGTAATTTGGAGTTCCTCAGTCAAGTTCCCTAAGGCCGAAGCAGTTTCATTAGCAACAGCTTCCACAACACGTGTTAGCCGTCTTATTTTCCTGCTATTTAAGGTAGCACCAACAAAGGAAAGCAGGCCTAAATTAAAATCTACATATTACTGTAAGGAGGTGTCAGTTTGATCAATATTTTCAATTTCTAATGTTCTCTTAACTCTATTCAATATAAAATCATGATATAATACAAAATCATTATGATACATGAGCGGGGCAATAAATACAGGGGGTAGTACGAAAGAAATATAACAAGTTCCTAACCACCCAATGGGAAGACGGTGGTATCCCTTGTTTCCACAAATGAGGTAAGTATTTCGTGAGGCTACAAAGGCAATACCGTTTGGTGTGTCAAATGTGAGAGTAGTATTATATTCACTTTTCCCTACCGGTAAAGTACCTTTATTACGTATGCATAAGTCAGCTTTGGTATCAATAACTGTAATTACATATAAACTAGACATGTTTGCAATTCTTTGATTAGTGAAAATACGAGGTGTAGATACATTGTCCGGTCGATATTCTTCCCATTCAAATTTAGTTCCTTCTGCCTGTGGGTAGCTATCTCTGTCATTATAACAGACTTTATTTAATCAGAAAAGTAGTCCACCTTTTGTTGGCCATCTTAATGTAAAGAGGAGAGTGTACCAAGCATTACAAGAACCATTATGAGAGAACGGAAGAGGAATAAGTGGAGTTCCTCCTTTCTTCTGATGTCCAGGCAACATTCCACATACCCAACAGTTCGAAGTGTTCGTCATATTATGGGTATGATGTAGAATTTGAATGAAGCTGTTATTTAAGTAAGTCTGTCTATGTCTCTCTTCATGATACGGCAGAGTAAAATGGAAATGTTCAGATGGGATTGGAGTGGTAGGCAGTAAATATTCTCTTGCCGGAAGCAATCGTTCTATGATCCAAGCTGTTACTGCTATTACCACTATAGTTGTAACGAAAAGCACAGCACCAAGAATTCTTTTGTTTCTCGTCGTAGTAGGTGCCATAATTATAAAAAAAAACACAATTTTTTTCAAACAAAGCTAAAAATAAAAATTGAGTGCTGAGAACTGAGGCTGCCGCTGGTTTCTTCTCCGAGATTCAAGACGGGTGTCGCTACACTGGACAGAACTGATACCCCCCCCTTGATATTCTCGGCTTCCGTTTTCACAAACCTCAGAACGGTAACTCAACCAATCTTGCACAAAACAATAATTTTCTTGGCCGCAGAAACAGTGTGGTCTGGGAAGGCTCCCTCCGATTCGTTAGTCGTAGTAGCTGGGCTCTTTTCTACATCCAGGATGTCTCGATAATCAGACAGCACAGAATTCACCAGATCCGGAGAGACACGACGACAGTGAGTGGAATGCACCCACCGCTTCTTGTTCGTGACTCGCACAGCCGTCCGAGTTGCCAGCAATACTTGTTCAGGGCCACGCCATCTCGACTCCAAACTACTGGTTCTCTCGAACGATCGGACCATTACGTGATCCCAGGACGAAGATCGTGAGCCTCTCCAATAGAATTATCTGGGAGCGCTTCTCGAACCTGTTGATGAATAGAAAGTAAATCATTTGTTAATCGTGCCAAATAATCGTTCATCATTATACAAGGCACATCATGTATTAAACGAGGTTTAGGGACTCCCCAGATATTCATAGGCCTCCCAAACACCACTTCATAAGGCGTGAGGCCAGATCGAGAATGTGGCACTGATCTGATAGATAATAATGCCAAAGGCAGGGCGTCTGGCCATTTCAAAGACGTGGATGCCACTATTTTTGCTAGTTTCAGCTTCAAAGTAGCATTATACCTCTCTACCAAACCTGCTGACTGCGGATGGAATACTTTGAAACCAAAAGGAGTTAGGTCCTGGCGGGACAGGGGCGGGCTGGACCATTCATGAATCAACGCAACAAAACAATGCCTGCACCCCTCTTATTTAGTAAACCACGATTATTCAGATATAGACCACACCGTCATTTAATTTAGGCAGATCCGGTACCCTGATAAGTACCATTTACTTTTTATTTTGGAAAGAATTTCATACGTGTGTTCATGCAGAGATAAACAAATACACTGACATGTCTAACTTACTGACTACATATATATACACGTTTCATACAAAAAGAAAATTATATTCATGAAGTGAACAAAACACATCCTAACAATATCGTGACAAAAACATTTCAATCCAATACAATCATTGTTTTTTACTTCATAATTTATCATCAGACAACGTCAAATGCCCAGGAACATTAAGAAATTATTCACAAAGTCCTAGTGTATATTTAATATACTAGTATGTTCCCATTGGTAAGCCGACGCGTTTCGAGTTGGGGCCAACAGGGTTCCCAAACTCTCATCAGGGCCTTTTGATTAATCTGTATAGGAAGTGAAATAATAAACACTATTTAGTATTGTTATATGTCTCGTACAGCTCTTATGCCATACCTCAGTCATTGCCTAAAGTGTACCTGTAATTCGATTCACTGTGGGAACGGTATATTCAGGGGCTTCTCAGTGGGAAGGGCTGTCTCTCTTAGCTCTGCCCGTATCACCGTGCCGGTGAACTGCTGTTTCTAGAAGGGGGAGATGAATGATCCTACCGATGTACATCTGATAGATTCAAACAATGATCCTTACAACAAGCCATTAGTCTAACAACATCCTACCTCGTCTTGAGTGGTGAACTACTCGTGAGGATTTGGTTGTGCTGGTAACGTCTCGCGTATATTCTTTACCTATTCAATGAAAACGCGTGTCAAACTTTACACGGCGAAATACGGGCCCTCAACAATTTATGGCGATGATATATTAAATTATGCTCGCCAGGTCCATACCTGCACTCATGTGCGCTTGCCCTGCCGCTTTGCTTCTTATGGTGTTCGTCGCTCAGGGATCGGGAAACATTACTCATCCAGATCGCGTTTCTGTAAAGCAAGTGGAGCCGGTAAACACTCGCGTGTTGCGCCTAATTGTGGCCTTAGTTCAAATGAACGAACAGACAACCGTGTGAAACTTACTTGTTTGTTTGCTCTTGGCAAGCACACCGGCGTCCGCTCCCGCATGCAGTCAGGAACCATCTGACTGATGCACAATGCGGAGGGCGCCATTTTAGGCTGACATTGTGGGTGGGCGCTCAGTGCTCAAGGATTATGGGAGATGTAGTTTAGCCGTGAAAGCAATATGTAATACATTAATTTGCTCATTCTATGGGACTAGGTATGGACGTTTTCATGTACATGCAGGCAGTCTGACTAATTTTACCCAGGATTGCAGACGCGTTCACACCCTGGATAATTCGGACATGCTGTTTAGTCCGGTTAGAGTGGTATTAAATTTCAAAATTAAATATGCTTCTTTTTGAAGCAACATGCTGTCGACATCACCAGGGCACTGTGTACTGTTTATTGTAAATAGTACAGACCATTCAAAATCGTTTTCATTGTGTGACTTTTCAATGAAGTGCTCGACCATGGGGGCAGTGAGCACCTTCCTTTTGAGCCGCGATTTGTGTTGGCCTATGCGTGCATTGACCTGTTGGTTGGTCTTTCCAATGTAGATCTTTCAGGAAGGACAAATTACCACATAGATTACATTTTTTGTTTTGCAGTTAGAAAAAGTAGAATGCTTCCATTTAACATTCATATGCTCAAACTCGTTGCCCTCGATAGTATTAGCACATGCCACGCAGTTACCGCATCTATGGTGTCCCTCCAATGGTTTCATATTCCAGAGGGACAAAAGGTCATGTTTCTGTTTTGGCCTTGGAATGTCCGCACGGACAATTTGTTGTCCCACACTCTTGTTCTTTTTGTAGGCGAATATTGGCCGGGGGAAGGGGCATTCCAATCCCTCAAGCAGATGCCAATTTTTTAATACTGTCTGCCGCATTCTGTGCGTGTCTGGGCCAAAAGTGGTCACACAGACAGGCCGGTCCA
The DNA here is from genome assembly GCF_964261635.1 of Lissotriton helveticus. Lineage (NCBI taxonomy): Eukaryota > Metazoa > Chordata > Amphibia > Caudata > Salamandridae > Lissotriton > Lissotriton helveticus. The sequence continues at coordinate 887,432 of NW_027611684.1, read as the reverse complement.
GTTCTTTCTTCTGTCTGGTCTGTAAAAGGCATTCACGTGGTGTGAACCGTGCCCTTTTGTAAGAATGTTTTAGGAGCTTTTTGGGATATCCTCTGTGCTTCATTTCATCACAGAATTTCTGTGCATGATTGTCATAATCTCCTATTTCGCTGCAGTTTCTACGTATCCGTAGTAGTTGTCCATAGGGGAGATTTGCTTTGAGGTTTCTTGGATGGTAGCTACTGTGGTGCAAAATGGTATTTTTGTCCGTGGCTTTCTTGTACAGGGAAACTGCCCAAAGATTGTGCCGCAAAGAAGAGGAGGAAATTGAGACATTAACGAAAGCTATTCAAAACGACCCCACAATTGCAGACGCCAAAGCACTTCTAGAAAAGATTGAAAAAGAGATACAGGTATTTAAAGACAATTCAATAAACGACAAAACTACCAAATACGATAGAGACACTAAGTCCTTCAAGATCGAACAAGTGTATCCTTTTTTGAAAGAGGACTATTACATCTCGTCTGACTCACGCAGGGCACTGTCGAATTACCAAGGAAGATCATGAAACCGTTTCACTACTTTTTCAGAGACTTCCTCATCTGAGTCTTCAGACTCCGATTCGAGAGGCAACTCTAGGAAACAGGTTGCTTTTTTAGAAAGGGGCCCACAAACAAAAACACGATTCAAAGCGCCATGGGAAATGAGGACGCGCAACCGGTTCTACAAATCATAAAACCCAACACAGTGCAAACATTCTTACAAAAGGGCACGGTTCACACCACGTGAATGCCTTTTACAGACCAGACAGAAGAAAGAACTGGACCGGCCTGTCTGTGTGACCACTTTTGGCCCAGACACGCACAGAATGCGGCAGACAGTATTAAAAAATTGGCATCTGCTTGAGGGATTGAAATGCCCCTTCCCCCTGTCCCTCTGGAATATGAAACCTTTGGAGGGACACCATAGATGCGGTAACTGCGTGGCATGTGCCAATGCTATCGAGGGCAACGAGTTTGAGCATATGAATGTTAAATGGAAGCATTCTACTTTTTCTAACTGCAAAACAAAAAATGTAATCTATGTGGTAATTTGTCCTTGCCGAAAGATCTACATTGGAAAGACCAACCAACAGGTCAATGCACGCATAGGCCAACACAAATCGCGGCTCAAAAGGAAGGTGCTCACTGCCCCCATGGTCGAGCACTTCATTGAAAAGTCACACAATGAAAACGATTTTGAATGGTCTGTACTATTTACAATAAACAGTACACAGTGCCCTGGTGATGTCAACAGCATGTTGCTTCAAAAAGAAGCATATTTAATTTTGAAATTTAATACCACTCTAACCGGACTAAACAGCATGTCCGAATTATCCAGGGTGTGAACGCGTCTGCAATCCTGGGGAAAATTAGTCAGACTGCCTGCATGTACATGAAAACGTCCATACCTAGTCCCATAGAATGAGCAAATTAATGTATTACATATTGCTTTCACGGCTAAACTACATCTCCCTTAATCCTTGAGCACTGAGCGCCCTCCCACAATGTCAGCCTAAAATGGCGCCCTCCGCATTGTGCATCAGTCAGATGGTTCCTGACTGCATGCGGGAGCGGACGCCGGTGTGCTTGCCAAGAGCAAACAAACAAGTAAGTTTCACACGGTTGTCTGTTCGTTCATTTGAACTAAGGCCACAATTAGGCGCAACACGCGAGTGTTTACCGGCTCCACTTGCTTTACAGAAACGCGATCTGGATGAGTAATGTTTCCCGATCCCTGAGCGACGAACACCATAAGAAGCAAAGCGGCAGGGCAAGCGCACATGAGTGCAGGTATGGACCTGGCGAGCATAATTTAATATATCATCGCCATAAATTGTTGAGGGCCCGTATTTCGCCGTGTAAAGTTTGACACGCGTTTTCATTGAATAGGTAAAGAATATACGCGAGACGTTACCAGCACAACCAAATCCTCACGAGTAGTTCACCACTCAAGACGAGGTAGGATGTTGTTAGACTAATGGCTTGTTGTAAGGATCATTGTTTGAATCTATCAGATGTACATCGGTAGGCTCATTCATCTCCCCCTTCTAGAAACAGCAGTTCACCGGCACGGCGATACGGGCAGAGCTAAGAGAGACAGCCCTTCCCACTGAGAAGCCCCTGAATATACCGTTCCCACAGTGAATCGAATTACAGGTACACTTTAGGCAATGACTGAGGTATGGCATAAGAGCTGTACGAGACATATAACAATACTAAATAGTGTTTATTATTTCACTTCCTATACAGATTAATCAAAAGGCCCTGATGAGAGTTTGGGAACCCTGTTGGCCCCAACTCGAAACGCGTCGGCTTACCAATGGGAACATACTAGTATATTAAATATACACTAGGACTTTGTGAATAATTTCTTAATGTTCCTGGGCATTTGACGTTGTCTGATGATAAATTATGAAGTAAAAAACAATGATTGTATTGGATTGAAATGTTTTTGTTACGATATTGTTAGGATGTGTTTTGTTCACTTCATGAATATAATTTTCTTTTTGTATGAAATGTGTATATATATGTAGTCAGTAAGTTAGACATGTCAGTGTATTTGTTTATCTCTGCATGAACACACGTATGAAATTCTTTCCAAAATAAAAAGTAAATGGTACTTATTAGGGTACCGGATCTACCTAAATTAAATTACGGTGTTGTCTATATCTGAATAATCGTGGTTTACTAAATAAGAGGGGTGCAGGCATTGTTTTGTTGCGTTTTACGGATGGAATACAGCATGAAATTTCTGCCTAATCCCCAATCCTTTCAGGACGTACTCCACTATCTTCCCAACAAAATGAGGACCGTTATCATTCCACAAAAATTTACAAACACCAAAGCGCGGGAAGTACTCCTTGAGTAACACTTTAGCTGTTGTCAATGCTGTATTATCCTTTGTGGGGTAGGCCTCAATCCATTACTGAAGGCACACACCACCACTAGGACATACTTAAGATTGTTACAGCGCTCAAGCTGGATGTAATCCATTTGCAGTACTTCGAATGGTGCAGTAGGTGGAACAAACCCTCCTTTAGGAGTATAAGTCCCTTTAGCAGGATTGTACTGTAAGCATATCAGACAGGTCTGCACTACTCTTTTAGCCGTGCTAGCAATCTCAGGATGCTCCCAAACTCGTGTAAGCAATTTAGTAATTGCAAGAGCCCCAACATGTGCCAGCCCATGTGTCATTTGAACCATTGTTTGCAAATAAGCGGCAGGCAATTTCCATCTCATATCTTTGCTACGCCAACAACCCTCATCATCCAACACTCCCTCTATCGCCCAGGTTGCAAGTTCTGCTTCAGATGCTGATTTTTGGATGTCTAATATTTCCTCTCTGGCATCATGCCATCGCTCAGCCTGTGATTTCACCACATACATAGGAGAGATATTTTGTTACATTGCAGTCTCTCTCGCTATGTGATCTGCAAAAGCGTTTCCTTGTCCTATTTTGTCTGTCACCTTCTTATGTGCACTACATTTGATTATCGCTACTTTCTTTGGACATAATAGTGCATTCAGGATATCACGTACTACCTCTCCATGCATAATATGCACTCCATGCGAGGTCATGAACCCTCGTTCCTTCCAGAGTAGGCCGAAATCGTGCACTACTCCAAAAGTGTAACAACTGTCAGTGTAGATATTCACACGTAATCCAGCACTTAATTCACATGCTTTCGTTAAGGCTCTCAATTCAGCCGCTTGGGCCGATTTCTGTGGTATTCATGCTGCTTCTACCACTGTCTTAAGTGTCGTGATCGCATAAGCTGCGGAAGTCGTACCATCTGGCAACTTTAAACAAGATCCATCAGCCCACAGTTCTCCATCTACATCTGGAAGAGGCGTATCCTGTAAGTCGATACGACCCTTTGTTTGTTCTTCGGTCACAAAAACACAATCATGATGTTCTTCCTTCTGGGTCTCAGGAACAGGATATGGCAATAAAGTAGCGGGGTTCAAAGTGGCGCACCTCTTCCGTGTAATATGTGGCGCCAACAGCGTCAGCTTGTATCCTGTTAAACGAGCACTAGTTAAATGCTGTGTTTTCGTTTGGTTCAATAAAACATCTACCGCATGGGGAACTAATACCAACAATTTGTGTGACAAAAGTATTCCCTCACTTTGTCGTATAGCCACTGCTGTTGCTGCAACTGCTCGAAAACACCCAGGTAATCCTCGTGCTACAGGATCGAGTACTGCTGAAAAATAAGCGCAAGGTCTCTGTTTATCTCCGTGTGTCTGCACTAAGACTGACAATGCGCATCCATCCTTCTCGTGGACATATAATGTAAAAATCTTTGTATAATCTGGCGTACCTAACACTGGTGCAGAACAAAGAGCTTGCCTCAATTGTTCAAAAGCCTTCTGACATTCATCTGTCCATTCAATGGGAATCGGTGTAGTTTTGGACAACAATGATAACAACGGTTTTATAATGTGTGAAAATCCTAATATCCACTGTCTACAAAAGGACGTCAAACCTATGAAAGCACGAACATCTTTCTGAGTGCAAGGGACTGGCGTATCTAAAATTGCTTGAATTCGATCTGATGTCAATGCACGCCCCTCCTTAGACAAAAGGTGACCGAGGTAGGTCACCTTTGGTCTACAGTATTGCAATTTCTTCCTTGAAACCTTGTGATTATTCTTGGCAAGGAAAGAAAGCAGGGAATAAGTACTCTCCTCACATTGTTCCTGTGTGTCTGCTGCAAGTAGAATGTCATCGACATATTGAATAAGAGCCACCCCAGACTGTAAGTCAAAAGAATCAAGCTGTCTTTTTAAAGCCTGGCTATAGATGCTAGGGCTTTCTGTGTAGCCTTGAGGAACCGACAAAATCTATACTATTTGTTATTTAATGTGAAGCCAAACAAATATCGGCTATCAGGATGAATGGGAATCGAAAAGAAAGCGTTTTTCAAATCGATTACAGTGAAGGTAGTGGCTGTGGGTGGAATCAAAGTAAGTAAGGTAGTAATATCAGACACCACCGAATACTGGGGCACTACTATCTTATTAATTTCCCTCAAATCAATAATAAAACAATAGATTTTGGTGTCTGTGTCTTTCTTTAAAATCGGAAGAATTGGGCTGTTACAAACATTATAAAGGACTTCCTCCACCACCCCTGCCTTAATCAAGTCATTTACGATATGTGTCAAGGCAACTTCACCTTCCTTGGAAATCTTGTATTGTGGGACACGAGGCAAAGACATTCCCTCCTTTACAGTAATACATACGGGAGGGATGATCATCTGTCCCACATCAGTGTTGGAAGTAGCCCACAAAGTATTAGGAAGAGAAGCTAACGCATCGGCCTCTTGCATGAGGTACAATCTCTCAACCTCTGGGTAGTTTTCATTCAAAATAACCCGCACCCCGCCAGGGGCACAGCGTATAGTTGCTCGAAAATGTTTAAGCATATCAAGTAACAATGACTGACAAAAAGGGGACTCAGTTGTTCCTTGGTGAAGAGTTATATGGTCAAGGAGGGAAGAAGGTTAATAGGAGGGTAGTGCTCAGTGGAGGGCTACCCTGGGCATCCCATTAGTTGGAATGAATGGCCTCACACACTCTTGCAAGTGTCATGCTTCATCATCGGCCGTTGCTCCTCATTGGACAGGCGGTGCAATGTCCAACGGGCTCACCTCTAGGAGGGGCTCTTTGTCGGAGATCTTTTTTCCAACAGCCTGTGGGTGAAGTGCAAGTGAGGGGCCAGGTGAGGGGTGGATAGTGTAGGTGGGTGTGTTAAAATATAGCACGGGATACCGGAGATCAATTTATTCTGGTGGTTCCCATGCTATAAGTAAAACCAGTGGGTAGCCTATGATCGCCAGAAGTTAGGTTCCGTATCACGATCTAGGACTACAAAGCGTTCTGTGAGGTCGACATGTTTCTCGCTTTTGCAATTATGCTGCGATTCTTCAGGACCTAATATAATTATACATCTATCACAAGGGAAGACCTAATAAAGTGTCAACCTATAAACATTATATTTTCTGTTGTACTACCTGGTTAAGACTGCTCTTGCCTAGAGGAGACAAAAGAGAGAGTTACCAAAATACACAGACAACAATTTCCCATTCTTGACCGTGAACACACTGTGGTTGTGTGAAGAGAAGTGACTCTGTGGCTGTGACATTCTGTGAGCAGTGACCGTTTAGTATCAACTTAATTCACGTATACCACATGTCACCTCTATCATAATTCAAATTAAAATAAGCATAAAAATCAAATTAAAACATGATAGCAGCAGTTTCTTCATGGTGTCTACTTCGTAAAACCACTGTGGGTTACTTAGTTACTCACCTACAGGTCAAGGAGTACAGGTGTCAACAGTACCCGGTAGGTGTGACTTCAAGGGGGAGAGCCAATAGGGGTTTAATGGCTATAAGGAAGACAAAGACACGTAATTCCAGTTTTGTCAGGGGTCCCCAAACGCCAAAACAACTCATGGTTCTAGAATTGGAGATGGTGTTTCTTTTGTGCTTAATGTTTCACGCTAATAGTATTAGACATGCCATTGTAGGGACACTCTTATACATTCATTCTTCCATTCAATAATATGCAGCTTGTTTGGTCAATGCATTCTCTAATTTATGCGGAGGCCTCAGTGTTGTTTTAGCCATGTTCTATTAAATGTTAGCTATGGTTACAGGATATAGGTAAAAACGTCCAAAGTGCAGCATTCACACACTTAGTTCTGTATGCATATGCCAGGGTCACCGATAGTGTAAAAGACACAACCGTGTGTTGGTTGTAATGTCGCCCGTTCCCTTCTATAGCTAGATTGGGGATTCAGAGGCAGTCGTGCTCGTGCGTTATCGGTAAGGAAACGCCAGCACTAACTTCAGCAACGCCGGGCAAGCACACAAGTATCCTGGTGTTGGGGCGAGCGAAACAATCTCGCTGCGCTCCCAGCAGACGGTAAAATGCACGCGCCGCTCACTTACTTCTCGAAGCCTTGGTCAGAGCTAGTACGCCTACCCATCGCTACCGGTGTCCGGATAGTAACGGGTTCCCGGTACTCGAATGGTTATATCGGAAGTTTGGGACGTCACCAGCGCGTCTGGTGTATCACGTGATTAGTGGTGCTAGCGTGGTCGCCATCTTAGAAGGTGCAGTCCAGGTGTATCATCGATTAACCAACCAAGGGTGCATCAAAATAAAGGGTGTTAGTACAATTACACTGTAAGCGAGGAGAGTCAACAGTGTAAAAGACAACTAGAGTTGTGGTCAGAACCCATTATATTGGACGTAGCCAAAGCTCCTGGTATATCGTGTGAAGACCGACGTTAGCATGAGCGCCATCTTGGAGAGGGAAATCAAACCCATTGAGTTTATAGACAATGATGGATTAATATGCATTCGTGTATATAACCCAATGGAACTCATCGTATATTAAGCAATATTTACAGAAGCATGGTCAGCGAGTGTCCCTTCATTGTGAATTGCACACTGTTCTTACAGTGGTCAATCAGACTATTGGAGCTGGTTCCAGACTAGACGTTGTTAAAGTCTAAAAAAGAGGTAGGATGCATACAGGAGGGCATGGGAATTTGAATCCACCATACCTAGGACATAGAGGAGTGGTATTGCATCAATGAAGTCATAGGCTGCTCCATGGGATATCCTCGTTGAGTCCCTGCTTATCTGAGGATAACCTATGTATCCACCGCTGTTCCTTTTGGAATAGATCCTGTTTTGATCTTTTATTGGGGATTTCAAGGATGAGCCACCTTATGGAGTCGGCAGTGTGGTTGTGTTCCAGAAAGTGTCGACACATCTTGGTGTTGGATTTCTTACATCGTATATTGCTTCGGTGTTCCGATATACGAATCTTGACCGGTCGGGTGGTCATGCCCACATATTGTAATTCACAAGGGCACCTAATAAGGTAGATGCAATTGGAGGAGTTACAATTGGTATGGTTACGAATTTCCCAGGTGAATGTCTCTGTTAAGTTGATAGACTTGGTGACATTAGTGAAGGGGCAGACACTGCAGGAACCACATGGGTAGTGTCCCTTAACTGGAGGGAGTTGCCAAAGTGTGTTCTGTCTGCGGACTGTACTTTGTTTTGGTCTGGTGTGGACCAAAATGTCTTTTATATTACTGGACCTTTTAAAGGCAAACCTTGGGGTCTCAAGAGTCAGCTCTCCTGTGTTGAGAATTTGCCAGTGTCTCTTGACAATTCTCTTAATGTCATTAGAGATAGGTGTAAAGGTTGTCACACAAGTCAAAGGATTGGTATCTTGTGTGGTTCTGATATTATCCTCCAGGAGTGCCTCTCTATTGTTGTTCTGTGCTCGCTTCCGTGCTTTGTAAATCTCCCTAGTGGGGTAACCTCTTTCTTTCAAATTTCGTGAAAGAATACTAGACTCATTCCTGTAGTCGGTGAGGTTGGTGCAATTGCGCCTAACCCGCAGAAATTGCCCAAAGGGAAGGTTCAATCTCAAGGCTCTTGGATGATGGCTTGAGAAGAGTAATAAGCTGTTCCGGTCCGTGGGCTTCCGATACATTGTGGTGCTGATCTTACCCCCTTCCAATCTGATGGTAAGGTCCAGAAATGCTATCCTGGAGTCTGAGGCAGTGATTGTGAAGGTCAGGAAATTATTCAAGGTATTCAACCACGTGAAAAACTCTAGGTACTGGTGTGATGTCCCTGTCCAGAGTATGAGGATGTCATCAATGAACCTCCTCCATAGTATGATGTTGGAGTGATAAGGGTTCATTGGTCCATTGATGTATTGTTCTTCAAAATCTGCCATGTACAGGCAGGCCACCGAAGGGGCAAAAGTACTGCCCATGGACGTGCCCTGGGTCTGTTGATAATACTGTCCTTTGAACTCAAAGAAGTTCTCTGTCAGGGCAAGTTCAGCACATTCCATAATAAATGAAGGTGGTGTTGCTGATGTCCATACTTCCATACTGAGAGTCCTCTCTATCACCCCGAGTGTGGCCCTCTGTGGGATATTCGTATAGAGGGCCTCCACATCTAGGGTGATGAGGAAGTCAATCTGAATGTCCTCCTGCAGGTTGTCAAGGAGGCGTAAGACATCTTTGGTGTCTTGAACATAGGAAGGGATTCTCTTCACTAGCGGCTGCAGGAAGTAGTCACAGAATTGTGATAAAGGTTCCAAGATAGAGCCTATCCCTGAGACAATTGGGCGTCCGGGTACTGGTGTTATCCCTTTGTGAATTTTAGGGAGGGTGTAAAAATATGGTACCCTTGGATCCTTTTTCACAAGAAATTCCGCCTCTTTTTTGGTGATCCACTCTTGGCACTCTGCAGATTCCACCAATCCTGTAATGGTGGTTTTAAGTCGTGCAGTGGGGTCAGTTGGGATAGGAGTGTAGTAGCGTCTATCCCCGAGTTGTCTTAGGCATTCTATTTCATAGTCTTTAGTGTCCATTAAGACTGTTGCTCCACCCTTATCTGCCTGTTTGATAGTGATGGTTTCATCATTGCCCAAAGAATTGAGTATCTGTGTCTCCATATTGGACAGATTATGGTATTTCTTACATGGTCTCAGGGCCCCAATGTCCTTGAGCACAGCCTGCTCATATGTTAGGACTTCATTGGGTATCATCCCACTATGTGGTGTAAAAGTTGATGGATTGTGGAGACCTGAGTCAGAACGTATCTCAACGGCTTTATCATCGAAGAAAGCTCTCAGTCTGACTTTCCTGAAGAATTTCTGAATTTCACAAGTCAATTCAAAGTTGTCTATTTTTGGGGTGGGTACAAAGCCCAATCCTTTCTGGAGGACTTTTTCTTCTGGTATTGTAAGTTGGCGTGATGATAAGTTCACAACCAAACTCACTTCCTTCCTGTCCTGCTCCTCGTTTCCATCCCTAGGGTTTGTGTGTCCTCCCACTGGACCCTCCCTAAAATTCACAAAGGGATAACACCAGTACCCGGACGCCCGATTGTCTCAGGGATAGGCTCTATCTTGGAACCTTTATCACAATTCTGTGACTACTTCCTGCAGCCGCTAGTGAAGAGAATCCCTTCCTATGTTCAAGACACCAAAGATGTCTTACGCCTCCTTGACAACCTGCAGGAGGACATTCAGATTGACTTCCTCATCACCCTAGATGTGGAGGCCCTCTATACGAATATCCCACAAAGGGCCACACTCGGGGTGATAGAGAGGACTCTCAGTATGGAAGTATGGACATCAGCAACACCCCCTTCATTTATTATGGAATGTGCTGAACTTGCCCTGACAGAGAACTTCTTTGAGTTCAAAGGACAGTATTATCAACAGACCCAGGGCACGTCCATGGGCAGTACTTTTGCCCCTTCGGTGGCCTGCCTGTACATGGCAGATTTTGAAGAACAATACATCAATGGACCAATGAACCCTTATCACTCCAACATCATACTATGGAGGAGGTTCATTGATGACATCCTCATACTCTGGACAGGGACATCACACCAGTACCTAGAGTTTTTCACGTGGTTGAATACCTTGAATAATTTCCTGACCTTCACAATCACTGCCTCAGACTCCAGGATAGCATTTCTGGACCTTACCATCAGATTGGAAGGGGGTAAGATCAGCACCACAATGTATCGGAAGCCCACGGACCGGAACAGCTTATTACTCTTCTCAAGCCATCATCCAAGAGCCTTGAGATTGAACCTTCCCTTTGGGCAATTTCTGCGGGTTAGGCGCAATTGCACCAACCTCACCGACTACAGGAATGAGTCTAGTATTCTTTCACGAAATTTGAAAGAAAGAGGTTACCCCAATAGGGAGATTTACAAAGCACGGAAGCGGGCACAGAACAACAATAGAGAGGCACTTCTGGAGGATAATATCAGAACCACACAAGATACCAATCCTTTGACTTGTGTGACAACCTTTACACCTATCTCTAATGACATTAAGAGAATTGTCAAGAGACACTGGCACACAGGAGAGCTGACTCTTGAGACCCCAAGGTTTGCCTTTAAAAGGTCCAGTAATATAAAAGACATTTTGGTCCACACCAGACCAAAACAAAGTACAGTCCGCAGACAGAACACACTTTGGCAACTCCCTCCAGTTAAGGGACACTACCCATGTGGTTCCTGCAGTGTCTGCCCCTTCACTAATGTCACCAAGTCTATCAACTTAACAGAGACATTCACCTGGGAAATTCGTAACCATACCAATTGTAACTCCTCCAATTGCATCTACCTTATTAGGTTCCCTTGTGAATTACAATATGTGGGCATGACCACCCGACCGGTCAAGATTCGTATATCGGAACACCGAAGCAATATACGATGTAAGAAATCCAACACCAAGATGTGTCGACACTTTCTGGAACACAACCACACTGCCGACTCCATAAGGTGGCTCATCCTTGAAATCCCCAATAAAAGATCAAAACAGGATCTATTCCAAAAGGAACAGCGGTGGATACATAGGTTATCCTCAGATAAGCAGGGACTCAACGAGGATATCCCATGGAGCAGCCTATGACTTCATTGATGCAATACCACTCCTCTATGTCCTAGGTATGGTGGATTCAAATTCCCATGCCCTCCTGTATGCATCCTACCTCCTTTTTAGACTTTAACAACGTCTAGTCTGGAACCAGCTCCAATAGTCTGATTGACCACTGTAAGAACAGTGTGCAATTCACAATGAAGGGACACTCGCTGACCATGCTTCTGTAAATATTGCTTAATATACGATGAGTTCCATTGGGTTATATACACGAATGCATATTAATCCATCATTGTCTATAAACTCAATGGGTTTGATTCCCCTCTCCAAGATGGCCTCATGCTAACGTCGGTCTTCACACGATATACCAGGCGCTTTGGCTACGTCCAATATAATGGGTTCTGACCACAACTCTAGTTGTCTTTTACACTGTTGACTCTCCTCGCTTACAGTGTAATTGTACTAACACCCTTTATTTTGATGCACCCCTGGTTGGTTAATCGATGATACACCTGGACTGCACCTTCTAAGATGGCGACCACGCTAGCACCACTAATCACGTGATACACCAGACGCGCTGGTGACGTCCCAAACTTCCGATATAACCATTCGAGTACCGGGAACCCGTTACTATCCGGACACCGGTAGCGATGGGTAGGCGTACTAGCTCTGACCAAGGCTTCGAGAAGTAAGTGAGCGGCGCGTGCGTTTTACCGTCTGCTGGGAGCGCAGCGAGATTGTTTCGCTCGCCCCGACACCAGGATACTTGTGTGCTTGCCCGGCGTTGCTGAAGTTAGTGCTGGCGTTTCCTTACCGATAACGCACGAGCACGACTGCCTCTGAATCCCCAATCTAGCTATAGAAGGGAACGGGCGACATTACAACCAACACTTTTACACTATCGGTGACCCTGGCATATGCATACAGAACTAAGTGTGTGAATGCTGCACTTTGGACGTTTTTACCTATATCCTGTAACCATAGCTAACATTTAATAGAACATGGCTAAAACAACACTGAGGCCTCCGCATAAATTAGAGAATGCATTGACCAAACAAGCTGCATATTATCGAATGGAAGAATGAATGTATAAGAGTGTCCCTACAATGGCATGTCTAATACTATTAGCGTGAAACATTAAGCACAAAAGAAACACCATCTCCAATTCTAGAACCATGAGTTGTTTTGGCGTTTGGGGACCCCTGACAAAACTGGAATTACGTGCCTTTGTCTTCCTTATAGCCATTAAACCCCTATTGGCTCTCCCCCTTGAAGTCACACCTACCGGGTACTGTTGACACCTGTACTCCTTGACCTGTAGGTGAGTAACTAAGTAACCCACAGTGGTTTTACGAAGTAGACACCATGAAGAAACTGCTGCTATCATGTTTTAATTTGATTTTTATGCTTATTTTAATTTGAATTATGATAGAGGTGACATGTGGTATACGTGAATTAAGTTGATACTAAACGGTCACTGCTCACAGAATGTCACAGCCACAGAGTCACTTCTCTTCACACAACCACAGTGTGTTCACGGTCAGGAATGGGAAATTGTTGTCTGTGTATTTTGGTAACTCTCTCTTTTGTCTCCTCTAGGCAAGAGCAGTCTTAACCAGGTAGTACAACAGAAAATATAATGTTTATAGGTTGACACTTTATTAGGTCTTCCCTTGTGATAGATGTATAATTATATTAGGTCCTGAAGAATCGCAGCATAATTGCAAAAGCGAGAAACATGTCGACCTCACAGAACGCTTTGTAGTCCTAGATCGTGATACGGAACCTAACTTCTGGCGATCATAGGCTACCCACTGGTTTTAACTTATAGTATGGGAACCACCAGAATAAACTGATCTCCGGTATCCCGTGCTATATTTTAACACACCCACCTACACTATCCACCCCTCACCTGGCCCCTCACTTGCACTTCACCCACAGGCTGTTGGAAAAAAGATCTCCGACAAAGAGCCCCTCCTAGAGGTGAGCCCGTTGGACATTGCACCGCCTGTCCAACGAGGAGCAACGGCCGATGATGAAGCATGACACTTGCAAGAGTGTGTGAGGCCATTCATTCCAACTAATGGGATGCCCAGGGTAGCCCTCCACTGAGCACTACCCTCCTATTAACCTTCTTCCCTCCTTGACCATATAACTCTTCACCAAGGAACAACTGAGTCCCCTTTTTGTCAGTCATCCTGGCCTCTACGCCACACCTCTTCCACAGCAGGAAGGTTCATCTTAGAGGGAGTGTGTAAAGCATTTGTGAATACATACAGCAATACAGTGAAAACACTACAGATGGACACCACATAGGATTTATAAAAAATAGTATTCTTTATATAGACTTAATACAAGACTCAAAAGACAAAAATCCACAATACCGTAATCAGAAATAAGATGATAGAAGTAGCTCAAAAATAGATTATTCACAGGGGGCGTGGCCAGCTGTATGGCGGTGTAGGACGTGCTTTCACCGAGCTCCGGCTGAAAGCTCCAACCTGTGGTAAATATTTTAGTAATTTACCTTGATCGGAATTTCTAGACAATATAAATAAGTTTAAGTATGAAGAGCAGAGTCCGTGGTGGTTCGAATTCAGGGTCTTTATTCAGTAACTCGAGTTAAGGGAGCGCTCCGTCACCTGAGGAGGATCGGAAGAATCTCTAACTTTATTATCAAAACACATTGTATTTATACCCGGAAAAGAGAAAGGAGCTTCCCTTTAATGCAGAGACGTGTCATATGTTGCAATAAAACAGAAGTCATGACTAGGAAACAAGGCTGCGCCATGAAAGGAGGAAACATGGCAGAGGAGATGAGGCTGCGTCATGATTAAAATGAGGAAGCACAAGAGAAGCAGAAATGTGGAGAAGTAACACTAGGCTGGTTCCTTAGATAAGGGAGAGGTGGTGGTGACAGGATGTCTGTTTGTCGTGTTTCAGCATTCGGGGGCTCTTCTTCTCGGAATTGGTCGTGGTGGTTTAGCATTCGGGGGCTCTTCTTCTCGGAATTGGTCGTCGTGGTTTAGCAGAACGGGGCCTATTTCTTGGAATCGGCCTGATTATAGGGAAACGGTTACAAATGGGGGGGGTCTTGTTCTCGGCATCGGCTTGACCGCAAAAATGTACGGTTTGAGTGAGGAAGCTGGTTCTCGGAATCGCCCTGACCATAAGGATGTAACTTTGAATTTTCGGGGAAGGAGAGTGCGTGATCGGTTCTTGCTTGTGTGTCAATCCACTCAGGGGCCCCCACGGACCCCTGCCCCCACCACATCTTCAACAGAGCCGCCAACACCATCGCACCCATGCTCCGCCAAACCATCAACCGCTCCCTGGCGACCGCCTCATTCCCCGACGACTGGAAACACGCCGAGGTCAACCCCCTCCTAAAGAAACCCTCAGCGGACCCCACCGACCTCAATAACTACAGACCCATCTCCCTGCTCCCGTTCCAAGCGAAAGTCATCGAGAAAGCCATCAACAGCCAACTCGCCACATTCATTGAAGAACACAACATCCTCGACTCCTCCCAATCCGGCTTCAGAAAAAAACACAGTACGGAAACCACCCTCCTCGCCGCAACAGACGACATCCGCACCTTACTGGACAAAGGAGAAACAGTAGCCCTCATCCTCCTCGACCTATCAGCGGCGTTCGACATAGTCTCCCACCGCACCCTAATACGCAGACTCTACGATGCAGGAATCCAGGACAAGGCCCTCGACTGGATCTGCTCCTTCCTCTCCAGCAGGACGCAGCGGGTCAGACTCCCCCCTTTCCTCTTGGACCCCACACCTATCACCTGCGGAGTCCCCCAGGGCTCCTCCCTCAGCCCGACGCTCTTCAACGTCTACATGGCTCCACTTACCCCCATCGTCAGAACCTACGGACTCAACATCGTGTCATATGCAGACGACACCCAGCTCATCCTCTCCCTATCCAACGAGCTCAACACCGCCAGACGCAACTTTCGAGAAGGCATGGAAGCCGTCGCCAAATGGATGAAAAACAGCTGCCTACAACTAAACACCAACAAAACAGAAGTACTCATCATGGGCCCAAACCCCGAAGCCTGGAGTGACACCTGGTGGCCCACCGCCCTCGGAAACCCGCCAACCCCCACAGACAACGCACGCAACCTGGGAATCATCCTGGACTCCGAGCTCAAAATGGACCGCCAGATCAACTCTGTCTCATCTTCCTGCTTCCACACCCTCCGCCTCCTTCGTAAGACCTTCAAATGGATCCCCCTCGAACACCGAAAGACAGTCACTCACGCCCTGGTCACCAGCAGACTCGACTACGGTAACGCACTCTACGCCGGAATAAACAAAAACCTCATCCGCAAGCTGCAGAACATCCAGAACGCCGCCGCAAGACTGGTCCTCAACCTGCCAAAACACTGCCACATCTCCCAGCACCTGCGCACACTCCACTGGCTCCCCGTCGAGGCGAGAATCACCTTTAAGATGCTCACCCACGCACACAAGGCCCTCCACGGCACCGGACCAGCATACCTGAACAGCCGACTCAAATTCCACGCACCCCAAAGGACCCTACGATCAGCCCAGCTTTCCTATGCTGTGGTCCCCCGCACCAGAAAGACCAGATCGGGAGGCCGCTCCTTCTCCTTCCTCGCGGCCAAAGCATGGAACGCCCTTCCGCTCCACCTCAGACAGACAACATCGCTCCCCATCTTCGCAAGAAACCTCAAAACCTGGCTCTTCGACAGACCCCCTCCTTGATGGAATGGAACCTGCACCCCCCCAACCCCCCCCACCCCTA
This sequence comes from Lissotriton helveticus, assembly GCF_964261635.1. Classification (NCBI taxonomy): domain Eukaryota; kingdom Metazoa; phylum Chordata; class Amphibia; order Caudata; family Salamandridae; genus Lissotriton; species Lissotriton helveticus. The sequence goes on along the minus strand of NW_027611684.1, from coordinate 871,171 downwards.
GCGCCTTGAGACCCTTACGGGTGAGTAGTCGCGCTTTAACAAACTCCTGATTGATTGATTGATTGTGTGCTCGTGTGCTCGTGTTCCGGCATGATGAGCTCGGGGACGTGACTGGAAAGGGTGTATGATGGGACATAACCTACGAGAAATAATCATTTTCCACATTCCCTCCTTGTCCCATAATATACCCTTCTAAAATTCTTTTCCTTTTCTAATCCACTTCTATACTCATTAGGCCGTTTACTTGTTCCTGTAACATGATTCTTTCCTTTTCTTTCTTTCTGGACTGGGTTTTGGGAATGCAGGTAGTGGTACAGAAACTACAGAGTGCTGGACCGCACTGAATACAGAGGCAGCAGGTGAGAAGGATGGCTAGAGCAAGACCTATAACTGTAAGCGCCTTCCATCTCCATGAGGACAGGAGGCCCCAGAGCCAACCCGTCAGGGACCAGGCACCAGTGTCTGCATCTAGTTTCCTGGAAAGTATATGAAGGCGGAAAATAGCAGAATACACCGAGGTTGCATTATCTGGGATAAATATACAGCAGCTGGACCCGATCAGTTCACATACGCCACCACGGTCAGCCAATATGATGTCTAGGACCATACGGTTCTGTAACATCATGAGTCTGTCGGCAGCCATCTCAGCGGTGATGTTACTTAATGCACCAGCTGCTTCATTTATGGCTCCCTGGACTACACGAGTCAGTTGTCTTATGTGGCGGCTGTTGATCATAGGCCCCCAGAATGGGATGACTCCTTTAAAGAAGTCGCCGGCCTCTTGGTCCGCTGAATCTTCAGCGTCTATGGCCCCCCTTCGCCGTCTCTTAATTACGGTCGGAGGGTCACTGAGATGGTAATCTGCTGGGGCGGTGTACGTAGGGGGAAGGAAAAATGCAATGCAGCATTTTCTGGAACAGCCTTGAGGTAGCCAAGTGCGTGCGTGAGGTCCACAGATAAAGTAGGTGTTGGGGGCAGTGGCCATCGTTGGGAAATTTGGATCAGGTAGGGGGTATGTCTTGTTACATTCACTATCTCCCATTTTCTGACCCTTGCCCTTTCCTCTTACGCAGAATAGGCCCTCATGGGGCACGGCCCATCCTCCCTGTTCTGTCTGTCTCTTCTGGACTGAAAATGTCTCCCTAAAGGAGGTAGTGTCATTAAAGAGGGAATAACTGGTGTTTTCACTATTGTCTGCTCGTCCCCATTTTGCTGTAAAAGTTACCATTCTTTCGACGGCTCGTATTGTTTTTGTTTTTATCTCGTTCCAGGTACTAGCGTTCTTGATCTGGGTCTCAGGAATGTTTCTAACAGAGGCAGAAAATATCATAGAGAGTGCATAGGTAGATCCAGCATAGCCAAAAGGGAGAGGAATAAAAGGCATTCCTCCGTGCACGGAATGTGGCATTAAACCACAGACCCAACAATTGGTCTGGTTAATCACCAATTGATGTTGGTGGAGTGTGGAGATGAACGTGTTATTGAAGAACTCTTTTCTTCTGTTCTTGAGATGTGGGAGAAGGTCTATGTGTGAATGCATAGCGGTGTTGTTCAAAGGTGTGGGGGAAGATGGTGGGAAAGCTAGATGAAGGAACCAACCTAGACAGGCCATGATGCAGAAAATAAGAATCATGATAGAAAGGGAAAAGGAAACTTTGTTCTGTAACAATTTTGCACAATGAGTCTTTATCTTCATGATTTCGGCTGCTTAGTCTGAGTAAAATATGCACCAGTGACCGGACACTTCCCAGCAACCGCTTCACCAAGCGTCCGTCTTGGGCTTAAATAGCCACTGGCAGGCCGAGGTCAGGTGCAATGTCTCAAGTCTGTTTTGGATAAGATCGCAGCCGCGATTTGTACTCTTCTTTTGGACAAAAGTTCTGGAAGGGGTGAAATAAAGTCTGCCATTTCAGTGTCTTTAAAGTCTGATGTTTTAGTGTCTCTGGTCTCGGGATCAGCAACAGCGTCCGAAGGAGTTGGTCCGTAGAAGGGTTTGCAATGGCTCACGTGGAGCCATCCTTTCCGTCTCTCGACTTTGACGGCGGTCCTCGTCGTCAGCAGCACCAGCTTGGGAGACGTCCACCTTCTTTCCAGAGGGCTGGTTCGGTCAAAATTTCTGACAAGCACCCATTGGCCAGGCTGAAGGGAGTGCTCCCCGGGCGTGGTCTTGTCTGGAAAAGCTGCAGCCACCTGTGAACGGCAAGAATGTAGTGCAGACATCAAAGAAGCCAGGTAATCTGTCAGTACAGTTGCATCAATGTCAATTAGCTTTTTAGGAGATGGCACACCCCAGATATTCGGAGGCCTCCCAAACGTGATCTCATAAGGGGACAGACCCGTCCGGGAATGTGCCACCATTCACATGTAGAAGAGGGCAACCGGAAGGGCTGTAACCCAATCTATTTGCTTGTCAGCGCATATTTTTGCCAACTTCGTTTTTAATGTCTGGTTATGTCGTTCTACTAGGCCTGCTGCTTGGGGATGTCGGACACAGTGAAATTTCCAGGTGTATCCTAACAGTAAGGAGACAGCCTCCATTAATTTAGAGGAGAATGGTTGTCCGTTGTCAGAGTATATAACTCTTGGCAACCCATATCGAGGGAAAATTCCCTTACCAATTGCTTGGCAGTCATCTGGGCACCATAGTCTGGGACATGATATGCTTCAGTCCATCGGGTTAAGGTACAGACTACTACGAGGACATACTTATGTCCCCGACATCTCTCCATCTATATGTAGTCCATTTTGAGGACTTCGAAGGGATGATCTGGAGGATGGAACCCTCCTTGTTCAACTGATATACTTTTCCCTGGATTGAACTGACAGCAAATCATACAGGTTCGTACTTTTTGTTTGGCTGCTGCACGCAGATGCTTGTTGTGCCATATCAAATTCAGACTGTCTAACATTCCTTTCTCTCCTAGATGTGCAGGACCATGGGCAGTTTCTATCATTACGGGATCCATTAGGTCAGGGAGAAACCATTTGGACTTGTCCTTTGTTACCCAACCTTGATCTGTGTGTGAACCTCCCTCTTCCTCCCATTTTCTTTTTTCGGTCTCTGTGGCTCGGTTTTGGATGTCTACTACATCTTTGGTGGGATCGATAACTGGACAGATAGTTCTAATGGTGGTTTCGGTATTTAGTGTTTTTGTCTGAGCAGCATGTTTAGCTGTGGCGTCTGCCAGAGCATTACCTCTAGTGATAGAGTCTATGACCTTGGTGTGTGCTTTACATTTCAGTATGGCTACTTCTGTGGGTCTGTGTATTTCTTCTAGTAGCTGGAGGATAAGATCTCCATGTTGGATCTTGGTTCAATGAGAGGTTAGGAAACCACTCTCTTTCCAAAGGATGCCAAAGTTGTGGACTACCCCGAATGCGTATTGCGAATCGGTGTAGATGTTGACTCGTCTTCCTTTGGACCATTCACATGCTTTGGGTAAGAGCTATTAGTTCTGCTGCTTGTGCTGAATGTACGGATATTCTGGCTGCTAAAAGGACTGTGTTTTCTGTCGTGACAGCATAGGCTGCTGAAAGTTCGCCTGATTGGAGGCGCATGCAGGAACCGTCTACAAATAGTGTGTGTTCTGGTGTACTTAGAGGGACATCTGTAAGATCAGATCGGGGTTTTGTGACTAGTTCGACTACCTCTAAGCAGTCATGAATCTGATTGTCAACTGGAACAGTAGGCAGTAGCATAGCTGGGTTGAGGATATTGCATCTTTTGATGATGATGTGGGGTTGGAACAGAGTGACTTCATAACCTGTGAGGCAAGCTATGGTCAAGTGTTGTGTCTGTGTCCTATTCAAGAGTAATTCTACTGCATGTGGAACTTGCACTTCAAGAGAGTGTCCTAGTACTATGGAATCACTTTATCGTATTGCTAGAGCTGTAGCTGCGACAGACTTCAAACAGGTAGGCAAACCTTGTGCAACAGGGTCAAGAGTGCTAGAAAAATAAGCACAGGGACGATGTTTGTTGGCTTGTGTTTGTGTGAGTACTGACAAGGCTGTACCTTCCCGTTCTGTGACAAAGAGGACAAAAGGTTTGGCATAATCAGGTGTAGCTAGGACAGGTGCAGAGCATAATGCTTGTTTGAGGGTGTCAAAAGCAAAAGTATGATCAGGTGTCCATGGCAATGGGGAAGAGGTTGTGGTCGATAGCTGTATCAGGGGTTTGGCCAAGTATGCAAACTGGGGAATCCATTGTCTACAGTAGGACGTGTGGCCAATAAAGGCACGGACTTCTTTCTGTGTCTTGGGGACAGGAATGTTAAAAATGAGTTGAATTCTTTCAGGTGTGAGTGCCCTACCCTCCTTTGACAGCAGGTGTCCTAGGTAGGCCACCTGCTGTAAACACAATTGTAATTTTGAGGGTGACACCTTGTGGCCATGTTGTGCAAATGTTGGAGGAGGTATATAGATGACGTCCTAGTCATCTGGGAAGGTGACCGACAATCTGCTGAAGATTTCCAAATCTGGCTGAACAATCAAAACGCCTTCCTCAAATTCACAAGTACCATATCGGCCAACCTACTGGTCTTCCTAGATTTGAATATCTATGCAGAAGATGGGGGTTTAAAAACCACCACCCATTTCAAGCCAACATCCAGAAATTGTCTGTTAAGATACGACAGTTTTCACCCCAGGCACCTGCGTGAAAACTTGCCGTATGGGCAATTTTTACGTCTCAGACGTAATTGCACAGATGTGTCCAATTTCAAATCACAGGCAGAAGACCTGAGTGAGAAGCTAAAACAACGAGAGTACCCCAGGAGAATTATTGCCAAAGCATTAAAAAAGGGCCAAGAATAACAACAGAGAGGCCCTACTGGAGGATCGAACAAAAGAACCCAATGAGAACAAACGACCGATATGTGTGACAACTTTCAACACCATGTCCAATGAAGTATCAAAGATTGTCAATAAACATTGGAGGATACTAACATGTGGAAACCTGAACTTTGAAAAACCTATGTTTGCTCACCGAAGGGGACGAAACCTGAGAGACATGTTGGTACACACAAGACCTAAACCAACAACAGCAGTCACGCAACCGTCTGTTGACATCCAGGGTCATTTCCCCTGCGGAAACTGCAGTAGCTGCCACCTGACCAAAAAAAGTAAAAAACTTTCCTTCCGTAATGGAACAACCTGGGAGCAAAGGAAATTTTCCAATTGTAATTCCAAAAACGTGGTCTACCTGATAAAGTGCCCCTGCAACCTTGAATATGTAGGTATGACCACGAGGGCCATAAAAACAAGAATGAATGAACACAAGAGCAACGTGCGCTGTAAGAAGAGCACAACGAAAATGGCAACACACTACCTAACAGCAGGACACTGTGTAAATGACCTCAATTGGACAATTATAGAGCAACTACCCTCTGAAGCCGGGCTCTTCCAGAAAGAACAAAGATGGGTTTTCAGGCTTGGAACCCATTTAATTGGGCTTAATGACGATGTGCCATGGACCCAATTAACCAATAATCAGTAACATTTTTGATGCAATCGTTTTTGCCAAAAACGAATATCTCAGAAACAAAGCACTTAACTTAATTTACAATGAGCATATCAAAAAACCCAGCGCTGTCACCATTAATACAGTTAATTATCTGCAGAGATTCATACACAGTACTTGAAGGACCGCTAAACTCCAAATGCGCATGCGCGATAAACACTGCCTATTCAGTAGTGCCAGAACCCAACGCGCATGCGCTAGAAACGCTATCCTGCGCATGCGCGAAACAACACCTTCCATGCGCGTGCAGGGGTAAATAACGAGACGCTATTTTCATGTTATTCCATGACGGACAGAGAAGCATGATGTATGGCTAATTAGCGGACGCTCCGTACATGGGCATCCATCAATTAACATGGAGCGGAACACCCATGTTAGGCAACACAGATGCTTCCGCCCAATTACAAAACAGGGTATAAATAGCATGTCTACTCGTCCACCACTTCACAATCAGCGGAGCAGCGTGTGGGGGTAGACGGTGTCCAAAGCGTCCTGTCATTGTGAGTATTCCATAGATCGACTTGAAAAGACCATCCTTCTGACATCTGAGTGAGTAAGAATGATTTATTAAAACCTGCATCATTCCTCCCAACAGATTGCAATAATAGCAACACCCCAGACGTCCCATTTTGCTCATGAAGCCCGCAAGCAAGCTTCATAAGTATGACCAACAATAACTCCTAGTACCAACTATGTGTGTTCTATGTTGTATGTGTTGTGAGTCCTTTTTCCTTCCACAGGCTTTAAAATAAGCATTTTGGTGAGGTTCCAGGTGACTGCACCTGCTTGAACTACCCGCTACAAGGGTAACCAATGTTGTTTTCTCCCTTTTTTGTCTTTCTACAGGTCATTGTACTTGTAGCAGACCGCTGTAGGCACACTTAGCCTATTTTTCACTTTTCTGTATAATACACTTTTTATTTAAAAAAAACACGTGAGTAAGGTGGGGAGGTCGTGCCCCCGTCCTGAAGAAGGAGCTTGACTCCGAAACATGTCGACAACGCACACCAGAGGTCCTGTTCCCTAATATAACAGCCCTGACCTCACACTGCACTTCTTTTTAATAATACCAGCCAGAGTTCAGAATAACATTTTTTTCTTTCAACTCAAGCGCCAGGTATTTTTTAACTGTTTTTCACCACATCCCACCACTCACTTAAATTAAATACACCCCACACACCTAACACCACACATAGTCATTACTATTAGTGCTCCCGCGTAGTCGTAGGTCGTAGCACGCCGCGTCCCGATAGAGGGGTGCGAAGACCCCGATGATGAAGCATGACACCAAGGGGCCTTTTGGTGTGTGAGGGGTATTTTACAAAACACTGAGTGCTTCAACTCTTGTCGATCACTCTCTTCCCTTCCAATTTTCATGTTGGATTCTCTGTGTTTACCCATGTTGTGCAAGGAACATTAGGACAATTCGTGAGGCTTGCTCACATTCTGGTCGGAGCGTGCGTTGATCAGCAAATCGTCAGCATATTGTAACAATGTCGTATTGGTGGGCATAACAATGTCGTCTAACTGTCTTTTAAGTGCCTGACTGTAGATACTGGGACTTTCTGTATATCCTTGGGGAGCTCTTGTGAAACAGAAGCTACGACCTTGTAAGGAGAATCCGAATAGGTACTGACTGTCTTGGTGGATGGGTACACTGAAGAAAGCATTCTTCAGGTCGATTACAGTAAAATGTGTGGCCTCAGGGTCTATAGCTGTTAACAGATTACTGATGTCTGAGACCACGGGGTATTGTGGTACTACACATTTATTGAGTTCACGTAAGTCAACCACGAGTCTGTAGACTGGTGGCGCACCATCATCAGTTTTCTTTCAGACTGGCAGAACTGGCGAGTTACATATGTTGGAAGGTACCTCTCTGACTACTCCTTTCTGTATCGAGTCATCAATAATCTGGATAAGAGCTTGTTCTGCATCTGGAGGTAACTTGTATTGACGGGCACGGGGTAGGACAACGCCTTCCTTCAATATCACTAGGTGTGGTGTAATATCCATGAATCCTACATCTGTTGGATCAGTAGCCCATACTGTAACAGCAATGTCTCTTAGTCTGACATCTAGTTCTTGTGTGGTGAAATGACCTTTAAAATCTCGGAGGAATAGTCGGACTCCTTCCGGTGAACAACATATTATAGCACCTAGTTCTTTTAGTGTCTGAATGCCAAGGAGATTTTCGGGACAGGACTTTGTAAGCACCAAATCGGTGGAAGTTGTAAGAGAACCAACTTTAAGTGATATTGGTTCAGAAACTTTGTTGATGACAGGTGTACCAGAAAAACCCAAGGAAATACTATTTGAGCCTGAGAGGGGTGTCTTGGGAACTTCGTTGTGCTGCACTGTCGTCCTACTAACCCCGGTGTCGATCAGAAATATTGCTACTTTACCTAGGAGTTTAGCATGTACATAGGGACCCTCTGGGTCAACCGGGACTGGTATCAGTGGACAACTATCGTGTTCCTCCCAGCTGTCTCATAAAATCATAGGGAATTCAGGATAGGATGACACTGGGTACTGGTAGAGTTGGGTGGCAGGTTTAGCATCAGTTGGAGGAGCTGATGTGGGTCGAGGGGGATAGTTACGAGGTTGTGTCTTCCCAGTGGCAATATTATGTTGTAATACTGGACAGTCACGCACAAAATGACCTGGCTTTTTACAATAATTGCAAGTAACTTTTTCCTGTGACACTTGGGGTTGTTTAGGGGTCTGTTGGATCGTATTAGTTTGTGCTACCAATACCTTCATTTTAGTATCTTTTGTCCTTTTTCCTTTTCTTGTTCGTCCCTAATTCTATTTTGGTGATATTGGAGCATCTGAAGCGCTTGTGAAGGGGAGCTTGCTTGCCAAGTACTCTCTACTTTCAGTACTCTATTTCTGATCATGGGCAAGGCATTTTCTACAAGTTTGGAGACAAATAATCGACTATAGGCGTCTCCACCTGAGGAGAGGCCGCTGTTGATGAGAAAACATTTCTCTAACCTTGTATAATAGTCCCCTATATCCTCATCTGGTTTCTGTTTACATGCAGAGATAGCATCCCAATCTTCTTTCTTAGAGGTCAGTAACTGGGATAGTATTTTAGGGAGAAGGCGAGGGAGTTCCTGAACTAGAGGTCCCAAGCCTTGTCCAGGAATACGAGTGGTGTCTTCTTTCTCTAAATCTGCCCATGTTACCTTTTTCCCTTCAACCTCCCAATCCTTTCCTTTTAGCTTGTCATACGTTCCTTGAGGTAGAAGGACTTTGAGGAGAATATTGAGGTCTTTATAAGTAAAGGAACCCATATGAAGAATGTCCTTGAGTTCCCTATGGAAACCCGAAGGGTCTTTTTCATGAGAAGGGACCATTTTCTTCATCTCTAGTATTTCTAGATTTGTCAAGGGAGTGTACACAAACGTTTGTTGCAACTTTCCTTCGGAATCTGCAACGGGGTGTACTTCTCGGAGGGGGAACTGTCCTTGGTCATAGTGATGGGGATTTGTATCATAACTGTCTGTAAAGCATTGGATATATCGCTGTCGTAGTTCAAGGAAGATATTAAGGAATTCTTGTCCCCTGGCCACCCACCTCCCTTCTAAACAGTCTCGTAAGAGAGGATGTAGCCTTTTTGGTGGGCAACCAGTATCTTCGTACATTGTAATGAGGCGTTGAACCATATAGATGCTAGCTTTCCTTTGAGATGCTAGAGGGATCGATAAAAACATTTGAGCAACTATATCAGGGCCATATATGGAGTATTGAGATACACAATGGGTGCTTGATCTAGCAAGTTATTTTTCTTGGGTGGTGAGTGGAGGCTCGTCGTCCATCCAATCATCTAGAGCTTCTTGTGTTCGTTGGAACAACCTATCTGTAGGGGCTGACAATTTCTTAGTTTTAAGTTTGAATTGTCCTTTATTCTGAGAACTAGGGATACAGGAATGTACTGCACCGTGAAAAGAAGTTCCTTCTTCCCTGTCTTTGTTTGTACTCTCATTCTCTGTTTCTCGGGTAGGGGCATCTTTTCGATGGGAATCAGAAACCTTGCTCGTGAAGAGTGGAATAAAGAGATCCATTTCTTTTATTTTATTGTAATTTCCTGCAACTACTGCTTGATCTAGTTGTAGTAAATCATCAGGAACTCTTTTTCCTGTGCTAGCTATCATTCTGATAAAACAAGTGATCATGAATCGTGAGAGGCATTTTCTATGTGCTATGGGTCTATTTTTAATAGCTTCCTGTAGGGCTTCTACATTTTCTCCTGTTCGGAGAGCCTAGTAAATTTTGTTTAGGCAATTGGTGACATTCGGTACCTCCCGTATACCTTCTAGAGCCTCTCGTAGGCGAATGGAGATATCTGCTTGTGAACCTTCCCCTGGGGTTGGGTCATAATCGCACTCTAACATAGGTAAAACACTACCTGAAGTGTCAGGGATGGGTTCCATCTGAGTAACTATTCGTCTGGCTGTTATCTGATTAGTATAAGCAGGAGGAGGTTCCATTAAATAGGTGGTGATAAAATCATCGGGTACAGAAGGAACCTTAGGACGTGGAGGTGCCGTAGGGGTACTAGAGTCTGAGCTAACCTCGGACCCTATCTTTGGTGAGAGGACAGGATATATACCCGTCACTGAGGCCGAGACCTCTCTTTTCTTTTGTTCAAAACAAATGTCATCATTCTGATCCTGTAACTTTTTCATCTTACTTTCTTCTGACATTCTCTTTGCTTTCTCCACTTTCCCTTGCTCTTTCTGTTCCCTTTCGATGGGCTTCTTTTCTCCATATATCAACGCTCTCTAACATCGAGGGTCTTGCCTTCTTTTCCCAACACTTTTTCTCGATTGCCATAATACAATTCAAATCCCATGTACCACTCTTTGGCCATCTGATCGCAATGTCTAAATCTTTAGTGTAACCTTCCCAAAGATCCAAATACAAGATGGCACCAATTCCATACTTCGTATACATGAAGTAACCAGGAGTATCCTTCGGGGGGACTGGTACAGATTGTTCCAGTAACCCTTTCCGGGTACCCAGTTTACACAGTTTAGAGAACAAAGGCATTGTATTAGATACAAATAAAATTTACACTTGAAAAAACTAGATATACTCTGAGTATCAGAGTACAAACATACCGTTTTCTAGAAACCTAGAACCCGTCTTTACTGTGCTCTGAAAGATCAGAACCCGTCTTGACCGTGCTCTGAAAATCAGAACCCGTCTTGATACACCCCCAGCAGTACTCACCGAGGTGCAGAGAACTTGAAGACCTTGAAGATCTGGACACTTGATTACGCAGCGCTCGTGGACCGGGACTGGTCGGGTTTCAGACGACCTCGGGCTCTGGGTCGAGACTTCCGCTGTCGTCCTCACCACCTTGTATGGATGCTCAGATCTTGGTGCAGCCTCTCTCGGACACGAAGGTGTTCATGCAGGAACACCCTGCAGTGTGCACGTAGAAATCCGTCGATGTCTTGAAGAGACCGGTTTAGGTCCGCATCACCGGCGTGTGGGGAGAAAGGGAAGTTCCTGTTCGGGCGCCAATTTGCTGTGGTAAATATTTTAATAATTTACCTTGATCGGAATTTCTAGACAATATCAATAAGTTTAAGTATGAAGAGCAGAGTCCGTGGTGGTTCGAATTCAGGGTCTTTATTCAGTATCTCGAGTTAAGGGAGAGCTCCGTCACCTGAGGAGGATCGGAAGAATCTCTAACTTTAGTATCAAAACCCATTGTATTTATACCCGGAAAAGAGGAAGGAGCTTCCCTTTAATGCAGGCACGTGTCATATGTTGCAATAAAACAGAAGTCATGACTAGGAAACAGGGCTGCGTCATGAAAGGAGGAAACATGGCAGAGGAGATGAGGCTGCGTCATGATTAAAATGAGGAAGCACAAGAGAAGCAGAAATGTGGAGAAGTAACACTAGGCTGGTTCCTTAGATAAGGGAGAGGTGGTCGTGACAGGATGTCTGTTTGTCGTGTTTCAGCATTCGGGGGCTCTTCTTCTCGGAATTGGTCGTCGTGGTTTAGCATTCGGGGGCTCTTCTTGGAATTTGTCGTCGTGGTTTAGCAGAACGGGGCCTATTTCTCGGAATCAGCCTGATTATAGGGAAATGGTTACAAATGGGGGGGGAGTCTTGTTCTCGGCATGTACGGTTTGAGTGAGGAAGCTGGTTCTCGGAATCGCCCTGACCATAAGGATGTAACTTTTAATTTTCGGGGAAGGAGAGTGCGTGATCGGTTCTTGCTTGTGTGCTCGTTTGCTCATGTTCCGGCATGATTGGCTCGGGGACGTGACTGGAAAGGGTGTATGATGGGACATAACCTATGAGAAATAATCATTTTTCACAATCCGACGATGATTCTGGCACCCTGAGGGCCCGGAGAATACCTGTGAGACATCTGGGATCGTCCTGAGCTGTGTGGATGCGACGAGGGGTCACTAAGCTGCTGCAATCTAGCGCTACAGCCCGTTACCCAGACCGGCTCTGACCTGGGGGAAGAGTCAAGATGGTGCCATGCGCCTTAATGGGTGCCCAACCCGTTTCTACTTTTATTTAGGATTTCGAGGGTGCCCACCCCTCGATATTGCCCCTGAGAAGTCACTGCCCTCGCGCCGCAAACAGGAAGTCAGGCACCGTAGTGCCTGACGATGGGCGGGACTTCTGGTTTTCAAAGGAAGTCCTGCCCGCCGCCGCGCTGGGATTGGCCGGTGCCGGCCGGAAGAGGGGACTGCTGCCCCGGAGCCACGAAGGCTCCACATTAAGTCCCGGTCCCGAGATGGGGGACCAGGTGAAGAGCGGGCGAAGCGGGTGCATTGAGAAGGCGGGGCTCCCACCCAAGGAAGAGGAGCCTCCCCCAGCAGCCCATTGAGTCAGGGCTGGGCCGGGGGACGTGGGGGCATTTCTAATTTCTAATTTAAAACACTTGTAGAGCGCGGCGTACACCTTGCGGTTTCTTGGCGCTGGAGGTTCAGAACTGAGGGAGAAAGACCATGGAAGGGTGGAATAAGTATTAGGTGGGGAAAGCCTGGCTGAAGAGGAACGTTTTCAGGTCTCTACGGAAAGAGAGATACTGAGTTGCAGAACGGAGATTGTCTGGAAGTGAGTTCCAGAAGGTAGGAGCCAGAGTTGAGAAGTTAGAACCGCCCCATTTTTTGCGTGAGAAGCGGGGGATCTGGAGAAGGGACTTGGAGGAAGACCGAAGATTTCTAGCGGGGACATAGGGTTTAATTAGTGAGGCGATGAAAGCGGGGGCAGTGCCCTGGCGGGCCTGAAAAACCATGCATCCTATCTTAAAAAGGGAGCGTTGTTTCACGGGGAGCCAGTGAAGCTCTTTTAGAAGGGGGGTGGAGTGGTGATAGCGTGGAAGGCCGTATATCAGCCTGGCCGCCTGGTTCTGGATGGTTTGGAGTCTACGCAGGCTGTACGCTGGAATGCCATGATAGAGGGCGTTGGCGTAGTCCAATCGTGAGATTACCAGGGCGGCTATGATGATCTTAAGTGCCTGGGGAGAGAAGAAGCGGGAGACAGAGCGGATAGTTCGGAGAGTGAGGAAACAGGAGGAAACCACGGAACTAATTTGTGAGTGAAGAGTGAGCTGATTATTCATTTTAACACCCAGTGTCTTGACCACGGTGGAGGGGGATGGTGCCGGGCCAAGAGAAGGGGGCCAGAAAAGAGAATTCCAGGGGCTGGATGAACCACCAGTGAGAACCAGCTCGGTCTTGTCGGGGTTCAGTTTAAGATGGTTGTGGTTCATCCAGTCCCTGATAAATGTCATAGTCGACTGAAAATTAGAGACCGAGAGAGGAGAGGGGGACAGATCAAAGATGATTTCTGTTACCTCTGCCCGTGGGCGCAGATGGACTTTGGAGGCGCCGGTGCGAGGCACTGCGTCAGAGCGGCCCCGTGTGTCAGTAGGCCGCTCTAACGATTAGAGGGGCCCGTGTTCTTGCCCCTGAGGGCCCACTTATTTTGAGAGCCTAGAAGAGCTCCCCGAGAGGCAAAGTCATTCCTAGAGCCTAGAGGGCTCCAACCTTTTGGGTGCACAATTGTTTAAGAGCCTAGAGGGTTCCCATGGGCGCAATCTGTATTTCTAGAGCCTAGAAGGCTCCCACTTGGCACAGTTTTGCTCCTAAGGGCCAGTGAGGGCCCATGCCACCGTTTACAGATCCCAGCTGCCCAGCAAGTAGTGGGCAGCTGCACCGTTTAGGTTTTCTTTCCTAGGGACATATCTCTGGACTCAGGAGTGAGTCGCACTCCTTCGCCCCTACCTTGGCCTCCACAGATGCGCAGCACTTAGTGCCAGCTGCAGCGTGCTTGTCCTCAGCTGCCCAGCAAGTAGTTGGTGACAAAGCGGTACAAAAGAGGGTGGTGATGGACGGAGCATCTGAACCAATCAAACACTCACACCCAGTCAAGAGATCTGGGTTTAATCCATCACCGTTCTTTAGCCCACTCTGCCACCCCAGTTCAGATATGGCCATATGCAAATCAGTCTGACCCTGTGCCTCATGGGAACAGTCCAGCCCAAACTGTCAAGCCATGCCTTTACTGGACTACGGCAACGCCCTCTACGCCGGTACCACCGCCAAGCTCCAGAAGAGACTCCAGCGGATCCAGAACGCCTCAGCCAGACTCATCCTCGACATCCCACGAACCAGCCACATCTCCGGACATCTGAGAGACCTTCACTGGCTCCCCGTCAACAAAAGAATCACGTTCCGCCTCCTCACCCACGCACACAAAGCCCTACACGACCAAGGCCCGAGCTACCTCAACAGCCGAGTCAACTTCTACGCTCCCAAACGCCACCTCCGATCAGCCAACCACGCCCTCGCCGCCGTCCCCCGCATCCGAAGAGCGACATCAGGAGGAAGGTCCTTCTCCTACCTGGCCGCCAAGACCTGGAACTCCCTCCCGACCGACCTGCGCCTGACCCAAGACCACCTCTCCTTCAGGAAGAAGCTGAAGACCTGGCTGTTCGAGCAGTAGCAGCGGCACCACCCCCCCCTCCCCCCCCCCAGCGCCTTGAGACCCTTCGGGTATGTAGCGCGCTATATAAGTGTCACTGATTGATTGATTGATTGATTGACCGGAATCAAGCTTCCTAGGACCGGTTTCTGGCATTCCAGCCATCTTCAGCCAGGCTTGCTTGAATCCAGTGGCAAAGTGAGCAAGGCACTCACGTCTGAGCATACCCTGCTAACTTATGGCGACAAAGCGGTACAAAAGGGGGTGGCGATGGACGGAGCATCTGAACCAATCAAACACTCACACCCAGTCAGGAGATCTGGGTTTAATCCATCACCGTTCTTTAGCCCACTCTGCCACCCCATTTCAGACATGGCCATATGCAAATCAGTCTGACCCTGTGCATGATGGGAACAGTCTAGCCCGAACTGCCAAGCCATGCCTTCCCTGGACCGGAACCAAGCTTCCTAGGACCGGTTTCTGGCATTCCAGCCGTCTTCAGCCAGGCTTGCCTCCGAGATAGGCCATGACTGCTCGTGCCAAGCTACCAAGGGGGTGAGCATGGGTTGTCTTGGCAGGTGACTTCCTTGCCCTGACTAGAGTGGTGGTTTCTGCCTGGCTTTGGCTCAAGTCTTAGCCAACCAGAAACCCCATTTCTAACATTGGTTATCAGTGGTGGGAAATTGACTTGTGTTTGCGCAGTACCACATCGACAACTGGCTCCACTACAAAACTCTGCATTTTAGATAGTCACATGGAAGGGGATTATTGTTTTTAAGTTGGTTCTAAATGTAATTCTTTCGGAAATGTGTTTCTTGTGCACTGTGAGTTAGGTGTCACTAGCTCGGGAGGGTAGATCATCCCCTAAGTGCAGTGTGACTATTCTGGATTCCCCAGGAAGGGTGGGATCCAGTGGTGTCAGCATAAGTGTGTCCAGTGCATGTGTTCCACGTCCCGTTCCCAGAGTATGGTACCTGGTGCTCAGTAAGAGGGGTGCAGTTTGAGATTCATGGACAGTAGATACTGTCTCACCGGTCTGGGGGGGGTGTGGATGAATGGTGTGTTGCACTGAATAAATGAGTGTGAGTTCTCTGGGATAGGGAGCTTGCTGAATGATTGGGTGTGAGTTCTCTGAGATAGGGAGCTTGCTGAATACTTTGTGAATTGTGTACTCCTGTGTTAGCTCAGACACCTAGGTTCATTGTGTTAAACTTTTCTCGAGAACGTCCACCAAAGTGGAGCCTGCTTTTGATTTCTGTGGTCTGTTAAGATACAGTATGTTAGATTTGGTAAGGTTCTGTGAAGAGGGATACATAGAGGTAAGAGTGATTCCTAAAGGAGTGGCTGATGTGTCTTCCAGCCCAGCGTGGTGGAAGAGGTTCAGAGTAGCCCTACTAGGTCCCGGTGTAGGGGCTCACGACCTGTCTCAGAGGAGAAGGAGTGGGTGGGACTGCGTGTATCCAGGTGCCCGAAACCCAGTCTCTGGGCCTTAATTGTTTCTTAAGGGAACATCAGGTCGGGGGCCTAGGCTGTACTAATAGGCCACTTGAAGAGGATCTCCCAGTGTCTGGAGAACGTGGAACATCTGTAAGCAGGGTTCCAGCCGTTCTGGTGTCTGGCAGTACCACTCCAGTTGAGAAGGTGCAGAAGTCCAGATGGAGGGGTGCGAGGGGGATAGGCTCCCCAGTGGAAGAACCAGTGGGGCAGGGGCCACCAGAAGGGTTGTGTCGCCGGGGAGTGACCATGGTGATGCCACTTCTCTCCTGGATAACAGGAAGACTTGTTACACGACACATTAGTTATGTGTCACCCTCAAGGAAGTCCTGGTGCACCAAGCATCTGACCAAAGGGTACGTCCCTCGGTTGGGGAGCCAGTAGCCGGTGGTTCCGGATCTGGACGTAAGGGCAACTGTAAGTAGTGTCCTGCAATTACAAGAAGAAACTTCTGCCTGAAGGGAAGGAACTGGGTAAGCTGTATGGAGGAGTACTGTCCCTGACCTGAGGGATTGGCCTGCAGTGGTTGCCTTGCTGCTGAAGGAGAAGAGAAAGTCTTAGACTTTATTTTCAACTTGTAGAAGTCCTGGTGCGCCAGGCATCTAACCAAAGTGTAGCATCTCTAGGTTGGGGTGCCAGGTTCAGGTGTTTGCCTGTCTTGGACAGCAGGGCGACTGTAGCCAGTGTCCTGGCTGGTTTGTCTTCTAGGGGTACCACTCCAGTGGGGAGGATGCAGACCTATGGAAGGGGGTCAGAGGGAGTCTGACCCCTGTGCATCCGGTGAATTTGGATCCCAGGTGGTAGACCAGTGGAGGGAGAGAGGTCCTAAACTGGTGGGAGAGTTGTGTTCTGGAGGGTGCTTCTCCTGGGAGAGTGCGCAACCCCAGAAGTAGAGGTAGGGTGGGGCATTCTTGCCTGTGACCTCTGGTCAGCCTGAGGGTGCGGTCCCTAGGTTGAAGGATCAGTGGTAGTTTGGAACTACACTGAGAAAGGGAGTGGAGAATGGCTATTGTATGCTAGGGGTTACCACCCCCCACTCTGGATTGGCAAGGACCAGTGGTATCTGGGTGGCCTAGGACCGGGTCCTAGCTGTGGACAACTAAGGAGTAGCAGTGGGGTAACCTAGTTGGGCCTGAATATTTTTTTTTTTTTTTATGTGTGCTTGTCTTGTGGAACAACGGGGAGTAGAACCGTAGGGTGTCCCTGCAGTATGGGCCCACGTCCGTGTTCTATCGCCCAAAGCAGGGAAGTCCATCACAGTGGTGATTGGTCTGCCCTGTGTTTTGGCTGGAAGGGGGTTGTGTTGGACTTGGCCCTTCTGGCAGGTTCACCCCTGAACTTTTTGCATTGAACTCTTTTAATGACAGAGGTATTAGTACTGATTGGCTCGGTTATGACCTTTGCCCACCACCATCTCAGTATATGTTGCTGTCACTCGAACACCTATGATGCTCGTTCTGTTTCCGACTTTTACCTCACCTATTAGCAGGGCTTGCCTATTTGCTTTGGCATGATCTTATGCCTTTTTGCATACTGATTTTGCTCTTTTCGGGCCTAAAAGGCCTATGCTCGAGCGATGCCATGTTCTTTTCTGACACCCTTTTGCTGAGCCTCTTCAGGTGAAAGGCAATGTTTTAGTTTTCCTGTGTTGTTCGCTAGCAGTGAATCAGAGAGTACCGGTTCTTATCGGTGGAATGTGCTCTCTTCGCACGGAGCCATAACAAACGTTTGGCCAGCTGCTGTTGTGTGCTTGGTACGAGCTGGTACAGGAATCCTATGAGAACTGTAGGCGGGTTCTTCCAGAAGCTTCGAGAAAGAGACACATTCTATATTAGTGAAAGTGGGTCCAAGTGAGGGTGAGATGATGCTGGTCTGGCTGTTTGGCGGTCTGGTGAAACATCACGGTGCAGACGTGCTGTCGTGTTTGTGAAACAGAGAGTCCTGACCCAACCAGAGAGGGAAAGAGAGACAGACCCTTATAAAGATGCCTACGAATATGGTGAGGTGTTCCATGCATGTCTAAATTTATCTAACTATACCATTTATTTTCAGGTTTTATGTACATGTGCTGATGACTGATTGTGATATTTAGCTATTTCTCCATCTTTCTTGTCACTCTATTATCATGTAATAAAGACCCTTGAAGCGTTTATTCGTGTTTTTATTCCTTGTGGAGGAAGGCCGGGACCCTTTTTTACCAAATGCTTATGGAGGGACGGGCTATTTCCCCTCTAATGGGTAATTGTCAATATGGGAGGGAAATCGGCTCTGAAACAGGAATATCCAAATTGCAGGTAAACCAGCCCAACGTAGCGTAAGAGGTATGTACTGATTATGTTCACTGGAAGGTGTTGCTTGCGCAAGTTCGTGTTGTACGTCGGGAGACGTTGCTGATTCTGATTCTGTTCACCGGAAGGTTTTGCTCGCATAGGTTTGCGTTGTTCATCGGAACACGTTGCCGATTCTGATTTTGTTCGTCGGAAGACGTTGCTTTGTTCGTCGGTAGACGTTACTGATTCTGATTTTGTTCGTCGGGAGACGTTGCTGATACTGATTCGTTGGAAGACGTTGCTATGCATACCCTCGGAGCTATGATTTATTGTATCTTTAGTTGTTAGTGTTACTTCTTTCCCAGATAGGTATTCTAAAAGTGTGGTGTTTGTAGGTATCCTGAGAAGGGACTGTGATAAGTATTGACCTTATAGCTCTGTCTAAGACACCCTTATTTGAGAAAACATCAGTCATTACATCTTGGCATCACGAACAGGATCGTCGGGTGGAAATTGTGTAGGGGAAATTGATGATATCTTGGCGTCGTGACATTTATAGAGTTGAGGCTAAGTGAATTTCAAAGAAAAGATATATCATGTTTTCTAGGAAAAGAAAGACTGAGTTTCAATTGCCTTTAGAGATTCCCGGATGGGAGTCGACTCCATATGGAGTACTGGCTCATGAATGGGCTAATTCGACAGGTTTGAGTGAAAACTGGAATTCGTGTTTGCTTGAGGCTGAACCGGCTCATGTGGTGTCATGTTTACAAAAAGTGACGGTAGTGAAAGGAGAAGAGCTTTCTATATTAGGACGAAGGGGATGGATTTTGGTAAATGCTTACAGATTAGTGCACGAAAAATTTGTGAAATTACAGCGGGAATGTAAAGAATTCGAAGAACGATATGTGGAAGTAAAAAATGCTAACACGCTGTTAAGATGTCAGAATAAACTACTTGCAGACAAGCTAGAAACTTACCAAACTGTGGCAGAAAAAGCTGCAGTACGTATTGCTAAATACAAATACAGACATAGACGAGGCAGAGTTAACAGCAGAAAGGTACGTCTAGTCATTGCGAAAGCAGGGCTTGATTGGGACCCCGAAAAGAGGGATGGCAATATCTGGGACTCTTCGGAGTTTTCAGGTTCAGGTGAGGAGGAAAATAACAGGACAGAGCCTGCTAAGGCTCAAAATGAAGACAAGACAGAAACGCGCAGAGAAGTGCAGGCGCAACCGATACATCGGAGAAAGTTGCAGGGTGGTCCCAATAGTCCCCATGGGATAGCTCTTGACAGCTTAGACGACTTCACACAACAAGAGATCAATGATATCCTAGACAGATTTTGCCAGAAATCTGGTGAGAGTTTGCGTACATGGATGGTCCGAATTTTTGATTTGGGTGCCGCAGGTATAATGTTAGACCGCGGAGATGCAGTGAAATTCTGCACATTAAGCACAGACCCAACTGTTCAAGAACATTTTAGATGTTACGAAGATGATGAGCAAGTCAGTCTGTTATAACTAGCCGTGACCGGTTGTAGTCATAAATAACCAACTGAATCAGATTGGCCAGTGAATGAGAAACCATCGTATACGTTGAGGGATGCGACACAGAGATTAAAGGAAGAGGTGATGAAAGCCTCTATTTTCCTAGGTGCTGCACACAGACTAATGGAAGGATTGCTTAATACTTCTGTGAGAAATAAGATCATTCGTACCGCTCCTCCTGCTTACAAGCAGGTGATGATGGCACTGTTAATAAATCAGACAGGGAACACCCTAGCCAAAGTGATTGAAGCAGTTCGAGAGTTAGGTGAGTTAGGAGAATGGATGAAAGTAGACAGACCATCTAGACCTGAAGTCCGTACAGACAATAACCGACTAAGTAGATGAGATATGTTCTTGCCCTACTTAAGGATGGGGTGAGTGTAGCAGAAATCGATGGGGAACCGACTGCTAAATTGTGGTACATGTTTCGAAAACGAGACTTAGACAGAAAGGAAGGGAGCAGAAAAGTTAACAAACAGAACCAGATGGGACTGGTGATGAAGGTTACCAGAGAGAGAGAAGAGATGAGTTTGTGAGTTACTGAAATCGACGGGAGAGAGATGAATCTCCCAGACAGAGGTCATTGCAAGGGAGAGAGAGAGAGAAGAGTACAGTGACCGCAGAAACAGGAACGAAAGGGGAAGGTCTACGGAATTGAGAACGAGAGATGAACGAGAGAAATCTCCTGATCGGAGATCACAATCTTGCAGGAGTGGAAGGAATCCATTTTACAAGGAAAAAGTGTACGAGCAAGATGTGCTGCTGTAGCTGTTACACTGGGACACTGAATTTGATCCTGCCGGATTCTGCAATTGGGAGCCAGTTTTGCTGAAGGAAATTCAACTTTGTGGAATCACTGCTGCTTACATACAGGGGCCGGGACTGCGAGACCCAGGGATCCGCGCACGACCAACGCAGCGCACCTGGTGTCTCTTCCCGCCCCCTGCTCCTCCCTGTTTCATCGGCCATTTACAGCTCGCGGCTCCCGCTTCGCGGGAGCCGCTCGTAGCTGTTACACTGGGACACTGAATTTGATCCTGCCGGATTCTGCAATTGGGAGCCAGTTTTGCTGAAGGAAATTCAACTTTGTGGAATCACTGCTGCTTACATACAGGGGCCGGGACTGCGAGACCCAGGGATCCGCGCACGACCAACGCAGCGCACGTGGTATCTCTTCCCGCCCTCTGCTCCTCCTATTTAGTCACACCCCTTAACGCTCAGCGGGACGCGAGCGGGAAGCCGGACGAAGCCCGGACAAAGGGCGGACAGTCTGAGACAGTCCGAGACTGACCGTGACTGGACTGGGCCAGGATTCTTATCCGTTGCTTCCGTTGCCTTCCTGCGGCACTTTGACCGTAAGACTTATTGTTGTTAACTCCCTTGCGTATTGTTGGCGTTGTCTTCTATTGTTAATTGCTAATTGAGGTACTATTCGACTCTCCCGTATAACTGTGGTACCAACCTATTGAGTCCAATATGTCTAAACAGAAGTCTTCTTCTGCTACCAACACTATAGACAACTACCTAGTGCAGGTAGTCAGTTAAATAAATAGCTCTAGAAGGATATCACTGGGCTTGAGCTCCACCCCCTTAATCCCCACAGAGTACTCCCTATTAGATGAGAACCAGGTCGAAGTCCCGATACAGGTACATTGTAATGATACTCTTGATAATGTATTCACTCAGGAAAATAACCCGATCAAACCACCTCCACCGCTATTAACTTGGTTAGTGATTCCTTAGATCAATCTAACATGACCCCAGATAAATCCTCTCCCCCCTCCCCTGTGTCCATTCCAGCAACTAGAGCAGTTAGAGCATGCAGAAAGGGCCAGAGCAAACGCGGTGGGCTGCGCTCTAGTAGGAAAAGGATTGCCTCCCCTCTTAAAACCATGCCCACAAAAGATAAAACTGGGGAGCTCGGTGGGAATGTGTCACTGGAGGATGATCAAATTAAAATACTTGTGAGCATAATTGATTCCAAGTTTAAAAGTATTGTTAAACCGCTGATAACCAAAATTGATAACCTAACAGCAGAGGTAATTAGGCTTAGGGGTATTATAAACCAGACAGTGGAAAAGGTTGGCAACAATCCAACTTCAGCCCCAAGTAGAGCCGATCTCACAGAAAATGCACCAGGTAACGGGATAGAAGGCAGGGAAAAAGAGGCTCCAATTCCCCGAACACCCCATTACTGTGCACCCAATGATAACCAGGGAATTTATATCGAAGCTCTGCAACCCAAACCCACTAGCATAGGTATTGAGAAAGGCCCGGTCTAACTTATTGTAGAGGCTTCCCCCCTAGTTTTGGTCCTGGCCAATATACCCTCTTTAAAGTCGGGTCAAATAGAATCCACTGCTTCTCCGATTAGCAAAGCTTATCACTGGCTATCTAATAATATGGTGATATCCCCTTGGGGTAAACAGCAATTAGCAGAGGAAATCACCATGGCAAGAAGGGTGGACTGGATAGGGAACGGTGCTAAAAAATTCAAAGGTGACTGTGTAGTCTTGCATTTTCTAAACCCAGAAGTACTTCCTGAGGTTTTGAGGAATCTTCTTCCTCCACAACGTAGGAGCACAGACATTGTTCCGTTAACTTTTGATTTTTTTTATCATGGCAGTAAAATATGGAACCCGAGTATCCTAAAGACCAAGTGGAACTTGGTGTCACACAAGTGGGGTAGGGTCCCCCAACCTAGTGAATGGGAAATTAATCTAGAAAATCGATTTGGGGCACTGTCAAACCTGAACGAATGTGATTGACTCAAACTGGCCGATAGAGTAGTGCTCAATGAATCAGCGGAGTCAAAACACATAGATATCCCCACAGAGAAGGAGCACTGTCTGACATATGCTATTTCGTCGTTTTTGGGGAAAGGGTAGAGGAAGCACCCACTCTAAGTAGTAGAAACACGAATAGACTTCGGGGGCCACAGTTAGACCCTTTTTTAGTGGAATCAGCTCCTGACCCGGTTGTATCCACGCTTGAACCCCCATGTTACAATAATAATTATCTAGATCTAGAAAAAGGGTGGGGGGACGATTTACAAGGTTCTTCCCTTCCTCAGGTCTCCCTAGACGTAGTGGTGGATAGAATAGTAGAGACAGGATTGACCTTCCTTTCCTGGAACATTGCTGGAATCACCAACAAGTTGATATCTCCCGAATGGTGTACATTTATAGATCAATTTGACATCTTACTATTCCAGGAAACATGGTCTGTGACCCCAATACTCCATCAAGGGTATCTTAATTTTTATATTCCAGCTACAAAGAACCCTAAGGGTCGACCGGTAGGGGGACTTGTAATCTGGGTTTGACAAAATTTATGCTGTAGAATCCATCAAAGGAGCTCTCCACTAGCCGATATATTGTCAATTACTCTTACCTGGGCCAATGGTTGTGGGATGGTCATTTTTAATATCTACGCCAGGGGAATAGCGGGTGGTAAAACATCAGAAGTAATAACCGCTCTGGACCATGAGCTTGAAGTTCTCCCAACATATCTGCCTTTTATTGTAGGGGGCGATGTTAAAACCACTTTCGAACCTCTTGGCCAAGAAGATCAAATTTTAACAGAAGAAGAGGACAGCAAGTGGGGTATCCCGCAGTTAGAACTTCCTGTAGCTCATAGATGGACAGTGGTGGCCATCCAAATGAAGGCCCTATGTTTGGCAAGAGGACTTAGAGCAGCAAACGGACGAACTCCATCAGATCGACAGGGGAACAAAACATTTGATAAATCTCCAGTCGAATAGATTATATCCTAGTGGATGTCAGATTATGGCATAGGTTGATCGATATGGCAGTCAAAACCCGAATAGAGAGTGATCACAACCCTCTCTGCATGGTTCTCAGAGCAAATGCAGGGTCAAGAAAACCAATCCTAGGGGGTGGTAAAACCACCCTAGATATTGTATCCTCGAACAACCAGCGCCACATTAAATGGGGTAGCCTTATTGAGAACATGGAGAGACTAGAGGACCTTAAAAAAGCTGTGCTAGAAGAAGTGGCTGAGATTAACTCACACGTTAACAAGCAAAATTTCCCTGAAATTATGCTTCATGCCCACACAACCTTTTTTTACAAAGCTTCAGGAGTTTTTTAAGAAGGAGAACAAACCAGGAAATGTCCAGAATAAAAAGCCCAAATTAGGATGGTATGACAAGACCTGTAGAGAAGCTTGTGAGAACCTTAGTATAGAACTCAGAAACAAGAATATTTTAGGGGTGAGAATAGCGAGGGATACCTACAGGAAGGTACAAAAAGAGGCTAAGAAAAAGTGGGATGAGGCCCACTGGCGTGATTTGAAATCCGTCTGTGACGTAAGAAATCAGAGTCAATTTTGGGCCCTGGTTAAATGGGATAGAGGAGGGGTGGCTCAACCCAGCACAAAACCAATGGGTAGATTTTTTCAGACCACAATACGCGTGTGTGCCAATTGAAGGGGAATATACTTTTCCCCCCACAGTTTTCTACCAAGGCCAGCTATTCACCATAAAAGATGTTAGTACAGCGTTGGATTGCATGACAAGGGGCCGTGCCCCAGGAATAGATGCCATACCAGCAGATGTGTTTTTAAGTGATCGCCCATCCTGGTGCCAGTACTTTGTGTGGTTAGCAAACTCTGTGGCCAGAGGTGCACCTATACCTACCTCTTGGATGGGCGCAGAAATAATTCCAGTTTTTAAAAAGGGAAATAAATCACTACCCAGCAACTATAGACCTATTAGTCTTATAGACTCTGCCCAAAAAATTATAGGTCATTTAATACAAAATAAATTACAAACCTGGATCGATGAAAACGATATTTTATCCCCTTACCAAGCCGGGTTTCGTCCCTGCACAAGCTCAGTTGACCAGGTCTTCTTTTTTATAGCTCTTTACTGGAGGAATGTGTTGCTCACCAATGGAACTCTTTACGCGGTATTTGTAGATCTAAAATCAGCCTTTGATCTAGTTCCTCGTTCCAAGCTTTGGGGGGTACTTGCTGAAGCTGGGATGACCCTGGAACTTCTGACGCTACTCGTCCGCTTACATGAGAACAATTATGCTAGAATCAGGTGGGGTGCTCAGGGCGAGGTGACTGACACATTCCCTGTCGAACTTGGGGTTCGGCAGGGGTGTGTCTTGGCACCGACACTGTTCTCTATCTACATCAACGGGATTGTAAACCATCTAAGCCGTTCCCCCGCCGATGCACCGATCTTGGCTGGAGCGCGTGTGCCTGTTCTTATGTTTGCGGACGACACGCTCATAGTCTCCCGAACACCTAGTGGGCTCCAGAAGGCAGTTAACGCCTTAGGAGAGTTCTGTAAAGCACATGGACTTGAGATAAATACATCTAAAACCAAGTTCATGTGCTTAAACCAGAGGAATACCTTCAGGGGTTCAATAAAATTTAATGGTATCCCATTGGAACAGGTTGAAGCCTTCACATACCTGGGAATAAACCTCTAACGTAACCTGAGCTGGAAAAAACATATTGATATGGCCGTGTTAAAGTTTCATCAACTGGCAGGATTAGTGGCTCACAAACATACAATTTCATTGACCAAGCCCATTACCCCCGCCCTAGAAATTTACAACATGAAGGTAATCAGTGCCTCCCTATACGGTTCGGAACTTTGGGGTTTCTCCAACCTGAAACAGCTAACATTGGTGGAAAATAGTTTTCTCCGCCGTTTGATTGGGGTTCCCCAAAGCACCCCCACCATAGCACTGGCATATGATCTGGGTAAGAAAAATATCAAGGACTTGCCACGGTTACGTCCGCTACTATACTGGAGACGCCTTATGACCACCCCTGAACTTGTGCACTTTGCAAATGCCCTAAAGGACATCATAAGGGCAGACCGCTTCCATACGATCTTATGGTTAAATGAAATTAGAGGTTTGCTTAGCAAGCTGGAATTAGACCATCTGTGGAATTCTCCCAATGTTGAAAGTTTCCCACCAAAGGCTACATTAAAAAACATGTATTGGGAAATGGTATGGACATCTACCCAATGTACAGGCTCTAATACAAACCTAACAGGACGCTACTTGAACATTAAATCTGTACCATCATGCAAGCCTTACTGGGACATTATCGAAAGGCCACTTGACAGAAAACTATACTTTCAGTTTAGAATTGGGACGCTTCCTACAAAGGTGTTTACTCGTAAATGGTCGACTATCCAGTAGATAAATGTCCCCATTGTAAAGATTTGAATACGGCCCATATACTGTTTGTCTGCCCCTTATATGTTAATCCACGACGTAAATGGATAAAACCAGTGTGCCTAAATCTAGGAACACGAAGGTGCACAGAGGCGCTGGGAATATTGGAATCAGACTGTACACCTCATTTAGCGATTGCTGTCGCAAAATTCCTAGGTTGGTCATGGATTATACGCACCTCTACTTTACAACAGCTAGACACCGTTTAAAGATATCTTCGATATGGTTGTTTGTCAGGATTTTATGTAGCTAATCTCGTAAAAGACAGCATTATGTTTAATAAGTTTCTTAAAAATTGTTGATTTTAATTTTGTTGTAGTATTTATTGTGTATGTAAGAATGCAAACTGCTTTTATGACTGCTGTCGAATAAAGCTTTGAAATTTGAAATTTGAATTTGATGTGCTGCTGCCTAAACGATATGAGAGTCTTTATCCTAATTTATCGTGGGCATCTGACAAAAGCAAAACGGATTAGGAAATAGGTCAAGCTCCAGTACAAAATTGGGCTCGTAGAGATTATAGGCCATATGTAGACACCGTAATGTACAACGGGCCCGAGCATTGGTAGATATGGGAGCGGAGGCCACTTTGATATATGGAAATCTCATGAAATTCAAAGGACAATATTTTACTATCACCGGATTGGGTGGTAAAGAGACCCCAACAGTGCAAACTAATCTTCAGTTGAGAATCAGTAAAATACCAAAAAGAGAATATAGTGTATTAGTGGTGCCCCTTTCTGAGAATATAATTGGAATTGATATTTTAAAGGGAATGACTTTACATCTGAGTGATGGTTATTACCAATTTGGCTTGAAGAGTTATGTTTCGACTAAACCTGTGAGAGTAGGACGTTTAAAATTTCCTCCTGTAAAATTACCTCAAGCGACTAAGATTATTTCAATGAAACAGTATCGAATCCCAGGTGGGCATGATGAAATCAGTGCTACTATTCAAGACTTGATGGATGCCGGGGTTTTAATTCCGGTCACTTCTGCCTGGAACAATCCCGTGTGGCCCGTGCGCAAGAGTGATAACTCTTGGCGTATGAGAGTTGATTACCGTGAATTGAATAAACATACACCTACTTTGACTGTTGCTGTGCCAGACACTGTTACTTTAATAGAGAGAATCCAAAAACACCCAGGGACATGGTACGCAGCTATTGACATTGCTAATGCTTTCTTTTCTATTCCTATTTCTCCTGAATGCCAGGAACAATTCAGTTTTACATGGAATGGCTGACAAATGACGTTTCAAAGTTTGCCCCAGGGCTATTTACATAGTCCGACAATCTGTCAACGGCTGGTGGCAGAGCACTTAGACGAGGTACCGTTAAGTTCAGGAGTGCAAGTTTGTCATTATATTGATGACATCATGATTCAAGGCGAGACGCAGGAACAGATTCAATCTCAGTTCGATCAAATTGTAACCCATTTGCAGAACAGAGGATGGGAGATTAATCCTGACAAATTGCAAGGTCCAGCACAAAGTGTGAAATTCTTAGGCATTCAATGGCATGAGGGAAATCGAGAAGTGATTTCACAGGTGAAGCAGAAAATTAAGAAGTTTGCAGTACCGCGAAATAGAAAAGAAGCTCAGAGATTCATTGGTGTGTTAACCTCCCAAAGGTTTTCCAATGCTGCGGGCTTTATTTATAATTTAGCCTCACGCATTGGAAAAAAAACTGTGGCTCTTCTTTTGGAAGTTTCTGAGGAACAAGTGTTTACCGATCCTTACTCACGGGGCTGGTATTTGGGGCTTTTCCAACAGCCTTGCTCTGGAGACAGAATCGGGTTTTGAGACGTTTCTTAGGTGTACTCCTGCTTGCGCTACATATATTGTTCATCAGGAGTTGGGGGGTTCAGTATGGTGAAGAACATGTTAAACTGACCCCCTTGGTGTTACGTTTATTTATTTATTAATTTGAAATTTTTATAGAGCGCGGACAAGACCCTTGTCGGTATCAGAGCGCTTTACAGTAAATGAGTTTAGTTATGTCATATATAAATGATATGAAGGACCAGGATACATAAACATAAGAGTGAAAACAAAAAGCAAATCAAACAGGATGAAGAGCAGGAGAGGCCTGATGAGTCAAGATAGTACAATAAGGATAAGTAAGTCAAATATATAAAATATCAACTGAGCAGACAAAAAGCAAAGCAATGAGGTATGTATAAGACATCAACTGTGCAGAAAAAAAGCAAAGCAATGAGGTACGTAGCAAGGGCGGACTGTTGAAGCACGGTAATATCCATTTTCTTGGTTAGATTGACAAGTTTGCTGAAGGGTATGGAAGTTCTCGCGGAAACAAGGTACTTTGTTTAAGTGAATTTTGCTATAAGGATGCTTTTTACTTCCAATTTGAAGGGTGAGGTGGAGGGGTTCAGTCTTGTTTCCGGGGGAAGGGCATTCCAAATCCTGGGTGCCATTCCTGAAAAGGATCGTTTATAAGTTTTTCTCTTGTTGAATTTTTGTGGCTTCAGGAGGAGGTTTTCCGCACTTCTTGTGGACCTTATCCCACCGGATATTGTGAGTTTTTGTGTGAGATAGCTGGGTGCATTGTGATGTAAGGCCTTATGCGTCATGCATGCTATTTTAAGGTGAATTCTGGCTTCAAAGGTCAGCCAGTTTAGAGATTTTAGGTCACGGGAGATGTGGGTCCTTCTTTTCGAGCCAGTGTTGAGTCTCGCTGACGCATTGGTAGAGGCTCTTAGGGGAGATGTAGTGGCTTTGGGGAGACCACATAGCGAGACACTACCATAGTCCAGCTGAGGTAGGACTAGAGCTTGAACCGCATCTTGAAGTCATTGGCAGTTAGAAAGGGTTTCATCTTCCTTAGTGTATTAATCTGAAAGTTTGCTCCCTTCGTTGCATTACTAATGTGTTTCTGCATATTGAGGGTGCAATCCAGTTATACCGAATGATTTAGCTGAATCCACAATGGTTGGTTGGACGTTGAATGCTGTAAGGTGTTTGATCCAATCGTTCATTATGGGGACTTTGGCGGGTGAAGCAATTAGGAGGAATTCGGTTTTTAAAGCATTCAATTTGAGGTGATTCTATGCCAACCATGTTTGGGTGATCTTAAGAGTGGTGTTAAGCAAGTTGATATCGTCAAGGGTGTTGATCTTACGGTACAGTTGGGTATCGTCAGTGTACATGTGAAATTGCACATTGGGCGCTTTTAGCAGATCGGTGAGTGGCTCCATGAATAACTTAAAAAGTGTTGGGGATAGCGAGGAACCTTGTGGGACTCCTAGCGTAACTGGAACGGGTTTGGACAGGGTGTTGTTGATCTTGAATTTTTGAGTCCGGTTTTGCAGAAAAGAGGTAAACCAGTTAAACACTGATCCTGAAAGACCCATTCTTGAGTGTGTGAATTAATTTGCTGACTGAGGGTGTACAATGCTTAACACTGCCTCACTGCTCGACCAAGCTACCACTTTAGAGAGTAAGGTTCTATCTAACTTTAACCTCTGCCTACTTCTGGAGACCCTTGGACTCTATACACATTGAACCTCACTTTGGTGCAATTTATATAGAGCCAGTTTCTTACAATACCTCACTATATGTCTCTCCCAATTTACATGCGATGTTGTTGCCCAGTGGAAAGAGCAAGCTACTTCTGGTAAACTTTTACAACGTGGGAGTTACACACCTGGATGAGGGCTAAATAACTCTGCTGGGGTCTGTACTTCAACATAGCACCTTGAAAGGTCAGAGTTATCACTAAATTTTTTTAACAGGGGATTTTAACACTCATGTGTGTGGGGACATCAGACAAGGAGGAGTGGAAGCTTTGGGCTGTGTACGACAAGCAGGCTTACACATGGAACAAACTCCCCAGGGTATTGAGCTTAACTCCATCTTGCTTGAATTTGAACTGACATCTGTAAAGAATACGCTGCCTTCCGCGAAAACAGACATTACTCCCACCTTTTTTGGGAGAGGGTGTGGGACCTTTATTGATTTCACCTTTGTATCTACCCCCTTTTACGCTCTGGTTACCGATTTTTCTGTGCAGGCGAGTGAATGTAGTGACCACAACCCCATTTGTGTCTCAGCAGGCTGGAACCGAACACTCAGACACACCAAGGTGGGCTGGGGGGCTGGTGTCCCCCTTAAAGCGGTGGAAGCGGGAAGGAGTGTAACGGGGGAGTGTATTGTCCCAGAGCTACTCCACAAGTCCCCTTTAACTCACAGCGAGTTTGCCACCTGTTTCAACGATGAGGAAAGTGCTCCAGACATCACGAGTGCATTTGGATCCATGTCTACGGTCATAAGGAAGTTACTACAGGCCCCGGGTGGGGGCCGTAAGCAACCAGGTCCACAATGGTTTGACTCGGCGTGCTCCCACGCTTCCAGGAACCTGAGACAGGCCTCGGGTGTTAAGCCCCAAGACCAGGTGGCGGTCAAAGGCCTACGAAGAGCATATAAGGCTGCTCTAGCAACTCGCAAGTCTGTCCTGAAGATGGAGGCCTGGATCGATTTAGTGGAGGCTAGTACACTGCGTAATAGCTCAAAGTTCAGGGGCTTTATTAACAGCCCATTTCTATATGGAAATAATGCTAATTTACTGGAAGCCCATATCACTGAGGACAATTGAGTACATCATTTCGAGGGTATCTTCCAGTCGGATACCCCGCCAACTGAGGAGCAGGAAAGGGTGGAAGGCAAGTCGGAACTTATTTTCACCACGCAAGAGGTGAGAGCCGGTATTCTGGGTCTGTCTAAAAACAAGGACCCCGCGCCAGATGGGATCCCGCCATATCTCTACATCGCCCACATACAAACCTGGGTGCCTGTCCTCACAGATGTTATCAATGCTGCAGTCCAGGTTGTCCACCCAGATTCTTTTGCTTTATCAATTATAGTCCCGGTATTTAAAAAGGGAGATCGTTACAGTACCTATTGTTATTGGCCCATTTCTCTTCTGGACTCTGTGGTGAAGGTGGTGGGCCACATGGTACTTGACACACTTGTATCTTGGGTTGATGAAAACAACTTTTTATCCGCTATCCAATACGGCTTTCACCCAGGTCGTTCCACTGTGGAACAGTGTTTTAAACCTGTACATGGTTCTGAACAAACACACTATGGCTCGTTCCAGCCCCATATACCTAGCCTTCATGGACCGGTCCTCAGCATTCCGCTGGGTCAATAGGTCCAAGCTGTGGCAGTTGATGTCCTCCATTGGCATTGACAGTAACATCATTTTATTTCTGAGGGATCTTCACCGTGATTGTCCGCTATTCAAAGGATCTGAAAGTGTCCAGTCAGCTTGACATCAAGAGAGGGGTGTGTCAGGGGTGCATTTTAGCATCCTTTCTTTTTAACCTATATATTAATTCCTTAGAGAAGGCCCTCTTGGTCACAAATGTGGATTGTCCCCAGGTAGGCAAGCGTAGCCTGCCAGTCCTCCTATATGCAGACGACGCAGTCCTTGGGCGAGGACAGCTAGGTGCCTACAAATTCTTCTGAATTCTTTTGCCCTTTTTATGAAGGACTTAGAACTTTCGTTTAATCATTCAAAGTCGTTCATTACGCAGTTGGGACCTCGTAAAGCTAAGCAGTTCACTTTTGAATTCGGACTTTCGTCAATACCGAAGACCAATGTTTTCTCCTATCTGGGAGTTGTGTTTGACGATTCCTTGAGTTGGTAGCCTTTGCTTACTTGGAAGAAAGGGGAGCTAGTGAAAGCTTTTGCAGCTGTTTTTAACTTTGCCAGCAGAGTGGGAGGGAAGCCAATAGGGGCTCTTTTGAAGACATATGAAGACAATTTAGAGGAGAGGAGTTGGCCTAATGGCTAGGGCGCTCGACCCCGGACCTGGGGAACCAGGTTCGAGTCTCTGAAAAGTCGCTAAACCTCCTGTGATTCTGGGCAAATCGCTTAATCTCCCCGTGCCTAACAAAATTAATGAGTGTCCACATGTAATGTTACTGGTGCTATGTAAAGCGCTATGGTACCCGGTTCGGTTCAAGTTCGCGCTATATAAAACTCTGCAAAAAATAAATATATATATGTATATATATATGTATATATATTACCTACTGGCGGTCGCCAGTAGGTATATATAGTTAGGATTTTTTCTCTATGGGATTTTAGAAAAATTCTATGTCTAATAACTTTGGCGTTTGTGGACGGAATTGGCTGAAATTTTCAGGAAAATGGCACATTTTGTTTCTGAGCAGCCCTTAAAAATTTGGGGGGGGGGTTCGTCAAGGGGGGGCCGAGAAAAAAGGGGGGTCCCAAAACGTGTTTTTAACATTGAGTTTTCCATAGGGCGGTTGGCCTCACTTTTAGCCCAAACGGCTGAATGGATTTGCACGAAACTTGGCAAAATTGTAGGGACTGGTAGCCCGATGTGCCTTTTGTAGGTCTCAATATATGTGCTCCAGTGGATTTTGAGAAATTAACGTTTAAAAAAAGATATATATCTGTAACAGCGGACCGGGCAGCGTCCCAGGACGCGTACTTTTCGCGCAACGGAGCTTTGTGAAGCGAAGCTGATTGGTTCTCTGGCGTCTGTCAACATTCCAAAAAGTCCGTAGCGGCCGCCATCTTGTCTCTCGGTAGGATCGAGAGACAAGAGGAGGCCAAAACAAAGGGGGAAATAACCATAAGGGGGCATAGTAGATCCTCGCTGACCCCCTAGGTTTGATGTGGAGGTTTTAAAAGGGCCCCGCGGGGCAAAAAAAATAATAATAATAATAATCGAACGGCTGAATGGATTTGCACGAAACTTGGCAAAATATTAGGGACTGGTAGCCCGATGTGCCTTTGCTAGGTCTCAATATATGTGCTCCAGTGGATTTTGAGAAATTAACGTTCAAAAAAAGATATATATCTGTAACAGCGCTCCGCTTCGCGTAACGGAGGTTTGCGAAGCTGATTGGTCATTCTGTCACTGGGCTATAGTTGGGCTACATCTAGCTGATATTTGGGCTACATTTGTTTTTTTGTGTGTCTGGCGGCCATCTTTGGGCTACATTGGGCTACATTGGGCTTCATTGGGCTACATTGGGCTACATTTGGGCTCCAACATATATATAGGCCAATGTAGCCCAATATATATTTTTCAAAGTTAATTTTCGTAAAAACCACTGGAGCATATATCTTGAGACATAGCAAAGGCACATCGGGCTACCAGTCCCTACAATTTTGCCAAGTTTCGTGGAAATCCATTCAGCCGTTCGAGCTAAAAGTGAGTCCAACCGCCCTATGGAAATGAAGGAAATGAATGGGTAATTTGTAATTAGCAAATAGCTAATCGCAAACTAGGAATGGTAAAGAATCGCTATTTATTCCTTAAAGTTCGCTATTTAGGAAATGCAAAAAACTTTGATGATACATATGGCGGTTCATCTCTAACAAGATAAGAAGCATAGGGATACATTTATGATGATGGCGCATCACCAGGGATGTGTTAGTCATTCTGTGCCGCTGTTCCGTCACCTATGGTGTGCTGCATTTACAATGCGGCGCATCATGGGGCAAAAACAGCACAGATGCGTGATGTATCTGTGCCGTAAAGGTGGCGCATTGCTGGAGTTGTATCGCAAGTGTGATGAAGCTCCAGCAAGGGTCGGGGGTGCCCCTGTCGCAGGGTTTCTGTTCTCACACAGAACTGTGGACAGAGGATTGGAACCTCGGCGAATTAGGGTGTCCCAAAACTCACGTTAGTAATCAAAAACCCCTTAGCAAGCTAGGTACAGTGTCACATTGGATATAACAAACTCTCAATGTTTAGACAATCCAGAATATGAACTTATAGTACCTCAGGATACGTGGAACTCATGAACAGTCGGTCGTTATATATTTCTTAGAAACCAGAACATGGAGTTAAGAAGAACACATGTGTATTTGAAATGTTTATTTACTAATGCCGTCTTCTCAGGCGTAGTATCTTAGATAATACAAGTACACATATTATCAGTAGAAAAATTACCAGCATAGTTACTAGTACATAAAAAGCGAATGGTGATAGTATGTTAACATGCTGTAAATGAATAAGAGTTAGCAACACTTATAAGCAGCCGCGGGCCGTGGAGGGAGTTACGGTGAGGCAGGGAGGCGGGGAGGGGGAGAAGCAGGGTGGAGAATACAAGTACCCATATTATCAGTAGCAAAATTACCAGCATAGTTACTAGTACATAAAAAGCGAATGGTGACAGTATGTTAACATGCTGTAAATGAATAAGAGTTAGCAACACTTATAAGCAGCCGCGGGCCGTGGAGGGAGTTACGGTGGGGCAGGGAGGCGGGGAGGGGGAGGGGCAGGGTAGAGAGGGCTCCACCCTGCTTCTCCCCCTCCCCGCCTCCCTGCCTCACCGTAACTCCCTCCACGGCCCGCGGCTGCTTATATCTCACCCTCCCTAATACACATATTATATTATTTGCTAAGAAGGTCTCTTTGTGTTGGTTTAGGGCGTGCCCATACTTTAGTGTCTTAGATTTGAAGGAATCACATCAGCATACACCAGCTCTCTCTTCATGTGAACCGCATCAACTGTTGTGTATGTGTGTTCGGCAAAGCAATATAAAACCCGCCTCATGCCCAGAATTGGCAGAAGTTGCACTTATGTTATGAGTATGAAGTCGTGGAGATCAGACCTCATAACAATTCTGTATCGTGTTGTTCTTGAAACTTTAGCACTCGCTGTACAGATATAGTTTAACAAGCAAAGCAGATAGTAGAGCAATAACATATTATTCTCATGTAAACCACGATGAACTACTAGGTGGAAAGCTAAAGCAACAACTAAGTGTCGTGTGCAGAAGTTGCAAAAAAGGAAAAATGGCGTTTAAACCGGTAATGAGCCCATGCTAACTTAACACGGTGTAAAGATATCCAGGACCTAGATGACACCTCCCCATGATCCGGAAACGAACTGAATAAGATAATAGAAGTGCCATCTCATGAGAGCAGATTGCAAGTTTATATGTGGACGGTCCGCAAGGTAAAGCATTAAAAACTAGGAAAATTTAATGCTAAAGAAAAATAAAACAGCCAAGTACTTTATCGAGTCTTAAGCCAATAGGCAAGGTAAATAATAAAAACTTG
Organism: Lissotriton helveticus; assembly: GCF_964261635.1. NCBI lineage: Eukaryota > Metazoa > Chordata > Amphibia > Caudata > Salamandridae > Lissotriton > Lissotriton helveticus. The sequence goes on along the minus strand of NW_027611684.1, from coordinate 836,068 downwards.
ACAAATAAGTCAATGAATTGTCAATGAAATGCTAGTACTCAGCATATCAAACATGAAAAAGGTCTATGACATAACTGTGTATGCAAAATAAGCTGCAACAGCCTCCAATAGGAAGTCACCGTCTTCATCCGAAAACAGTTCAGCCATCCAATTTAAAAGCGGAAAAGAACATACGTGCTCTCCCAGCACCGGATCCTCTATCACCATCAGAGGACAGCTCGGTGGGTTTTCAAGAAAGCTCTGTTCCAAGAAAGACTGTGCTGCCGCCAGTAAATTCCAGGGACCAAGTAGTCCATGCATCAATGCCACAGCCATAATCCTTTCGCCAGGACAAACCAACTCGTGAGTAATGATAGGAGTCATCAGCTGATTAAAGTCGACGTCAGGAGAAACCGGTCCGCAGAGACACAAATCAATGGCCCAATCGAAATCACAGGTCAGGCAGTGAAATACAGGCTGGACACAGGTGAAGTAGGAGAATCGAAAAGATAATCCATATGCCGTGCTTAATATCGCCAACGGCATTGTGCCATAATATTCTAGCATGCGATTGCGGAACAGTGTCAGCAGCTGCAGGGTGGGAGGTTGCACAGGAGGGACATCCATATTTAAAAATGTAAAAAAGCACAAGAGCGTCCGCTGGTAATGCAAGTAAAAATGCCAATCCACGAAGCAGAGTGGAGAAAATAGAATGAAAGAAAGCAGGGATGACTCCAAAGATTTTCTCAAATGAAGTCACGAGACCACTGGTAACAACTTTAAAAAAGTGCGCCAGGGCCTTTGTGGAGGATGCGTTAAAGATAGTCCGAACCATCTTGCTGAAATTGAAAGGCAAATCTGAATTGAGAAGGGTCTGCACCTCTGTACGGGTGTTCGCTATGTGAAGCACGAAAGTTTCACGGGCCGAACTCAAGGCCACCTCTCTCTGAGACAAAAGAGCTCTTATTCTTGCCATGCCGTTGAAATCTCTCCCAAGGTTGGTATTTGTGGCCAGATTGAAAACTCCTATGTTCATGTGTGGGAGGAAATAGAACATTTCTGCAGCAAATAACCCGTTCACTTACTGTTACCATAAAAGGAATACTTTTAATTAACTCAGAACAATCTTCATTATTGAGCATCAAATAACTACCATTTTCCAACAACTTGAACGTGGGGATGATAGCAGGAACTGGCGTGCCTTGCAACACGCAAGCCATATTTGGTCGGTGTTTGTTGCATGAACCGTGTAACTGTATGTGCCTACACATTAGTGAATGATCTGGCGTCTCAGTGCATTCCTCTCCATTCAGATAAACTTCTTGATCATCTTTGAAACATCTGTATGTGTATGGAAGCGACCAGACCTCATGAAGAAAAGCACTACCTAAAGGTTCATAACGACCTATTGGTATATATTTCATACAATTTGAAAACTTATATAATGCAAAAGGCAGCGTTATTAAACCGTGGATAAGGCACGTTGTCAAAAAACCCGCAATCCTCTGCTGATGATGTCACTGAGCATGTCATGAATGATGTAATATGTGACATCATCAGCAGTGGATTACGGTTAATAGTATCTCTAGTTTACTCCCCTATAGCTGTCTTTCTTTTAACATAAGTCTCTGTTTCCTTCCCTTATACTTACTGTTTTTGGTTCGCTTCCGGTTCGCGTACCGGCGAGCGAACTGGGAAGCGAACTAAGAGAAATAGAGGTTGGCACAGTTCCAAATATTGTACCAATTTTTTAATAACGGGGAGGTAGTTCTGAAAAGAACTTTTTTTTTATTGTTTTTGTTGTTTTATATTTTTTTTATTATTTTTCAGAACATTTTTTTACTTTTTTTGAATTTTTCTGAACAGTTTTATATTTTTTGGGGTTTTTCTTGGAGGGGGCAATGAAAACGATTCATTGTAAAGGGCTCAACAGGAGCAACAAAACAAAAAAAAAGTATTTATTATTTTGGGCGTTTCGTACAAACTTGCATATGATAGTCAATAGCTCTGTTGATCAGAGTGATGCTTCTTTCTCCGTAGCAAATGAATCCATCGCAAAATACGCAGATGTGTTTTACTTCACCAAATCTCATTTGTATATTTGGCACCATCTCCCTGCCCTCTGGTCCCGTTACTTCCGGTACAACAGATCTTCTGGCCATAATAGGGAGATTATCTAGGTCGTTCCGAAACTGTGCAGCACTGTAGTTGTTAGGATGCCACCTAGTCATATGGCGATGCATTGTGTAGTTTCCGAAACTGTATTTTTTCTCGGTTCCTCTGGACAGTCTATCTTGACATATAAGGCAAGTTACGTATCTTGCATTTACTTTTTTCTGACCTTTGGGAATTTTAAAAAATTGCCAAATGAAGTTTTCTTTCCGGTGAGACGTCCTGGGTTCCTCAGGCAAAAACTGCCTCTCTTCCTGCTCTTCCTCGTCTTCCTCTTCTTCCTCTTCTTGCTGAATTATAACTTGAGCAGGTGGTCCACTCTTCCTTGGATGTGGTGGAGGTGGTGGGGAAGCACCAGCTGAAGCTACTAAAGAAGCCATTGCTCAGTGATCACAAAGGGTCTTTCTCTCACAATGATGAAAGTCAGAGTGAGGAAAGAAGGAGGGATTTTCATCATTTGGGAAAAACAAGAGTTCTCAACCAATGAAAAGTGTTCATTTTAGATTATATGACCTAGTCTTACATCATTAGGAAACCAATAGTGAAATGAACCAATGAAAAGTGTTATTACCAAGTCACATGACCTGCTTTGTTTACGTTAAGCGCTTTGCAGGGCCTCCCAGTTTGCTTCCAGAAACCTGCGCTTTGCGACTCGCTTCGCGTACCAGTTCGCTAACGTAGCACGTCATATGACGTATCACGCGACAACGTGAAACGTCATGCGGACGGGAGGCGTCACGATGTTGTTTTCTAACGCGGCACTTGCGGTAAAGAAACGTTTACCGGCTCGCGGTCTATTTCGCGGCATCAAGGTCAGCTAACGGGAAGCTTCCCGATTCGGGAAGCGGGAACGAAGAAAAAAAAATATTTTAAAAAACAATTATTCATAAACATATAAAAAATATATTTTTGGATTTAAAGAAGAATACATTTTACAGCTACAGATATTAGCTGTTAAAAAACCAATGAAATTCACTGAAAAAACCATAGGTTATAGACCATATATAGTTAGGAATTAGCATTTACAAAACCTTGAAAATTCACTGAAAAAACCATAGGTTATAGACCATATATGGTTAGGAATTAGCATTTACAAAACCTTATTTTACTCACACAAAACCATTGAAATTCCATATATAGTTAGTTGCACTAACTATATATCGCGCATCCGCAATCCACTGCTGATGATGTCACATATTACATCATTCATGACATGGTCAGTGACATCACTGATGACATCACTGATGACATCTCAAATGACATCACTGATGACATCTCATTTGACATCAATGACCACATCACTGATGATATCATTCATGTGACAATACAATGCATCTCCTCACATTTTAATATAACCTCTGTTACAACCAGTGTTAAATACAGAGTATAATTTTTGAAACCATTGACACACCAATACTAGTTACTACATACGCACTCACTGATTCCTACGTCTACACACACATTCACTCATTCATCCATACAATCATTCATACATACAATCACTCATCTTTACAACACTATCATATGCACTCATACACCTATACAGACATTTACACTCTGTTGCTCATCCATGGAGTTACTCACACACCTAGTCAGTCATGCAAAGAATCAATCACACCTCCATTTTCTAATCTATACAGTTAAACATAGAGCACCTTACATTTTCAAACATATACTAACACATACTTACTCTCTTATACAATCACTGATACAAGTACACATTGATCTGCACAGAGTCAGACACCTCCCAACCAGCCACACACACACTCAGTCTCCCATACAAATACTTGGCCAACCAATCAATAACCCATATAGCCACTCATATAGCTACTGATCAACACATGCAGCAGCTTGCACAACAACAGACATACTGATGCAAACTTTCACACAGTTTAGTCACTAACCTATGCATTCAGTAGGACGCATTTAATCACTCACTCATACAGTCAACCACGCACCTACTAAAACCTTCATTCAGACACTTATACATCTACTCATTCTTCAATAGGTAAAACATATTTTAACTTTACTGAAACATACAGTCACTGGATGTTGTCATCAGTGATGTCATTTGAGATGTCATCAGTGATGTCATCAGTGATGTCACTGACCATGTCATGAATGATGTAATATGTGACATCATCAGCAGTGGATTGCGGATGCGTGATATATAGTTAGTGCAACTAACTATATATGGAATTTCAATGGTTTTGTGTGAGTAAAATAAGGTTTTGTATATGCTAATTCCTAACTATATATGGTCTATAACCTATGGTTTTTTCAGTGAATATATATATATATCTCAAAGGTTAGTTATGGGAGTGAGATATGGGGCCACATGGGGTAGGGGCAGTGCAAGGTGCTGCAAACTCTTTCCTGTGATGGGCCCTTTCTGTTTTTTAAAGAATGAGCTGCTGTGATAGAGAGGGAAATGAGCTGTATAAGCCTAGTGTGCGTGAGTACATTGTGTTAAAAACTGTACCAACCACAGAACCTTGTCTTCTAGGGCTTAAAAGCATCCATGATTGTTTTCTATTGACCCGGTTTTGGCTCAACCTCTTCCATTACCCCTAGGCACACCCTTGTGGCTCCCACAAAGGCCAGTGCCTCATGCCCTGTGGCTGCAACAGTGAGTCTCCTTAGGACATGATGCACTTTATAATGTTTTGTAGTTTTTATGCTGTCACTAGAAAGTTTCATTATTCCCATTCTTAAAAAAACGGGTTTTAGGAGGGTGAGACCAGCTTTTATCTTTATACCACTCCTCTCTAAAGACACTGTTTTGCATACGCTTTACTTTTTACGGTTCGCTGTTAGACTCAGGTCAGGCTGCGATTAACTTCTGTATTGTAATTCATGTGTTTGTATCTTGTGTTTTGATTAACTTGGACATATTATATTTGTCAATCTGTAACTTGGAAGATGTTTTATCATTTTATGTACGACTTTTATGGTTTTCTTTTATAAAACCGAATAAAGTTTGCTGATAATAATCACTAGGGGATTCCTTTACAGGGTAGCATTATATCCCTCACAATAACTCCAGGAGTCACAGTCCACACAATGTACATGCGTTGTTCCCCCTACTTCCAACTTTACATGTATCCCCAATCACCTTCCCAAACCTCTCCCTGCTGATGCCAATGTGGTCCTCCGTCAACCCACAGACCACATTTTTGGCCCCTTTGAAACTGCCCACTCAATAAAAATGCTGCAGTTGTAAATACATATCAACTACCATTCGTTGCGTTTGAAACATTTTATGAAATAATAAAACCTAATAAACATAAGCTGATTATTAAAGCAAACCAAAACATCAGTTGCCATACACATAAGAGACAAAAGTTGTACATAAAAATAAACAAACTGTAACTTAGCAAAGTTAGGAACAGCACAATTCTTAATTTTGGGCAATCTTTAAAGTTCAACAATAGAAACGTTCATAAAGAACAGGAAAGGAAAGAAAGAAGGTGGGATACAGTAATTTCATTAATGTAATGCTTCCTACATATAGAAAAACAAAATTAATTATTTTCCTTAAGCAATAATGTCTGCACACTAAAATACTAAGAGAAATATATTGAACAATGAACATTACAGGTGTATAAAGAACAGGAAAGGAAAGAAAGAAGGTGGGATACAGTAATTTCATTAATGTAATGCTTCCTACGTATGGAAAAACAAAATTAATTATTTTCCTTAAGCAATAATGTCTGCACACTAAAATACTAAGAGAAATATATTGAACAATGAACATTTCATGTGAAATTTGAATTCAATTTGAATAGTTTAACCTCCTCAGCATTATTTGACTCATGATTACAACCTGAATGCTTTCTGGAAAGGAACCGCCTCATGGGGTTCAAAATCACATCTTTTCCAACAATAGGATTACAATGATAAACTTGAATTACAATTCAATTAATTGATTTAGGCTGTTTTGGAGATCAGCAATTTTAAATATATACTAAATCCATACACTTTTGTAAAATTGTCACCTAAACTTGAATTCAATCCACCTTTTGATTAAACACTTCCCATTCCAGCAAGCATCACAGGACCACTTGTTATCTTCCCAATTAGTGATAATGTTTCAGATGGCAACAACAATAAATATGTTTAGAATTTGACCTCCGAAAGGAAAAACATGCCATTTCTGAATCGTGGTGCACAATAAAATGTAGGAACAGAAGGGCATCTTTTGGTGTAGCATTCATTAAGGTTTGACCAGGCTTGAAACTAGAGTTCCTGAACTTTTGGACATTTAAATGTCATATTTTAAGAGAGTTCAAACAGACCCAGCATGAGCTCCGTGAAAAATAGAAGATGAGTGAATTGTACTTAGAGAAAATGTGCTGATTAGTAATCTATTGATGTAAAATACAGTGGTCAGGCAATGCTTGTGGATCTAATCTATTCAGATTTTAACTCCATAGTTTGTTCAATAAATTGACCTGGCATAATACTTGAAGGTCCATCTCTCAGATCAGTTCTATTACAGTTTTATTTGCAATAACATTAAAAGAGATCAATGAAAAATAGATTTTAAAAGCCATGGGTAGAATTGATCCTTGGTCTAAATCTAGATTATTGTCTGCAATAGAAACCAGTACAAACAGATCAAATCTAAAAGGATTGAATATGTTTATTATTGTGGTTTAGAGTAACCCCAGAAGACACACATTGGTCCTAAAACTCAGAAAATGTATCTAAAGATTATGATTACATCCAATTTATGTCCAGAGACCGCTTTAGATGCTTTCCTGTTTAAGTGACAACATTTGCAAATATACTAAACATTAAAGCTGGATGTCAGAAATTCTGTCTTTAAGTATTGTGTAAGAGTTATGTGTGATGATTTTTATTTGATCTGAAGCAACACTATCACAAAATAGGTATGTGCACAGGTTATCAACCAACTAACATTATTAGCAAACTTAATTTGGAGGGAATTGAGAAAAATTGCCTCATGTACCAAGGGTTTTATTGTTCAAAAATCCACTGGTTCGGTAATTCACAGAGTTTGCAAATGCTAAACCCCTTTTTGAAATGTACTAAGCCCATTTAACAATTCAGAATTTGGAAGGGGAATGTTAATAGTGTCCCTTCTGAATATGTAATACATCCTTAAGGTATGTATTAAGCTTTGAAACCATATGTGCGCTGAAAAACAGTAACAGGATGTAGTAACCCAAGAGGACATTTGTGAATCTGAAAGTAAAATGGGGTGCATTAAAAATGCCTTTATTTAAAAGCAATCGCAGACACAGTAGTGTGCTGACTCCACAAGCAACCACTTTTACCAAATGGATTATTAATACATGAACCTCAGTATTTCCTATATTGCTGAAATTTTGTCTCTAATATTTTTGTCATCTGGTGTAAATATTTGTTTCTGTTATTTTATTTCCCATTTCAATATTGTCATGAAATGTACCTATTCTTTTTGTCAAACATATTGAAATATCTTCATCACAATTTTTGGGGCATTCAAAAAAGTTTTTCACTCTCTAACTTAAAGCTTCCTAAGAACAATACTGACGCCAGTTCCTGGTTTCTCCTAGATCATTTAGCTTTCTCACTAAACCAAGCACAATATTGATTTGAGAGAGGTAGTTATTGTAGTCATACGCACTGGGGTTCGTTTTAAAAAGACAAATATTGACCTTCCTTTATCTTTAGAAATAATACTTGCAAACATTTATATTAAATAATTTCAGATAATTTACTGATAAAGATATCAGATAAAGATCCCCTAATTTCTTATACCTTGTGGTATCAAAAATCTGCTAGAATTAACAGACTTCTCTTCTAGATAAATCCAGGTTTGAGAAGGTATTAACTGCGATTATCAACTTTCCGTTATTTTAATAAATTTTCTCAGTGCACAGAGTATTTTTCCTACATTGATCACAACATTTCAAGCAATGGTCTGTGCTTAAACGTACAATGAAGGGGTAAAAATGTATTCTACCACAATCAAGAAACCCTTAGGTCTATGAGGATTACTGTTGCAAATTAAGACCTAGCTAAGATGAAATATCCCTTTAAAAGGAGGATTTCCCTCACCCACCATAGTTGCCATGCTTCCTCATTCGGAATCTCCTCGCACAGTTATGCCTAGTCACGGTACGGGGTACAACCCCCTCACTGAGAGGGAGGAGTTCAGGCATGTTTTGTTATAGAGAAAGGTATACTAAATACCACAATAATGAGCTCAGGGTAGTGAGGGCAGCAGAATGAAAGTTAAAACTTGGTAAAGGGTATATGGTTTCCATTAATTGTACTCCCTTGGGCCACGATTAAAAACAGGGCACTGTGGTAGAAAAATATATGCACTGTTAGTGTTAATAGGAGGTCAACATGTTTCAGCCTATTAACCCTTCAAAGAAGTGTTTGCGGCTTTCTTCAGGACCTAATCAAAAGTGCTGCTGCTCATTGTACTCAATCAATAACAAGCATTGGCATAGCCAATAGGTCTCGCCTTTGGGACCTTATAAGTGTTTAGCAATGCAGATCCAGTAACAATGTGAAATAATTTCTATTAAAAAAAAAGAAGACTATAAACTAACTAAGCTAGACGTGCCTTTATAACTGGGTATTCAAATGTTTCTGGAGGTTTAGTATATATAAACAACTCCTTTTTTCTATGGTGTATCATATAAAATCGATGCTCTAAATTTTGGTAAGAGTACGCAATGTCAAAAATTCAATCCTGCTTTTATATCAATTTACTTTTGAAAGCTTGAAGTGAAAGACAATTCTAAGTAGCATTTGCTTACGAGTAGGTATTAATGACTATTTCCGGATGACAACGTAATTAGCATGTTTTGTATAAGATGTGTTAAACGTATGGGTAGGGAAAATGGCTATTTTGGCCAAAGGCTCCCGATATGCATGCTAGTTTTAATTTGTAAACAGAATCACAATTTTTTATGTGGTACACTGTAATGTTAGATGAATCTCTTTTACCCTTCTTATAAGCAAGGGATGACAATGAACCGTTTTTTCCTCCCTGGTTTTAAATGGATTCAGGTTGGAACAGATGAGGTGTTGGTTGACTTTACCTCAGAAAATGGTTGTTTCCCGCATGCTGCTTTCATGCGACTTAAATCCCTTCAGTCGAAGAGGCGGCTCATGCCTGCAGATATGGCCAGATCGGTACTTGGCTGTTTCGGTTCTCCAGTGGGGCTAGAATAGAAGCTGTTAAGGGCAGGGGCTTAGCTACTTCTTGGTGCAGCAGGTGCAGTGGCACCAGGTCCCAGATGCCTTAAAGGCCCACTGAACCCTGATAACTACTGTTTGTCACAGTTCAAACAGAGGCCTGAGGGACCCACAGAACAATGATTATTGCTGTTTTCCACAGTCCAAACAGAGGGCAGGGGTCACATTTCCTTTCTTGCCTTGAGGCCCAGGGCACACTGGCTAGGCCACTGGTTAAGGATGCATTGGGGAAGAGGTGGGAGACAGGTGGATATTTAAACAGCTCGACGATGACTTTATGCCTTTGTATTAAAGTATTCATTACAAATAAAGACTTAAGCAGGAATAGATATCATAATATAGGAAGGCCTATGAACAAATGCAGCTCGATTAGCGGCTGCCTTTAACTTCTGACTTATCACCTCTCCTAATTTACAGTTTTATATTAGATGCAGACATAAATCGTGACCTATGAATATGTTTATCTATCTATAGGTTCAAATGACCCATCTTTTCCATATGCAAGTATCAGACAGGTCGGAAACGCCTAATGGCTTTAAACTTGATAAAGCCACATTGATCACTGGGCTTGAAATACAAATGGCAGCATTAGGCACGCAGAGGTGTATTCTACGTAATCTCATTATGTTCAGGGTACGGGAGAGAATTTAGGGCATAAAGCACTTTGACAAAAACATTTCTGCCACCATAGAAATTCAATCTTCCTTGTCCTACCCTAGTATACAAGTAGTACCACATTCTTTGTATACCTGAATTACAACACAAAATAGTACCGTATTTAAAGGCCCAGTTCAGAATTACATGGAAGGTGCACTGTCCCAGACTACACAACGGTGCAGTTTTCAGTGGGTGCTATCATCCCACACAGGGGCGAGCACACCAGATTATGCTGGAAAAAACATGTGGTGACCCAACGTAGGCGCAGTTGTAAACCACCAGTCTGCTTACATAGTAAAGCGTCTGGCAGCTATTAAGTGAGGTGGCACGTTTCCCCTGCAGGTGGGAGGGGTCTGTCACCATCCTGTCAGGTGGGGGGTATACAATCAGTGCGCCTCCTGACTGCTTGTTTGCCTTTTCGCCCGTGTCAATAATACAGTGCAGTCCTTGGAGGAGTAGTCAATTTGTATTCATGAAAGACACTTGTGTTTCTCGGATGTTTAATCCCAGATGATGCCTGAACTGTTCCCCAGTGGGCTATTTGTATATCGTATTGAATTGTATGTTCTTATGAGGACTGTTAATAATAATAATAAAAAAGATTTAGTGAGTGTTTTTGGCCCTCTATGTCACTCTACTTCTAAGCACCTAATACAGCTTGTACAGTGCTTACTGTCATCTGCTCACTTACATTATGCTTATTATGCTTAATATAAATAGTGCACAATTTAGGCGTTTGTGTCTGCCTACAACGTGGACATGATACAAATAGCAGTACCTACAAGGTGGATGGTACAATTCAAAAAGAGTCTAAGATACTCCAGCACAGATGACTTTGCATCAACATTACGAGGCATCAGTCTTGATGGCAAGCCAACTTAAAACTTATCAGTATTGTATACATTATTATCAGAGACTATACTTGCCTCTTGGATACAACTTTACAACGGAATTTTATTAATTTGTGTACAGTTGTGTGTATACAATAAAACAACCTCCCCACCATAATTGATCTGTCTATTCATCTTTTTGGGATCTGGAGTAGCATGCTACTCGCCGAAAAGCACTTCAACACTTCATCAGGGGTAGCAAGCGCTATATAAATGCAAAACCTTCACTCTTCTATCCCCCCACAATCTTTTTTAACCCAACTAACAGACCAACATGTCCAGCTCTCATATACATTTTATATTTCCCTATACTAATTCACCACTAAACATTTTTGGATCCTAGAGCAGTGTGCTACTCGTCGAAAAAGCGCTTCAAAGTTCGTATGGGGTAGTAAGTGTTATGTAAATCTAAATACATTACAATTACTGTTTACATCGGGCTGCACTAACACGAGGATAGAAGTAGAGTGCGGATTAGAGTTTATCTGCCCAGAACAAAGCATACTTCAGAAAGTGTGTGAACAGTCTATATGTTGTGCGCCTGGCAGAGAAAAACACAGCAGAGGTGGGAATAAGGTAGGTAATTTGATGGTCAGACCTATGTGGAAAGAGGCTATCACTTTGGGCAGAAAAGAGGGCTTACACTTTGTTTGGATGGACAGCAAGAAAGGGAGGTCTGGAAGATAAGCCTGAAGCTCACTCATCCTGCAAGCAGAGGTGATGGCAAGCAAAAAACTAGTCTTCTAAGGAGGCGAAGAGGACAATTATGTAGGCGCTCAAAGGGAGCACACATAAGATAAGTGAGGTCAACTCCCACTAGGGTATTACGAAAGGAGAAGGAGGAAAGAGATGAATAATGCACTTCAGAAATATGTTAACAATAGGATCGAAGGCCATGCTCAAGAGCTCGGGGTACCAGACTTGGGACTGATCGCGTTTGATCTTCTTCAGCAATCTTGGCAGAAGTGGTACAGGAGGCCGCAACTCCACTCGCAACGAAAAGGGTCACCGAGCGAGAGCCGCTTTGGAAACTCTAACACGCAGAACTGCTGATATTGAGCGTTCTCTTCGGTGGCGAATAGATCTAACCAAGGCTCTCCCCAATACTGAAAGAGACCTAGCACGACCTTCGAGTGAAGATGCCATTTGTGATCCATCATGCACTGGCGGCTGAGTTTGTCCGTCCTTGCGTTCAGTGAACCTGTTAAGTGTTGAACTACCAGTGATATGCCCTGATGTTCCAGCCATGTCCAAAGGCGAAGAGCCTCTTGACATACGGTCCACGACCCCACCCTGCCCTGTTTGTTGCAGTACCACATGGCGCGGTGTTGTCCGTGAACACCTGCACCACTCTTCCTTTGACAAAAAGAAGGAATGCCTTCAGTGCAAGACGAATCGCCCGGAGCTCCAGAGGGTTGATGTGGTGCCTGGACTCCGCTAGAGACCAGAGGTCTCTGATCTCCACCTCTCCCATATGGACGGCCCATCACAGGAGTGAAGCATACGTCACTACTGTGAACTCAGGTTGAGGAAGGGAGAGGGATCTGCCGTTTACCCATCCTGGTTCGTGAGCCATCACTGCAACTGACTTGCAGTCCCCTTCGAGATCTGAACGTCATTGGAAAGATTCCCCTGGTGCTGCGCCCACTGGAACTTCAGGTCCCACTGCCGAGCACGTATATGCCATCTGGCATGATGCACCAGCAGGATGCAGGAGGCCATGAGGCCCAGCAGCCTCAGGGTCATTCTCACCGAACACCGGGATGGATGCTGAAACTTCGGTATCATAGTCTGAATATCCTGGACTCGCTGCTCCGGAGGATAGACCCAAAACTGCGCTGTGACAGAACCGCTCTGATTTAAAGGACTTATGGGAGGGAATCAGGTGCGACTTCCGCATGTTAACTGTGAACCCCAGCAATGCAGGAAGTCCGCTGTAGTCTGGAGGTGGGAGACGACAGCCTGGGCGAGCCTGCCTTCAACAGCCAGTCATCGAGATTGGGGAATACTGGAACCCCTGATCTGCGCACATGAGCTGCGACCACCGCCATCACTTTCGTGAACACCCTAGGGGCGCTGGTAAGGCCAAAGGGGAGCGTGGTAAACTGAAAAAGCTTGTGGCCTACCATGAACCGTAGGTAGCGCCAGTGGGCAGGCAAGGCGGGGATGTGAAAGTAAGCGTCTTGCAAGTCCAACGCTACCATCAAATCTCCAGGGTCGAGGGCAGACAAGACCTGAGCCAAGGTTAACATCTTGAACTTCTCCTTCCGGAGAAACCGGTTGATGTCCCTGAGGTCTAAGATAGGACGCAGGCCTTTGTCCTTCTTGGGTACCAAGAAGTAGTGGGAATAGCAATCACGACCTTCTGGAACAGGGACGCATGTATCTCTTCTGGAATGGGATGGGAAGGCCATACGGGAGACAGAGATTAGGGAACCCTCGTCAGCGGCAGATACCCAACTCCACATCAAGCTGTTGGAGTTGCGAGCATTTCACTTGGCGGTGAAGGTCTTCCAGCCCACCATCACAGAAGGGCTGGAGCAGCTTCTCACAGACAAGACAGTCAATGGCGATGGTCTCATCAGGAGTCACACTTGAACTTGTTTGACAGCGAGCCCAGGATTCATTGGCTGCAGTTGTTTGGTACGACGAACAGGCGCTGGAACTGCTTGGTGGAATTTGACTTTCGTGAGCAGTACCCCTGCGTGTCGGTAGGCGTCGTCTGCGGCTCCGCGTCCGTCATTGTGATCACCAAAATGACGTCACTGGAGTACTTAGACGCCACCCTCGCTGACGTCAGTTCTGTACATAGCTTTCCGCGCCAGGAACGCAGAGCCATGCAAGAAACAGACACTGGTACCATGAAACTAGGGTACCAGTGCATCTGAAAGAAACACGTTAGTGTTAGATTCCTTACCTTAGAATAGATACCCCAGCAATACCAACCCCGGTGGTGGGTCTGCGAACCAAAATCACACCAGGAAGTCCTGGAGAACAGAACGGTCAAAGAAGAAGTCTCTCCGGCCTTGGCTCTCCAGGCAGTAATGCTTGGCAAACGTGTGCAGCGAGGCCCACGTAGCTGCCTGACAAATGTCCAGCAAGGGACTCCCCGTCTCAAACCAGTAGTAGCCGCTGTAGCCTGAGTGGAATGGGCGCGCAGCCCCACAAGAGGTTCCTTTTTAGCCAAGGAATAACAGATCTTGATGCACAAAACGACCCACAAGAGATTGTCCGCTTGTGCACTGTCTGTCCCTTCTTAGCTCCCACATAGCCAACAAAGAGTTGGTCGTCCACCTGGAACTGTTGTGTGCGGTTCAGGTCAAAGGAGAGCGCACGTTTTAGGTCCAGACGGTGGAGCCTCTCTTCCTCTTTCGAGGGATGTGGAGGCGGAAAGATGGTGGGCATGGTAATGGTCTGTCCGATGTGAAAGGCAGTAACCACCTTGGGTAGAAAAGAAGGACGAGTCCTCAGAACAACTTTGTCCGGATGGACAGAGAGGAAAGCAGGCTAAGAGCCTGGAGCTCACTCACTCTTCTGGCCGAGGTGATGGTAACCAGGAAAGCAGTCTTTAGGGTCAGAAGACGGAGAGGGCAATTATGAAGAGGCTCAAAGGGAGCGCACATCAAAAAGGTAAGAACCAGATTCAAGTCCCACTGAGGCATCACGAAAGGAACAGGAGGAAACATGTGCGTGATGCCTTTCAAGAATCAATCAATCAATCAATCATACCATTTGTATAGCGCACTACTCACCCGGGAGGGTCTCAAGGCGCTTGGGGGGAGGGGTATGCTACTGCTCGAACAGCCAGGTCTTGAGTTGTTTCCTGAAGGCGAGATGGTCCTGGGTCAGCCGAAGGTGGATGGGGAGGGAGTTCCAAGTCTTGGCAGCCAGGTAAGAGAAGGATCTTCCTCCGGCGGTGGCTCTTTGGATGCGTGGTACGGCTGCGAGGGCGAGGCTGGTGGACCGTAGCTGGCGGGTGGGCGTGTAGAAGCTCAGGCGGTCGTTGAGGTACTTGGGGCCCAGGTCGTGAAGAGACTTGTGTGCGTGGGTGAGGAGCCGGAACGTGATCCTCTTGTCGACGGGGAGCCAGTGCAGGTTCCTCAGGTGGCTGGAGATGTGGCTGCGTCGGGGGACATCCAGGATGAGTCGGGCGGAGGCGTTCTGGATGCGCTGGAGTCTTTTCTGTAGCTTGGCTGTGGTTCCGGCGTAGAGGGCGTTTCCGTAGTCCAGTCGGCTGGTGACGAGTGCCTGGGTGATAGTCTTCCTGGTCTCGAGCGGAAGATCTTGCGAAGCATACGCAGGGTATTGAAGCACGATGAGGACACGGCGTTGACTTGTCTGGTCATCGAGAGGGAGGGGCCCAGGATGAAGCCCAGGTTGCGTGTGTGGTAGGTTGGCTTGGGTGCGGCTTGGGTGCGGTGCCCAGGGCTGGGGGCCACCAGGAGTCGTCCCAGGCGGAGGGTGAAGATCCCAGGATGAGGACTTCCGTCTTGTCCGAGTTCAGTTTCAGGATCTATTTACAACAAGGAACTTGAAAATAGAAGGCTGACCAGGAAGCCACAAGAAGGCTGAAATGGCCGAAAGATAGCCCTTGATAGTGCCCAGGACAGAGCCCTGCTGGGCGACAGAAAGAAGAAAGAGGAAAACCTCTGAAAGAGGGGCAGAGAGAGGATCCACAGCCTTTGCTGTGCATCATGCCACAAATTTGTTCCACCTGCAGGCATATACCGTTTTTGTGGGGGGACGCCTGTCTGGCAGAATAGCATCACAGACTTCAGGAGGCAAGTCAAATGGCCTCAACTGTCGCTGCTCAATCTCCACGCATGGAGGTGGAGGCTGGACAGGTTCGGGTGGAGGACTGTTCCCTGCTGCTATGACAGAAGGTCCTCCTGAAGAGGCAGTCGAATCGGGGGATCGATTCACATTCTGAGTAGCTCGAGATACCAGTATCTTCGTGCCCAATCCGGAGCCACAAGGATGACTTGGGCCCGGTCGTGCCTGATCTTCTTCAGCACTCTGGGCAGAAGTGGGATAGGCAGAAAGGCGTACAACAGACCGCAACTCCATTCGCAACGAAAAGCATTGCCGAGCTAGTGCCGCCTTGGAAATTCCAACGCGTAGAACTGAAGACATTGCGCGTTCTCTTCGGTGGCGAATAGATCTAACCAAGGCTCTCCCCACTGCTGAAAGAGACCTTGCGCCACGTCCGAGTACAGACGCCATTCGTGATCGATCATGCACCGGCGGCTGAGTTCGTCCGCCCTGGTGTTCGGTGAACCTGCAAGGTGTTGAACCACCAGGGTGATGCCCTGAAATTCCAGCCATGTCCAGAGGCGCAGAGCCTCCTGACAGAGGGTCCACAACCCCACCCCCCCCTTGTTTGTTGCAGTACCACATGGCGGTGGTGTTGTCCGTGAACACCTGCACTACACTTCCCCGGACAGAGGGAAGGAATGCCTTCAGTGCAAGTCGGATCGCCCGCAGCTCCAGAAGGTTGATATGGAGCTGGAGACCAGAGGCCTCGGATCTCCGCCTGTCCCATGTGGCCACCCCATCCTAGGAGGGACGCACCCGTCACCACTGTGTGCTCCGGTTGGGGAAGGGAGAGGGATCTGCCAGTGACCCAATCGCGGTCCATGAGCCACCACTGCAGCTGTCTCGCAGTGCCCTTCGAGATCAGGACGTGGTCAGTCAGGTTGCCCTGATGCTGTGCCCACTGGAACTTCAGGTCCCACTGGAGAGCCCGCATCCGCCACCTGGCGTGATGTACCAGCAGGATGCAGGAGGCCATCAGCCCCAGGAGCAGCAGGGTCATTCTGACCGAAACTCTGGATAAAGGCTGAAAGATTGGAAACAGATCCTGAATATCCCAAACCCGCTGCTCAGGAGGATACACCCAAAACTGCGCGAGTGTAGAACCGCTCCGATGAAGAGGATCTTCTGAGAGGGACTCAGGTGTGACTTCGGCACGTTGATGGAGAACCCCAGCAAGTGCAGGAGACCGGCCGTACTCTGGAGGTGGAAGACGACTGTCTGGGGCGAGCCCGCCTTCAACAACCAGTGGTCGAGATAGGGGGAAGACTGGAACCCCTAATCTGCGCAGATGAGCTGCAACCACTGCCATCACTTTAGTGAACACCCGGGGGGCACTGGTAAGGCAGAAGGGGAGCACGGTAAACTGAAAGTGCTCGTGGCCTACCATGAACTGCATGTAACGCCGGTGGGCCAGCAGGACATGAATATGGAAATAGGTGTCCTGCAAGTCCAAAGCTACCATCCAGTCTCCAGGGTCTACGGCAGCCAGAACCTGAGCTAAAGTCAGCATCTTGAACTTCTCCTTCAGGAGGAAGCCGTTGACGCTCCTGAGGTCCAAGATAGAGCACAGGCCCCCTTTACCCTTCTTTGGAACAAGAAAGGAGTGGGAATAACAACCACGTCCTACTTCTGGACTAGGAAGGCGCTCGATGGCCCCCTTGGCCAAGAGGGCCGTAACTTCCTCTCGCAGAAGTTGCAAGTGATCCCGCGACATGATACTGTGGTGGCATGGCTGGAGGTGTCGCCTCAAAGGGGAGGGAGTAGCCCCTTCGGATGATTTGCAGCACCCACCTGTCCGAAGTGATGGAACGCAAGTGGAGTACGTGATGGCAAACCCTGCCTCCGACTGGAGTGGAATGAGCCTGAAAGCTCGGACTAGGAAGGCTTTGAGGCAGAAGCTGCGGGAGCTGATGTGGACTGACCGGCTCTCTGACCCCCTGCTCCGCCACGGCAGGCAGCACGTCCGCGACCGCGTTGAGGCTGTACAAACGTGTAGGGGTGCCCCTTCCGTGGCCACGAAAGAGACGAAAAGCAGAAGTTTACTGGCGCTGGCCCGACAGGCCCAAGGACTTGGCCATAGCCCTGAAGTCCTTAAAGCGCTCAAGCTCGCTATCTGCTTTGTCGCCAAAGAGGAGACGGCCATCAAAGGGCATGTCCATGAGTGTGTTCTGGACATCTCCTGAAAAACTGGCGGACCTCAGCCAGGCGTGACGAGTAATCGCCACAGTCGTTGAATTTGCTCTGCCCAGCGAGTCCGTGGTGTCAAGTCCACATCGGATGGAATACCGTGCTGCGTCTCGGCCGTCAGCGACAGCCTGGGCGAGCCATGTCTGGGCCTCCGCCGGACACTGGGGCAGCACGTCCGCCACCGTATCCCAGAGAGTGGGTGTAACAGCCCAAAAGGCATGCAGTGTTAATGGACCGCAATCCTAGGCTGACCGAGAAGAACAGTTTCTTGCCAAACTGATCTAGCCTTTTGGATTCCTGATCCGGCGGAGCGGTCGGGAATGCGGTCTGGGACGTGGAGGCCTGGATAACCAGATTCTCGGGGGTGGAGTGGGTGGACAGAAAGCAGGGGTTGCCCGGAGCCGGGCGTTGGCGTCGGTCCACATACTGATCCACAGGGAGAACTGTGGAGGGCTTGGACCAAGTGCACATCAGAAAGTCAGTGAGGGCCTCATTAACCGGCAGCAGAGGCTTCGTAGAGCTGACTGGCGGTTGAAGCACCTCGGTGAGGAAGTTAGTCCTCACGCTGCTGCAGGGAGCTCAAGGGCTAGGGCCTTTGCCGCCCTGCGCAACACCACAGCATAAGTAGCCCCCTCCTCCGTAGTCACTGAGGGAGGAGAGAGAAAACCAGTGTCAGGCAAAGTGTCTAGACCACTGGCATCCCCAGCTCAGTCCTGACTTAACTGGCACTGTGTCAGAGGGTCCTCAGACCCCTCCCAGTCCTCCCCTTGATCCGTGTCCTGATTAACAGGCATATCAAATGTAAAATGTCTAAGGTTCTTATATAGCGCTTTATCACCGATAGGTCTCAAGGCGCTTGCTTTGGGAACCTGGCTGTTCCCTGTGGGATAACCCCTACTGGGCATCCCCAAGGTAAAAGCCAGGCATCCCGCCGCGGTGGGGGGGGGGGCATAGTGGAGATTAAGCAAGCTATTGCCCAGAGTTGCAGAGTGTGAACCCGTGATTCGAGTAGGCACCGAAGCGAGAATTGTCGAGTCCGTGGACATTTGGGCTCAAGACCCTGCCGCGTCGGGAATTGAACCCTGGTCCCAGGTCTGACCTCTGCTTCAGGGTCTGCGTCCTCTAACCAGTGAGCCACACTTGCATAAATGACAGAGCCGGGTCATAGGTGAAGGGCTCACCCATCGATGTCAGAGACGCGCTGCTCCGACGCCGAACCGGTACTGGGGCTAAAACCAGGGACGGTGTTGTCCGAGGATGGCGCCGGGGTCAGCACCAGCGGAGAAGTCATAAGGTCAACTGGCGTCGACCGGGATCCAGGCCTGGATCCCACGGGGTCCTGCACGCCGAGACCGAAGTTGCCGACGGCACCGGGGCCGAAGCCGCCAGCAAGTTAGGACTCCCAGTGGGGCCCGAAGCCGCGCCGGCAGGTGTCGACGGCGGGAAGAGAGTCCTCTTGGCAACGAGGAAGTCTCTAATATCGCCCGGAGTCGCATTGAGTCCAGGGAGCGGAGGGTGTGGGACAGGATGCGACTCCTGAGCCGCGTGAGTGGCGAGGGGAGTCCGAAGAGCAACACTGCTTCTTTTTGACATGCCTCGACTTACCCGAGTGCGAGGACTTGGATCCGGATCATCGGTGATGACTGCGGCTCCGCGACCAGTTCCTCGACTTCCTCCCCGACTGGGACCTCGAGCGGCACAGAGTCGACTGCCGGAGCTCGAGGAGCTTACGGGAACGCTCCCGCCTAGCCTTCGACGTCAAGGCCCGGCAGTCAGGGCACGACTTGTCATCGTGGTCGCCCCCCAAACAGTAGGGACACCGGCGGAGGGGGTCGGTAACAGACTTCAGTCGGTTAAAGGCGTCACACAGCTTTAAACCGGGCATCCCTACTGGCACCAGGAGTCGAGTCGACTCGACAAAGATAGACAAAAATGTCCAAAAAGTTAGTCAAAAAATGACTAAAGGTACGTGCTCGTCCCGGATCTGCGCTAGCTAGCGCGGAAAAAAGAAGAACTGACGTCAGCGCACGAGGGAGGCCTCTAAGTACTCCAGCGACATCATTCCGGCGATCACGACACCGACACAGAGCCGAAGACGACACCTACCGACGCGCAGGGGTACTGCTGACGAAAAACTATCCGTATCCAGTCTGACGCCTGGGGGTAATTCTAAGGTAAGGAATCTACCGGTGCATGACTTACTATGCCCGGTTGCTCTAAAATAATTTGAATTGACTTGCTGCTAACTGGTCTTTACTGCTGCTATTTTAGAATTGGCTTTTCATATATTGCCGAATTTTAAAACTTCTCGCATTTTAATTGGAAATCATTTTACTGTGCATTGGGTGCTTTGCTCAGTGTTGTTTGGTCCCTACCTGCCTGTGCCCCGTTCCACAGCGTGTTTTCCCGTTTGCGTGGAGGGCACGGCAGCAGACAGCTAGTCCCCCCGCGCCCATTGGCTGGTGCCGGTCAGGTGGTGCGCCAGACTCGGGGCCGGCCATATTTAATCGGGACGACTGGAATCCTCGGTTGGTTCTCGTTACCGGTGCATGACTTACTATGCCCGGTTGCTCTAAAATAATTTGAATTGACTTGCTGCTAACTGGTCTTTACTGCTGCTATTTTAGAATTTACTTTTCATATATCGCCGAATTTTAAAACTTCTCGCATTTTAATTGGAAATTATTTTACTGTGCATTGGGTGCTTTGCTTAGTGTTGTTTGGTCCCTACCTGCCTGTGCCCCGTTCCACCGCGGGTTTTCCCGTTTGCGTGGAGGGCACGGCGGCAGACAGCTAGTCCCCCCGCGCCCATTGGCTGGTGCCGGTCAGGTGGTGCGCCAGACTCGGGCCGGCCATATTTAATCGGGATGACTTTCTCCGCGCACAGCGGACGCGCGCAGCAGGCGTGCGCCGAAGTTGCACCCGTCCGCGCTAAGGACGCGCAAGGGGCTAGTTGGGCTGGACCACGTTTTACTCTTCATATAAATCGTGAGTTATATTCCCACTCTGCACTTCTTGCACTTAGACCTGGGTTTAAACCGTGTCATTTCTCTTCTATTCCTGACAACCTGGTTAATCTCAACTGTTGCAAAGGGGTTTCTAGATCCATACGCCCTCGCCATTATTGTCTTAATAAATCTAGGAGATATGGAAGTCAGTGTCCCGTTCCTAACGATTTAAGTGAGGCTGGCCTGCTCCTTAATGCTAGGTCGTTGGCTCGTAATAATGTTGCCTTCAACGACTTTGTCTCTCAAAAAAGGCCCCTTTGGGTCTTTATTACCGAAACCTGGGGTTCTGAAACCTCCGGCCCTGACTTCGTAGAGGCAGTCCCCGAGGGCTATTCTTTGGCCAGAATGGATAGGTCAGGACGAAAGGGAGGTGGCCTGGGTATCCTTTTCAGAGACACTTTTACTTGTAGCACTAAGCCTCTTTCTTTACCCTCTGATAAGTTTGAGGCTTTATATTTCTCTATTAATTTACTTCCCTCGGCCTCTTTCTCTGGTATTCTCGGTTATAGAGCTCCTGGCCCCAGAACGACCTTTGCCCATGACATCCTTAAATTGATAGAGCCCTACGTTGATAAGCCCCACTTCAGTATTCTCTGCGATTTTAATTTTCACTTAGAGGCCATAGAATCGAAGGATACTGCAGTATTTGTAGATGGTCTAGCGGCATGTGGTTTGGGTCAACTGGTCATTAGCCCCACACATTTGGCCGGCCATACGCTGGATGGTATCTTTTCAAATGATTCAAGACTTTTGGCAGGAACTCCCATCCCCTCTAGGATTACCTTTAAACTCCTGTGCTTAGCCCATGGTGCTTTTTACGGCGCAGGCTCAGAAGGTATCAGGGCCCTTCTGGGTGTGTATTCCCCCAGTAGAACCCTCCGGTCTTCTTCCAAGAATTTGCTTGTGGTCCCCAAGTTCACAAAGGCAAAGTGGAGAGGCAGAGCTTTTTCTGTTCTAGCTCCTAAACTCTGGAACTCTCTCACTTTGGAGCTCACTAGCCAATCCTCTTTAGCGGTCTTCAAAAAACACCTGAAGACCTGGCTTTTCTCCCAGGCATATTAGGGACTGCGCCTTTTGTGGCTTCCTGGTTCATCTATCTGGTAATGTGGACCTTTTGTTTGTTTGTCTGGCGCCTTGATGCCCCTTGGGGCTAAGTTTTGCGTGGTATAAAAATGCTATTCATTCATTCATTCATTCAACACTAACGTGTTTCTTCCAGATTCTGTCTTTCAGATACTAGCTTTTTTGGCATAAGGATTTTCTCCAGTGTGGAGTTTCTCATGGTGAGATAGCGTTTTTCTTTGCAGCTTTTCTGGCATTCAGAACACTCATAAGGTTTTTCATCAATATGGAGAATCGCTTATGGTTAGTGAGGCTGTGCCTATCAGATAGGAATTTCTGGCATTCACAGCATTGGTAATGTTTTTCCCCTGTGTGCGTCTGCTCATGTAGAGGGAGATTGTGTTTAAAACTGATGCTTTTCTGGCACTAAAATATTTTGATGGTGTGTTTTCTTATGGCGCTTGAAATTATCTCTACCTCTGAATCTTTTCTGACAATTAGAGCACTGATAATTTTCTTCTCCAGTATGGATTCTCATATGTTTAGTGAGATTACATTTAAGGCTGAAACATTTTTGGCATTTGGAGCACTGATAAGGTATTTCCCCAGTGTGGGTTCTTATATGCTGAGTGAGACTGGGTTTTTCACTGAAACAATTGTGGCATTCAGAGCACCGATAAGGTTTTTCCCCAGTGTGGGTTCTTATATGAATAATGAGACTGTTTTTTTGGCAGAAATATTTTTGGCATTCAGAGCACTGATATGGTTTTTCCCCAGTGTGGGTTCTTATATGCTGAGTGAGACTGTTTTTTTCACTGAAACATTTGTGGCATTCAGAGCACCGATAAGGTTTTTCCCCAGTGTGGGTTCTTATATGAATAATGAGACTGTTTTTTTGGCCGAAACATTTTTGGCATTCGGAGCACTGATAAGGTTTTTCCCTAGTGTGGGTTCTTATATGCTGAGTGAGATTGCTTTTTATCCTGAAACATTTGTCGCATTCAGTGCACTGATAAGGTTTTTCCCCAGTGTGGAATCGCATATGTGCAGTTAGAAGTGATTTAACGTTGAAATCTTTTGGGCATTCAGAGCACTGATAAGGTTTTTCCCCAGTGTGGGTTCTTATATGTTGAGAAAGAGTTCTTTTGTCTCTGAAACATTTCTGACATTCAGAGCATGGATAAGGTTTTTCCCCAGTGTGGGTTATTGAATGTTGAGAAAGACTTATTTTGTCTCGGAAATATTTCTGGCATTCAGAGCACTGATAAGGTTTTTCCCCAGTGTGGATTCTTGTATGTTGAATGAGTTTGCTTTTGTCAATGAAACATTTTTGGCATTCAGAGCACTGATAAGGTTTTTCCCCAGTGTGGGTTCTTGTATGCCGAGTGAGACAGTTTTTGTCTCTGAAACATTTGTGGCATTCAGAGCACTGATAACGTTTTTCCCCAGTGTGGATCTTTGTATGCCGTGCGAGATTACGTTTTACACTGAAACATTTCTGGCATTCAGAGCACTGATATGGATGTTCCACAGAATGGGTTATTGCATGTCGAGAAAGACTTTGTTGGTTACAAAACCTTTCCTGGCATTCAGAGCACTGATAAGGTTTTTCCCCAGTGTGGAATCTCACATGGGCAGTTAGAAGTGATTTAAGTTTGAAATGTTTTGGGCATTCAGAGCACTGATAAGGGTTTTCCCCAGTGTGGATTCTTGTATGTTCAGTGAGTCTGCTTTTGCAACTGAAACATTTCTGGCATTCCGTGCACTGATATGGTTTCTCTCCAGTGTGGGTTATTGTATGCCGAGTGAGACTGATTTTGTAAATGAAACTTTTCTGGCATTCTGTGCACTGATGAGGTTTTTCCCCAGTGTGGGTTCTTGTATGCCGAGTCAGAGTGCTTTGATCACTGAAACGTTTCTGGCATTCAGAGCACTGATAACGTTTTTCCTTAGCCTTAGAGTGGTATCTTGTATGATGAGTGAGACTGCGTTTGTCTTTGAAATTTTTCTGGCAATTCGGGCACTGATAAGGTTTGTCCACAGAGTGGGTTATTGCATGTCGAGATAGGCTCGATTTGTTACAAAACCTTTTCTGGCATTCAGAGCACTGATAAAGGTTTTCCCCAGAGTGGATTCTCATATGTTCAGTGAAATAAGATTTACGGTTGAAACTTTTTTGGCATTCAGCGCACTGGTAAAGTTTTTCCACAGAGTGGGTTAATGCATGTCGATATAGACTCGCTTTGATACTAAACCTTTTCTGGCATTCAGAGCACTGATAAGGTTTTTCCCCAGTGTGGATTTGTATGTGATGTGTGAGCCTACTTTTTAAACTGAAACATTTCTGGCATTCAGAGCACTGGTATGGTTTTTCGCCAGAGTGGATTAATACATGTCGAGAAAGACTTTGTTTGTTACAAAACCTTTTCTGGCATTCAGAGCACTGATAAGGTTTTTCCCCAGTGTGGATTCTCATATGCTCAGTGAGATAATATTTACTGCTGAAATTTTTTGGGCACTCTGAGCACTGAGAGAGGATTTTCCCAGTGTGCATTCTCTCAAATTCAGTGAGATGAGATTTATGGCTTAATCTTTTTTGGCACAGGTAACTTTTTCCCCAACTTGGGTTATTTTGCTTTGATTGAGGCAGGTTTGAACACTGAAATTGTTTTAACAGCCCGTGTTTTTAAAAGGTGTATTCCTAGAGTTAATATCTCTACATTTAGTTTTCTCTTGCTTATAAGCCACGGTAAGAGTGAACCCGATTTTAGAGTCGGGCTTGTTTAGATACTGTTCAGCATTTATCTCTAAAAGACATTGTGCGTAATCTTCTTAACACTTGCATTGAGCAAAATATGTCTGGATGCAGCCCTGTAACACATGTCGAAATGTTTGTAGCAGATAATAGTCTTTTGGTTGTAGCCTCTCTGGCAGCAACTTATTTTGTGACTGAAGTTTTTCTCAAATCTATTTGTATAGGTTCTTAGCAATGCAGTGATAAGGTGTTAGTCTGATATTTAATGATTAAACTGAGTAGTACCTTTTTGCACTGGCGTAAAGGCAGTAACTGAGAACATTAGAACGTGCACAGTACTATTGTGGATCATTAGGCGCAGAACATCAGTTCCTTTTACCCTTTCTATGTTTGGTGTAAGGTTAAGATTTGTAGTTCTGAAGACGAGGATTTATTTACATTAGCTATAGCGCAACGGTGCTCCTTTAATCCATTTTGATATTTAACAGTTTTACATATCATTCACGCACAGCAGATACTGTTGAGGCGATTTACATAGAATTACAGAACAGTACACAATAAAAAGAAAACAATCTGAGATGGTCATGAACACAATAAAGTGGTGAATTTTTAAGGTTTTCGCCAGAGTGAGCAGAGTGGGTCGAGGTGTTATATCCCGAGGCAGATAGTCTCAAACTTGCGTAACTGGTTAAAAACAGTTGTTGCACAAAGGTGATTTTCCAATCTTTTGGTTGTTAGCGTGTCAGCTTCGGAGACTTCTTTCAGTGTCTTTTCTTTGATGGTTTGCAGAAGAAACCTTTTGTTATATCTTTCTTTAATGCAGTGTGTGCTTCCTCTCTGGAATTACATGATGCTTTAGATCATGCATGCTTTAGATGAACGTTATTCTGTCATGCTGAGGCAATTTGTCTTTCTGATAATATTTCAGATGAGGATGCTGTGATTGGTCTTTCTGGCATTATTTCTGATGCTGTGTGCACAGATATGACTTTGCTCTGGGTAATGAAATGCAAAATTAGAGACTTCACTTACAGGTATAGTACTTTCCTCAGCTCCCACTTCCTCGCCACACCTAGATTTTGGAAATTGTTCAAACTTAGAATGCTGGATGTCCTTCAGTTTTTCAAAATAATCCTTCTTATGGCACTAACATTCAGTTGCTTAGTGCTAAATCTTGCTTTCTTCATCCGTAATTTCAATCACCTATAGTATAAAAATTAAATAGTTAATACATGTAGATTTCCCCAAAAATAATTTACAAGCCATATCAATGCAGAATTGCAGAATTTTGAAAATGTTCAGCTGTTCTTCAGACAGAGCAGAGTGTAGAATAGTAGCCTGAGAGTACTTGGATGTAGGAGTGAGGATTTGTAGAATTTATTAAGCTCACAAAGGATACATGTACCCTATGGACTTGTAACATAGAATCCCAAAGGCAGACATTAAAGTCATATGGACTGGCACCAAACAGATATTAAAAAAAGAATACTATTAATTAATTTTTAATGTAGATTTCTGGGACGGGAATTTCCCCTCCACGGACAACAGACGTTTCCCCTGCCCTGAGTTACCACCTACTTGTATCTGGTATCCTGACTTTTGAGCTCTGGACTCTGCCGCACGCAAATCTATTGTGTATTGCGAGGACTATGCCTAGACCTATCCCTCAACTATGGTTCAGAGTATGAATCAAGGGCAATGAAATTAAGGCGTACTTTCATGTGTTCATTTTATTCCACCTGATTATCAGTTGTTAGGTTTTTCTGCACCCGGATGTACCGGGTGCAGAAAAAATAGGACATCCTTTTTTTCCAGACAGAAACATTTTACTGAAATGACCCACCAGACTCTGGGTGCAGCAGAAGCAGCCAGGAATTATGCTGTTTTTTTACTAACTGGGGAAACACACAATTCTTCCCTCTGTTAGAAAATGCTTTCCTCTTCCCTCCCCTGCTTCACCCATCTACCCCCAACCAACCACATGCATATATCTACCACCTGCATAAAACAAGTAAAAGCAGAAAAACACTATGAAATAGTGAATGGCATGTGGTTTGACAGGCAGAAGAATCTGTTCCTCGTGGCAACTCCCCAGTCCACGGCATCAAACTTGTAACTGAACTTTACTGGGATAAATCTACCACAAAACAATTACATGAGATTTTTCGGCCACTCCAGTACTGTGCAACCTCTAACAAGGGACTACGAGAGGTCTTAGACCGGTCCTGTGACCTGGAGGGTCACACCAAGTGTGCCCTTATTTAACCCCTTGCGTGCGGCCGCGTTTCCCCCTCCGGTGCTGAGCTCTAATGAAAACGGGCGTGGTCATGACGGAACGGTTCCGTCATGAGCTGACGGAACGGTTCCGTCATGAGCACAGCTCAGCCGTAGCTCATGACGGAACCGTTATGTCATGAGCACCGAAGGGGTAAAGGCAGAGTACTGTCATGGGTTTAACAGCTAGAGCGGTGGTGGCAATGCACCCTGTTGTAAGGATCAATAGCCTTATGATATCTTTGCATCATGGTCAGTGGAGTGGCGTCCTGCTGACACACTTATGTAATGCTCCATTTCTATGCCTGTGTCCAGACTTTGCGCTAACATCAAGAGCGTGTTTAGGGTGTTTGTATGCGTAGCATAGAAGCAATGTGAGAGTGCGACAGAGTAAACCGCATCTCCTGCCTGCCAGTTGTGTATACAAGTGGGACCATCTATCCCTCTTTTATACCCTAGTTCAAAGTCCTCTGTTACCCAGGAATAAAGTGCTCTACAAAGTACTCAGGTGCCTGCTGTGACACCAGGGATGGTAACAGCCTGATAGTCTATCTAAGTTGCAGGGACATCACCTGCAGGCTGAATTACTTAATGGAGAAGCTGGGTACCTGTCCTGAAGAACCTAGAAGTCTGCCTAGAAGCCTGCATGTCTGGTAAGAAAAGGATGGGAGTTTGACTATCCAGCAGGAGGACAAGGTTGTCCGGGAAGAAGCAAGGTCCGACACATCCTCATTCTCTGTAGGGCGGGCCGGAAAGCCATCCAGCAGGACCAGCTAGTCTGAGGGACCCCGCCCCCCCCCCCCCCAAGACTCTCCCAACAGTTTAAGGCAGAAAATAAAAGTCTACGACAACATGATTTTTGAGGCCCAGTAGGACGATTGTGTGATGCCAACAGGCCTGTTCAAGGTTTCACTTGTCAAATTCCTAACACAACAGGGTCTGAATCTATTGACTTCCTGTAGAGCCTGTGTTGGGCTTTTAGCTGCTGGATTTCTGAATACTCTGTGTCAGAAGCTCATGAGGGACTACAACTACTCCAGTGTCGAACACCCTGTCTGAGCTCACGCCTGTGGTCCAGCCAGCCACAGTGTGGGGTCAATTGCTGACGGTCGGGCCTCCAGAGGGGCTGTACTTCCCGACAGGCCAGGTGTGGCTGCTACCTTGGGACTGCTGATCTTCAGGCAAAGAAAAGACAGAGTGGGTGCCCTACTGTATGCAGCCTTACATCCAGGACAAAAGTGCTCCACAAAAGCCTGCTGGTGGGTCACTGCTCTCTCGAATGTTATGGCGTGCCATTCAAGTGTCGGGAAACAGGAAAGAGACCCAGACAAGACTGACTCATCCTGTGAAAGGGTAAGACGCTTACGACAGAGCATACACGCATTGGGGTGACTGGAGTGACAGAACTGACCCTATACTATATTCATGATACTCCTAAATGCCCCTAGAGGGGAAGAGGGTATCAGAACCGGACGCACCTGTCTGCAGCACATGGTAGTCTGACATGCCTGCACCATCCTTTCACGCAGACTGTCCATAAAGTTGATTTTAGAGCTGCTATGCACATAGCAGGGGGAATCTCAGACCATTCGCTGGTGGAGGTGCAACTCGATGGTCCGGTTGTGGAATTCATGCTACCCCCAAGGGTTGATCCGTGATATTTTTAAGACAAGACGTTCAAAGCTCGTATGAGAGATGGAGCAGACTTCTATTTTATTTATGTTTATATAAAAAAAAATTATGTTTCGGTTATAATTATATATATATATATATATATAATTATAATCAGAAAGACATGGCTTGGTAGTTCGGACTGGACTGTTCCCATGAGGCACAGGGTCAGAGCTGATTTGCATATAGCCAGTGTCTAACCCAGAGTGTTGTGGAGTGCAAAAAAACGATGGATTTAGGCCCAGATCCTTGTACTGGGGTGAATGTATGACATTGTTCTACATTCTGTCCATCAACTGTGTTTTTTGCAATTTTCACCCCGAGTGGGCTGGGGATGCTCAGACGTGAGTCCCAGGCTCTCCACACCACTGGAGTCAAGCTATCCAGGCTGATGAAGGCTGATAGCCAGAAACCGGTCCTCGGATGCTTGATTCCGGTCTGGGAAAGACATGGCTTGGTAGTTCGGACTGGACTGTTCCCATGAGGCACAGGGTCAGAGCTGATTTGCATATAGCCAGTGTCTAACCCAGGGTGGTGTGGAGTGCAAAAAAACGACGGATTTAGGCCCAGATCCTTGTACTGGGGTGAATGTATGACATTGTTCTACATTCTGTCCATCAACTGTGTTTTTTGCAATAGGGTGAATTCAAGGCAGTGATTCGAGGCCAGACACAAGCCTTGATTGGGAGAATGTCGAAGGAACGTAAATTGAAGTGCGAGGCTCAGGACAAGGAATGTGCTTTCCTGGAGGTTCGCTTGGCAAGTGGGGAATCAGTTTCTCTCCCATTGCACCATCAACTGAAGCAGCATACATTAAAAACACTAATGGA
Organism: Lissotriton helveticus; assembly: GCF_964261635.1. Classification (NCBI taxonomy): domain Eukaryota; kingdom Metazoa; phylum Chordata; class Amphibia; order Caudata; family Salamandridae; genus Lissotriton; species Lissotriton helveticus. Next base: position 806,544 of record NW_027611684.1, on the reverse strand, counting down.
AAATAGCGTGCACTAAAGCGCTGGCTACCCAGCATTGTCTATATGATGTCGGTGATAAAGCCAATGAGTTGCTTACATGGTAAGAGAGACCAGACAAAGGACGGAACTGGATCCTTGAGGACACTGACAACAAGGGGACGGAAAGACTGGGAGAGACTTCCTGAAAGACCTGACCCTGCCATGGCTAACAAATAAGGACCTAGACGCACTAGACCAAGACCTGACAGTAGACTAAATAAATTAGACATTAGGAACCTTGCAAAAAGGGCAAGCGACGGGACCTGATGAGCTCCCTTTAGAATTATATAAAAGCATGGTGGATAAAATCAGGGAGTACCTCCAGAGTATATGAAAATAAGGGTGTCTCCCGGAGGACCACAGAACGTCTGAGGTGGCGGTCATCCCAAAAAGGACGAACCAGCAACTGAGTGTGGGTCTTATAGACTTATCTCCCCGCTTAATATTGAGACTAAGGTATTTGCGAACGCCCTGGCGATCTGCCTCTGTACAGTAATTGCAACAGTGGTTCATCCTGATCAATCGGGCTTTATACCACACCAGGGAACGCGCTTAAATCTCCGACACCTTAATGGAGTACCATATGCAATAGGAGATTCCTTTGCTGTCAAGCTCTTGAATGCTGCCCCTCTAGAGTGCATGCACGTCAATAACACAGTCTCCCGAGTCTTTGCCGTCCGACAGGGATGTTCCTGGTCTCCTATGCTCTTCACACATGCGTGGGTTCGCCAGGACCTCTCATATGGGGTATTCCAGTTGATCAAGAGCGGGATGAGAGAATCTCCGTCTACGGTGATGTTTTGCTGTAGGACACGTAATCAGCCTTCTCGAGTGAACAAATCCTACAAATCTTTCACATATTTGGAGATTATTAAAGATATAAGATCAATTGGAAGACGTTCTTAATATTCCTGCTGGTGGCAGGGACCCTGCGGCTGCACTCTAGGTGCACAGTTTGGGTGGCACTACATGGCTTTAAATATTTGGTTGTGGTCATTACAAGAGAGCACAGGCAGGAACATACTCCCGAAATTAGACCGGCTTCGCTGGGATGCCCCACACTTGTGGGCGCTCCCGCTCTCCTTACTGGGCCGAGTGGCCCTATTTAAAGTGATGACCCTCCAGGGTTTCCTGTACATCATGCAAAAAACGTCCTTTAAGATCCCACCAGACATTTTCTTTTAAAAGGTAGACTGAGAACTTTGGCTCCTGTTGTGGGATGGTGGCACTTCGCACTGAGTAAGATGCAGAGGGGAGTTTAAGGTGGACTGGCGGTCCGGAGCATTCGCAAGTATTATTGGGCCACGCAGCTGGTGGCAGTCAACAACTGGGTTTTTGCGGACTGTGAGGATCCTGCTTACCGGGTAGATAGATTGGCCATGGGCAAGAGAGGTTACCCCACGCCGTGCTGTATCGAAGAAAGTATGAGTGCACCCTACCTACTCATATCCATAAAGTGGTAAGGGTGTGAAGAGAGGCTACCAAGTGTTTAGGCTGAGAAGGTAAGCTGACTGAAATTACTCCACTGTAGGATGGTGATCTCTTAAGTGCAGTGGGAGGATTGCAGGGCTTTACAAAATAGGGACTGATTAGCTTAGAACGGCCGGGCGATGTGTGGAGGAGACAGGCACTTGTGTCCTTCACAATCCTACAACAAAGGTATATTAGGTGACTAAAGATGGTTCTGACATTTGCAGGTGGGTCACGCTCTGCAAGGTCACATATGGAAAGGGGGGAAGTTGCCTGATGCATCCCCAATGGAGGACCAGCTGCTAACTAATCCCCAACCGAAAAAGCAATCTCGACCATCTATAGGAAGTTGATCTACAATTCTCTGGATCCCTTGGGGATGTTTCCAGGCGGCCATTCAGCAACTTTTGTTCCAAATCTGGAGTTGATTTTTAAAAACCAATAACTAATCACCCTCACACTCTTGGAACTTTCTCCCTGATTAATTTTCTCCCAGGAAGTGGGATTCATTTAAAAACAAATTCTCATCACGACTGCCAGGTATTCCCTGGTGGTCCTGAATAAGAGAAACATATCAGACAGCCTGATCTAGAGAGGAAGGGCCGTCCAATGTATTTACATCAATGCCACTCAAGTAAGGCTGGACACATGACAATCCAGCTGACTTGCATTAGGTCAGGCAGACCATCGGTTTGTTGGACAGGATACTCCATCACGCTTGTGCAGGATTACCCTGCTCACCAAACTCTAAATCAAGACCTTTATCTTGTCTGTGCTATGCATGTATCTCTAGTTCTGCTTCATTATGTCCATCAGTCTTTGTATTAGTTACTTGTTATTGAGGCGTGTGTGTTTAGTACAGCGTAATCTTACGGTGTGTGTGTGGGTTTATTTGAACCCTGCGGTTTAATCTGCACTTTTGTTTATGCGGTGTTATCACACCCTTGTAATTATAAAAAGTATGTTACAGGCAGCCAGGTGTCTCTTGCCCGTGACTTCTGCGGAAGTAATGGTGCACAGTTAACAGCAGCAACATTGCAAAGTGTCAAGAGCCTGATTTAGAGTTTGCTGGCAGGGTTAGTTAGACACAAACGTGATGGATATCCTGGCCGCCGTATTACAAGCACCACTGAATATAATATATGAGAGCCTCATTTCTTTCTTTCGTACTTTCTATTTCCCTTGTTTTTATTATCTTTACTAGCTGTACCCGGCCACGCGTTGCTGTGGCTCAGTCTGGTTAAATGGAAAAGAAAGAAAAGAGTAAACGCACGTTTCTAATATGCTTGTGGGTATACAATATTTTTTGTTGTTCCATTGTCTGTGCAGATGTAGAGATTGTCTGGTTTGCCGACTCCAGAACACGCAACATATAATTGTCCCTGTGAGAAGCAATCCGTGTCTAGATCTAAACCGCACAATTCTAAAGATTGGCCCTGAGCTTTTTTTTTTAAATGTTTTTAAAGAAACTGTTTCGAAAAACACAGTTTGTAGTACATGTATCATAGCAAGTACTCATGTTTTTTTTGCTGCTTGTTATCCAGTTTTTACCGATATCAATTTGATACATGTTTAAATCACATCACATCAGTTAATATAACAGAAACAAACAGTACAGATGGTAGCTTTTGGGCGCATCCTTAATATATAACATGTAACAGAACCGCAGGTCGCGGTTGCATCGTGTTCTTTTAAATTATGTTGCAAACTGAACCACCTCCTCCCCCCTTCCTCCACCCACTTCACGGTCTGCCATCCTGACACCAACTGTCCATTCTAATATATGTAGACTATTGTCTCTATGCGTCCCTTGTAGTTGTTGCGCATCAACCAAATCGATAGGGTCTGTTCAGGCTTTCGATTAAAAACACGCACGTATTCGACACGCACGTATTTGAATCCAACGTTGTGTATATAAAAACACGCCCGTTTTCGAATCCAACGTTGTGTCAAAATTTCAAAGCAATCGGTGGAGTACTTTCGGAGATTTGAGATTTTGAACAACAAACAGTTACATTTTTATTTATATAGATAGATTTTACTTTTTTTTATCCTCTTTCTTTTTCTGTTTCTCTCTATTCCTGGCTTATCTTTAATTCATTTCTTAATTTAAGAATGCTTAGCCTCCTAAAGCATTTTATTAAATCATTTTAATTTCTTCTTTCCTGTCATGGGGATGACTGCACAGATATCCTTACAAGTAGGATCTTTTGAATTCTGCATGAACCTATTTACTAATGGTCCTAGTTGAAGGTGTCATTTAGAAGTTAATTATATGTTTCTTATGTGTGGTAGGGTGGGTATGTGTGAGAATGTGTGTGAGTGAGAGAGTGTGTGTGTCTGTGTGTCTATGTTATGTTATGTTATTTGTACTTGTAAAGCGCACTGCTACCCTAGGATGTCCTGCCGCTGAGTACTGGTGACCTGGGGAGCATCAGCTGTTTAGTGGGAGAAGATTCATGTTTTCAAACCCTTGCGAAAAGAAAAAAGGTTTAGCACATTTCTGAGAGGGAACGGAAGTTCATACCATGCTTTGGAGGCACAGTGGAGAAAACTTCTGCCTCCCCAATTAGTTTTCTTAAAGTTGGAGGTTTGGACTAATTTGGATCCGGAGGAACGTAGGAACATACCATGTAAATCTGGTTTTAAGAAACTCCGGACCAATCCTATTAATGGCCCGAAAGACGACACAAAGTGCCTTGAAGCGTGATATAAGTGGAACTGGGAGCAAATGCAGTTCTTAAGTTCTCCTTTGACCAAAGCAACCCTACGGGTTCCCGTCAGCATTCTCGCTGCCGCGTTCTGGACCAGTTGCAACTTGTTCATATGTTGTTTCTGAACATTAAGATAGAGGCTGTTGCAATAGTCCAGACGGGACATAATGAGTGCAGTGACAACCGTCCTTAGGTTGTCTGCCGATAGGAAGAACTTCATTTTTTTGCTAAAGTTGCCTGATTCACTTGGTCCCCTATGGTGAATTTGTTATCCACCATGACTCCCAAATTCTTAGCTTTCCTAGAGAGTGTAGGGCACGATCCCAGATCCTCCGGCCACCAGTCCGGGGTCCAGACCCAGGGATTATTGCCAAATTTTAACACCTCAATTTTAGCCGAGTTGAGTTTTAAACGGTTGGACGACATCCAGGTGGAAATAGAGCTCATGCAATTATAGAACCTCTCCCCCGCCTCCCTTTCCGCTCCCTCTGTCAGCGATAGCACCATTTGTGTGTCATCAGCATAGGAGGTGACCAGGAAACCAAACGACTGGATGACACTGGCCAGGTGTACCACGTAGATGTTAAAAAGCGTAGGGCTCAACGCCGAGCCCTGTGGCACCCTGCCGAGCCCTGTTGCCATCTAAATCTACCGTCTGACAGGAAGGAATGTAGCAGTTTCCATGCTGAGCCCTTCACACCAATATCAGAGAGCCTGTTCAGCAGGACCTTACGGTGGACCGTATCAAAGGCCGCGGATAGGCCCAGGAGGATTAAGATGGCATTACCTCCCCTATCCACGGCATCTCTGATTTCCTCGGTTGATTTTATTAAAGTCAGTTCCGTACTGTGAAAAGCTCTAAACCCATATTGCGATGCGTCCAAGGAGTTATTGGCAGAGATAAAGTTGCTGATTTGGCTATTTATTTCTTTTTCCAGTAATTTGGCAGGTAGTGGAAGCCTAGAGATAGGGCAATAATTATTCGGGTACTTAGGGCCAAGAGATTACTTCTTTAGAAGAGGAAGCACAGAGCCTTTTTCCAATTTTTGGGAAAAATTCCGGACCGTAAAACTGCATTAAGCAGGGGTGTGAGCCGTTCCAAAAGTTTCCGGAATTTGCTTACCAATTCCAGCAGGACACGGATCACTAGGGGCACCCGATTTTAGCATAGACAACAATTTGACCAAATCTGCTTTCTCAATTGGGGTTAAATGCTCCAGTAGTTCTGCCGGGGCACCTAAACTTCATGATCTGTTAGATTGAAATCAGTCTGAGTATCATTGATTAGACCATCGAGTGAGGTAAAAATTGTTTCTACTTTACTTTTAAAAAAGCCAGCTATTTTATTACAAAATTCTGCATCCCCCTGTTTCTTTGGAGTGGCGGGGTTAGCTAATTTAGAAAAATCATTCCACTTTTAAAAAAGCCTTCCTTGGAGTCATCGGACCCGAGTAACATCCGTCCAATTTCCCAGCTTCCTTTTCTGGCTAAGGTTACTGAGGCATATGTGAACTCAGTCCTGGCACAATCTGTCGAGCATTTCAAGTGATGGCGCCACCGTTTCATTCTCACATACATGCTATTAAACACGGGGTTCCTCAGGGCTCTATATTGAGCCCTGCACTTTTTAACATCTTTGTACAGCCCCTAGCCCTGCTGGCAAAAAGCAGAGGGTTGTCATTGGTTTCATACGCCGATGACACCCAGCTAGTCATCACTTTTTTCGAGGAACTGCCAAGACAATCTCATCACATTGAAAGAGGACTCGGTAGCTATCTCTGACTGGATGGCAGCTAGTTGTTTACAGCTGAATGCTGCCAAGTCAGAAATTCTAGTGCTGGGTAGAGACAGCTCCTAATATTTAGGCGTCAACAAGTCCTGTATTGTCCGCCTGCAGAGAATCCAGAACCCAGCAGCTGGCGCCCTGCTAGCTTTTCCCAGATCTTGCTCAGTCTCGCACCTTCTGCCTAAAATTGCACTGGCTACCGATAGCGAAAAGAATCCAGTTTAAGTCTTTGTGTGTGGCTCACAAAATATTGACCTACCAAGGACCGCAGATTTTGGCGAATCTGCTGGCCCATTATGTACCGGACTGCCTTTTGCTTTCGGCTAATGCGGGCTTGGTTTGCACTTCCCGTTTTCTCAGAGCTAGAGCGGGCGGTTGATCATTTAAAGTTCATGGTATTTTGTAACAAGAAGTACTCTTTTTTAGCTTCCAAAAGAGCTTGCTTGTAACTGGAAATACAAGTTTTTAAATTCTCCTCTGCTTTGTCATAAAATTTTCGCCAATTCACCTCTGCAGGAGAGGCCCATTTGGGAGTCCACTTTTTGTGAGAAACAAGCTGATCACAGGCATCCAAAAGCCAATTATTATAAATGGTCGTGGCCTCCTCCACATCCAGCGGGAGCTGGTACATCGAGTTTTCCAAGACATTTCCCAGTCCTTCAACATCCAGCTTGTCTGAGTGTCTCAGGTATTCCGGTCACTAAATCCACAATTATAGTTGTCCGTAGGCACCAGGATCTGGTCTAAATCAGGATTTGTACGTCAGGCTGGCCGGGAGCTGCGGGAGACTACGTCCTGATGGCCATGTTGCTTGGCCATGCCCCCATACATGTCAATATTGACTGGAACAGGTTGGCAGTCAAGTTGACCTCTGGTTTTGAATATTAGCAGGATTTAAGGTACAGGGGTCACTACTGACTGGAGTTACTTAGCAGGATAATAGGTCTCAGGGAGCCAATACTGACTGAAGCTGGTTAGTATGATCACTAGTCCTCACAGACTCCTCACATTCCTCTCGAGAGAAGATCCTGCCTCCTACTCATTAGTGTCGTTTCAGTAACTGTTTCTATCATGTGTTCAGGTTTCATTGTCTTGTATTAGGAGAAAAGTGTATAAAAATACATTGTGTAGCATTAGCATTATATACTCCAACTTGCTTTAGGGTGGATGCTCTCGTCCATTGCAAAGACAATTGTCACTTGTTAGTTTGCTTGGCCTTTTGCTATTTTTGCATTAAATGTATGATAGATTTGTTGGCCTCCCAGTGTGTTGTGATTTATTTTACATATCACAAGAGATGACGAGGAAAATGACAGTCCAGTATACACATTCTTCATATAAATCAACTCACAGTATACTGTTCTGGAGGTTCAGTCCCACAGACATTATCTCTAACTGAACGCGGGAACCCTAGGAAGCAGGTGCTTTTCAAACCAGTTGCCCTCTGATGCGGCGTCTGTCCTCGTTATTGGATAAGTCAGTATGTCCTGAATTTTAGGAGGGTTACCGTATCTAGTGCACCCTGTTAGGCAGTGCTCACCTGTGGTAGTAAGATGTTAATAGGCACCTTATCACCTATGCACGGTGCAGGGCTTTGAGTTACAGAGCTCCTCACGCTGTGAAGAAGATTAGGTCACATTTACCCATTTTCCCATACTTGGTCCTGATGAAATGCCAACAGATTGCTCCATGACTACACAAGGCATGAAAAACGTTGACCTGAAGTATAGACCCCAGCTTACCAGCAGGCTTATAGGTGATCGACACTTTCACACAGTGATAGGGGTCATTAGTTCCTCAATTTCTCTGCTACTGTTTTTAATCTCAACATGGACCAGGTAGATCACATTAACTATATTGTGGCAACTGGTCGATAGTTGATCTTATATTCAGACTTCACTAATCTCACATCTTATGACACAACATCTTCCGTCCTACTATGCTCATCCGTCATACTTAGTAAAAGATCTCTGACAAAGTGCGCTCTTGTGCTGCCCGCCAGGCATTGTAGCGCGGCCTGGTGAGGAGTATAGCCCAATGATGAAGCATGTCACCTTCAGGTGAGTGAAGGCAACTTGTCTTAAAAGCACATGCTTCCTAGGGTGTCTGCGTTCAGTTACAGATAATGTCTCTGGGACTGAACCTCCGGAACAGTATACTGTGATTTGATTGTGTTTTATTTTAACAAATGTACATAGCAGATATTGGTCCTTCCTTCTTTCACAAACATGATCGGATACCTGCCTCGGAGCGCACTTCTTACAGACGAGTATGGGGTTATCATGTTGCTGCTACAAGCTCCTTACCTGTGCGAGTTATCGGGAACGATGCAGGGCCAGACCGAAAGCAGCCACACGTGGAGATCAATGACAAATACTGAAGAATGAACAGAGCTTCCAAGCTGGTGACCATTACTTAATTGACCTTGAAAATAAGAGACATGTTTTTAGTATTCTGGTGACTCATGACCATAAAAAACAAAGGTTATAAATTCAATATTGTGTCAAATACTTAAAAAGTGGAACTGGATGTGCTGAATCGGATGTTGTCCCAGGTCATGCGTGACACCTTCCACCACTATTGCTTATGGGACTTGTAGTTTGGTTTTCCTCATTAAAAGGATGGGCTCTAAAGTCCCAGTGTTCTAAGCGATGTTGGTCAAAATCAGAGGCCTGAGTGAGGGTGAAGCATGACATGGCTCTGCTTAGCAGTGAGATGAACGATAGTTCCTCAGCCCTTCCATTCTTTGACAGACAGAGCCTGGTCAGCCGCTTATATTTTTTTGCAATGGGAAAGAAACTTTTATTGCAGCTTCTGTCCTCTGAAGAGATAAAACCCCTGGGCGTGTTTCATTAACTTCTGACAAACATGAACAATCAAGAACATGAGTTTCTGGAAAACTATCAAGCACCCAATCAGAATCAGCCGCCCTTCACACCCAGGAATTCTTGAGGCTTTGGAGAGGGTGAATTGCACGTGGCATAAGAGGAACACTACATCGACTCAAAGCTCACTTCTCAGGGATGTACTGAACAGCCAGCCTCATGGCACACTTAGACAGCTCTTCACCTCCTCCTCAAACTGTTGACCAGCTATCAGGGCAAATGAGCCTTCAGCAAAGCATTGCTGGCTTGGTTCCACACCGGACCAGGCAAGGTGGTCAACTCCATACTCCTCCAAGTCAGCAAGCACTCTTGTCGAGCCAGTCCTAACCCCACATGGATGTTCCCCATCACAACTATTTTAATGGTACTAAGTTATGTTTCTGCTAAATGTATGAGTCAAAAAGTGAAAGATTTAACTAGGAAATGCTGAAAGAAAAATCATGACGTTTTTCAATATTTCTGAGTCTGCCACAGTACACAGGAGCATTATTTCTCCAGGATTGAATCTTTCATAGGTTCACATGCTTGTATCTTCCCCGTCGTCATGGTGGGAGTCTCACGGTAACAGAATGACCAAAGCAGTATCATAGAGAAGAGAAAACTGCATAGATAAGCCCATAGGGCCTGAAACTATTTGGTAACCAGACCTCCTAGTTGTTTGGTCCAAAACTCAGCCAATCAGCACCCCTGCCCTGACATCACACTCCCCAACAGAACCTTCCTGCCTCAGATTTCCAACCGCCTTCGTGTGAGAAAGGGGTCTCCCTGAGCTCTGCTCAGTTTGTTTGTTCCAGTGTGAACTTTTGACCTTTCTAACTGAATTCTTTCTGGATATAAGGTATTGTGATCTATCTTTTTACCTTATAATGGCTTAAAGCTCAAAGAAGAAGCTTTTCAGGCCTTGCCGATCCTGTGGGAAAGCTAGGCTTTTTTCTGAAGACCCACATAAGGACTGCTTATACTGCCTTCATCCCAAGCATGTTGCTAAGGACTGTAAATACTGCAGAACTTTCTCTGCCAAAACCTTACGGGGACAGAGAAGCTTGCCTTCTGTTGTGGCTTCAAAAGAAGAAGGCCACCTCAGATTCTGATTCTGGAGAGGAATCCTCAAGTCAGCCTCCCAAAAAGAGGTAAACTTCTCATTTTGAGGAGGTGGTGGATCCTAAAAAGGGTAAAAAGAATGGAAAGGAGGCGTCATCTCTTCCTCCTACTCCCTTGAAGAAGCCGTCTAGTCTAAAAGGAGCATCTTCTGCTCCGTCGACCAGTTCTATGGTGTCTCCTGTTAAGATTGAGGTGAAACCGTCGACGACTCCGTCGACCACTACAGTGTCGATGACGACCATTCCGACGGCGACGACTGGGATCAAATCTATACCGTCGACGACGACGACTACGCCGTCGAGACCAGCTACCCCGTCGACGAGGCAATCTTACTCGACGACCACATCGTCGACAACAGGATCGATGACGAAGCCGTCGACGACCTCGACGACGACCTCCTCGTCGACAGTAATTCCGTCGACGATTACCCAGTCGACGACAGCTCCGTCGCCGATGAATATAGTGTCAACTGCGAAGGCTTTTAAATCTCCGCAGTCGAAGACAGTGATCTCTTTAAGATCTTTTCAATCGTCGACGGGATCGCCGACGATTAGGAAGTCATCAGAATTTATGGCATGGACAAAGATATCCCCTCTGCCTCCATCCACATTACTGGAGCAGGATTCTGAGGATGAGGAAGCTTCTGGAGTGGCATATAGTCCTTCTCAGCTTCACATTAAGAGCCAAGACACGGATGAAGAGCGAGTTTTTTCTTTTAAAGATACTGCTCAATCCAAATCTTCGAGATATGAATCTTTTCAGGAACCTTGTGACTATGATGAAGAGGAGCAGCAGGAGGAAGCAAGAGAGGAATCAGTCTCGCTACCAGGATAACTTGCTGCTTTTAAAATTATAGCGCACCTACTTTGCTTGCTGGCACCTTCAGCTCGAGCGTTCTGTGCAGCGGAGCTAGCGCTGTCACAGAGGCTGTATTTACTCTATCTCTGCCGCCATTGACGGCGTGCAGCGAGGCCACGCCCACTTCGAGGCCCCGCCCCCCGCCCTGTGTATATAAGCGCTGAATGCGAGCGCTGTGTGCATGAGTCACTTTCCCTCCTGAGGCAAAGAAGCCGGGAGACAGATTTACTATTTTTTAACCTTTGTGTCACTGATAACTTGCTGCTTTTAAAATTATAGCGCACCTACTTTGTTTGCTGGCACCTTCAGCTCGAGCGTTCTGTGCAGCGGAGGTAGCGCTGTCACAGAGGCTGTATTTACTCTATCTATACCGCCATTGACGGCGTGCAGCGAGGCCACGCCCACTTCGAGGCCACGCCCCCCTGCCTCTCTTAGCCCCCATAAAACATGTGCTTTCACCAGACGCGCAGCAGACGGGCGCAGCGGGCGCGCCGTTTGCGCGCCGAAGGCGCGCCTAAGGCAAGCCCGTCTTCGCCCGTCCTCGCCAAGTCATCGCCTCTCGCCAGTCCCCCTGGCCGGACATCATCAGTACCCCGTCACTATGACAGGGACAACTACTTGCATATAACCTGGTAAGTCCCTGTGTCCACCTAACAGGTACGCTTGGTCAAACATGCCTCAAATGTAATAGCTGTAACTTTACTACTGCTACCCCCCACCGCATCCGACAACTCCAGAACTCACCTATAATTATTCCTATTACGGTCCTGCATCTCAATGTTAGGCCACTCTCCAAACACTATTCCGAAGTTAACACCCTCTTACTGGATGAAAACCCGGATATTCTGTTACTCTGTGAAACCTGGTTACGTGATGACATCTCTGTCATACCTAATCTTACGCTTCCAGATGAATACCATATGCTTAATCTGAATAGAGATGGGAGAGGTGGAGGCATTGCTGTCATCTACAAGAAAATTTATACTTGCACATTCACCAAAGAAGAACTTACTAACTGTGAATGTGCTTACTTCAAAATCAATATTAACCCTAACTTCACTATGTCAGGTCTCTATATTTATCGTCCTCCAGGACCTGCCTCAAAATTCATTGAAGCTCTTCTTGAGACAGCTAACTCGTTAGTGACTAAAACAGCGAACTTTACCATATTAGGTGACCTCAATCTTCATTTTGATCTACCTAATGACCCTACGATCAAAAGTCTTCTTGCTGACCTCTCCGCCTTGCAACTCAACCCCCTGATCCACATTTCTACGCATTTAGCTGGACACACCTTAGACCCAGTATTCACTAACATCGAAGAGGCTAAAACTGAGGTGCCCCTTCCAATGGGATGGACTGATCATCACCTCATTAAATTGACTATTCTAATCAATAAAACTACGTACAAAAACGCACCAGTCCAACGGCTAAAAAGACCATGGCACAAACTTTCCACTAGTGATCTTCAGGCCACTCTTGGGGAAATCCATCTTGAGAATAACTCAGACATTGACTCAGTCTACAGTAGATTCCATAGCTGGATCACGGGAGGACTTGATACTCTCATTCCAGTGAAGTGGACGAAAGGACGTAGTACACCGACTAACCCTTGGTATAATGACATCCTTAAAGCCATGCGCAAAGACTGTAAAAGAGCTGAGCGTCTATGGAGAAAAGAATACAACAACGAAGACAAAAGTAATTATCCAGCTAAACAAAAATGGTACCACAAAGCCATCCGTGGAGCACGATCCGCCTTCTATGCTGAAAAAATCAACTCGAGTGCCACTCCCGCCAAAGAAATCTTTAAGCTTGTTAAAGAACTCCAGAGCTGTAAATCCCCCTCCCCCAATATCTCCACTGCCCAACAATGTGAGGAGCTTGCCACGTTTTTCGTCGCTAAAGTACAAAAGATCTACAGCTCCTTCCCACAACACTCCCCTAATCGTGTCAATTGCACTAACCTCCACCCTTACGGCACAATTATGAAGAATATTCCAGCAATATCCGTTGACAACCTCATCAAAATGTGTCGTAAAATTAAAATTGGTTCCCCTTCAGACCCCATGCGTCCGGCACAATTTCTGGAGTCTCTTGACTTCTTCCTACCTTCCCTGGCCTCTGTTCTCAATCTCTCCTTCTCTTCAGCCACAGTACCATCTGCATGGAAGCAAGCTTGGGTTTCACCTATCATCAAGAAACCCTCCCTAGATCCTACCAAACTGGAAAACTTCCGACCGATCTCGCTGCTTCCATGGCTGGCTAAACTTGCTGAAGCCCATGTTAATAGTGTACTGTCCCAACATATGGTCCAGAATAACATCCTGGACCCATCCCAAAATGGGTTCAGACCGGGCCATAGTACGGAGTCTGCTCTTTTGGCCACTACCGAGTATCTCCGGACGGTCCTAGATGCCGGTCAAAGCGCTGCGCTGATTCTTCTTGATCTCAGCGCGGCCTTTGACACGGTGTCTCATGACATCCTTCTTGATCGTCTGGAGACATTCGGAGTATCTGGCCTGGCTCTAAGGTGGTTCCATTCTTTCCTTAAAGACAGATCCTTCCGGGTCTCAGCACCCCCTTTTCTATCGAAATCTCATCCAATTGCACAGGGAGTTCCGCAGGGCTCTGCGTGAGCCCATCTCTTTTTAATCTTTATGTGCAACCTCTTGCAACAGTGGCTAAAGAGTGGGGTCTGACACTGGTGTCGTACGCCGACGACACACAGTTGGCCATTATTCTTACGGAAGGCCCGTCTATCTCGGCTGCTAGATTAAAAAATGGTCTCTCGGCAGTTGCCCAATGGTTGACGGACAACTGTTTACAGCTTAATGCTGGAAAAACAGAAGTGCTACTCCTTGGTAAGAACACCAGCCATTGGAATGAGCACTGGTGGCCGTCTTCCTTGGGCACCATACCACCTCCCAAATCCCTAGTTAAAAATCTAGGAGTGTGGATGGATGCCTCACTTAACTATCAGACCCACACCAAAAAAGTCGCCGGCACGTGCATCGGCTTGCTGAGAAATCTCAGCCATATACTGGGCTTTTTTGATGCTAAAATCCGCCAGCTTATTATACAAGCAACTATCCTCTCGCGTCTTGACTACGCCAATGTTCTCCTTTTAGGTGCTAACAAAGGAGAGATAGCACGGCTGCAACGTGTACAAAACTCCGCGGCGAGAGCCCTGGTCGGCCTTCCACGTAGATGCTCAGCCAGAGCTACCATTCGCAAACTACATTGGCTACCTGTTGACGCTAGAATTAAATTCAAAACCCTAATCATGACTTTTAAAATCCTTAAATTGGACAGTCCCACACTGCTCCGACCCCTCCTCACCCCTTATGTCCCATCGCGCATTCTGCGATCATCTAATCAACATCTTTTATGTGTTCCTCGCACTAAACTCTGCCGCATGGGCGGCCGCTCCTTTAGGGTTTTGGGAGCCAAGTTATGGAACGAATTACCCCTTAACATTCGCTCTTTAGAGAGCTTGTCTGCCTTCCGGAAAGCTACTAAAACTCACCTATTCCCTGCCCCGTAACTTCCCTCTCCTCTACGCCTCTGGTCAGGTCTGTGACTTCATTAGCGCCGGGACGCCTCATTGCTGGGGCAGCTGTTTTGCGCTTTACCAAATAAAGAATAGAATAGAATAGAATAGGATCACTGGTAACGGATCTGAGACTCATGATTATTGATTACTATCGTCGTTTCCCCGAGGCTAATGCTCCGGTCTCGACGCCTACAGTACCTCGAATGCAAGATCCAATGGCTCAGTCTACGCCTCAGATGCAAAAGCTGCGATCGCCACCTGTGGTTACAATCAGAGATGATCTGACCGACAGTGATGGGGATGATCAACCTGAAGAAGGTGAACTTCTATAGGATACCACAGAGGGACAGGAATGGAATCAATATGTGTTACCAACAACTCCTTCTCCTTCGCCTACTCCAGCGTCTTCGCCTCCTCAGGACATTGGAGGTTTTCACGATATCGTGGAAAAAGCAGCTAAGCAATTTGATCTGGAGATGCCGGTTCAGGAAACTGAATGTTTTCTATATGATTTTAAGGATGACTCCAGAAAGTCAACAAGATCAATTCCAATTATTGAACATATTTGGGATGAGGGTCTGAAAATCTTGAAGACGCCAGCTTCAATTTCTGTTTCGGTTCCTAGAATCGAAAAGAAATACCGTGCACCAGAGTCCTCTCCGGCCTGTCTGATAGGGCATCCACGCCCAGAATCGGTGGTGACGCAGGCGGCGCAAAGAAATTAGAAAAATCTGGTCTCCACTTCTATGGTTCCACCGGATAAGGAAGGAAGGAGAATGGATGGAGCTGGAAAAAGATTCGCAGTTATGGTGGCGTCTACCATTAAAGATGCCAATGCTATGGCACTACTCAACCGCTTTAACAGGCAAATGTGGTCAGATATAGCGCCACTTTTGGCTTTGCTTCCAGAAGATAACAAGCATTTGCAATGCAATAGGTCTCGCATTAGGAAAGTTTGAGCTATTGGTATTGTAAATGAGAATTTTTTTATTTATGTGTTGGTTTTGAAAATAGTGAAATTAATATCTTTGTCATTTACAATGCCAATAGTTTTAACTTTCGCAAATGTGACACCTATAGCATTTGTAATGCAATATGTGTTGTATTTACGTGACTTAGATAAATTGATATTACAAATAACAATGACTTAATTTTTGTAATAATTAATACTTAAATAAAAGTGATTGTAATTTATAATGGGATTAGCTTAAACTTTTGTAAATAACTTTTGTGAAGATTATGTTCAGTGTATTTTATTGTGACTAAAATCCAAGAACAGAAGTGAAATATTAACATCTTTTTGTGACATTTGTAATAAAGATTGAAACATTGAGAGAACATATTTGAACCAGATGTTGAATGGTTGCACAGATTGATGCTGTGGTGGCGCTGAGTGATGTTGTGGTGGCGACGAGTGATGCGGTGGCATTCAGTGATGCTGTGGTAGCGCATAGTGATGTTGTGGGGCCCCTGAGTGATGCTGTGGTGGTGCTGAGTGATGCTGTGGTGATGCGATAGATAGACAGAGTGAGTGCGATAGATAGAGTGAGTGCGATAGATAGAGTGCGATAAATGGAGTGAGGGCGATAGATAGAGGAGGGCGCTATAGATAGAGGGAGGGCGATATAGATAGAGTAAGGGCGATAGATAGAGTGAGGGCGATAGTTAGAGTGAGGGCGATAGCTAGCTAGCTAGATAGTGAGGGTGATAGATAGATAGTGACGCACTGGCGGCGCAAAAGTGACGCAAGGGCTCATAAATAAGCCCCTAAGTTCACAATGAAGAATCTCGGGATGAATGTTGGGATGCAACCTCCATTTTTATTAACTTGTTTCTGTTACAACATCAGGCTTTTTGAATGGTGGCTCACTATAGGCCCCTAGCTACTCACTGGGGGTAGGAACCAATATGTGCATTTGACAAAAGTGCAGGAGTGATGTGTGACTGGCACACGTGTAAATGTGTTAAATAATATTCCTAAAGAAAATCTGCATTTTCTACCCTGCCATACTGATACTAGCTAATTATAGTATGTTGAGCATGCCTCTAATCCCCTTTCCATGTTTTGGACCAGTCAGTCAGGTGCTAATCCACTCTGCACGGATCACGACCACACACCTCAACTAAATGCTTTAAAAGCATGAATTAAGTACTACAGAAATCCATTATATGCATGTATTTCCCTGCTTCTGCTGCCTAATTAACAGTCAGTTGATTAGGCATTGTAAAGCTCAAGGCGAGTCTGCAGTTGAATAAAACAGAACAAAAATAGCTTCTTTCCAAAGGCTTCCAAAGGCTTGTGCATTCGTATTTGGAGGATAAGGCGTCTAGTTTCTATACTTATAGCATTATTTGTTATCCCTAAAAGTGTTCTGTTCCATGTGCTGTCCATATAAAGGAATTATTTACAACAAGGGGTGGTGATGGACAGAGTCTCTGAATTAAGCAGAGTACTCTCACCCAGTCAAGAGATCAGGGCTAGATCCAACACCGTTTTTTAGCTCATTGCACCATCCCAGTTTCAGAACCTGGCTGTATGCAAATTAGTCTGTCCCTGGCCCAGTGCATCATGGGAACAGGGCAGACCAGACTACAACAGCCAATTCTTACACTGGGAAGGAAACAAGCTTCCGGGGACCGGTTTCTGCCATTTCAGGCGTCTTCGGCCCGGCTTGCTTGAATCCTGATGGTGCAATGAGCAAGGGACTCACATCTGAGTATACCCTTCCACGCTTAGGGTGGACAAAATTATTTACAACAAGGGGTGGTGATGGACAGAGTCTCTGAATTAAGCAGAGTACTCTCACCCAGTCAAGAGATCAGGGCTAGATCCAACACCGTTTTTTTAGCTCATTGCACCATCCCAGTTTCAGAACCTGGCTGTATGCAAATTAGTCTGTCCCTGGCCCAGTGCATCATGGGAACAGGGCAGACCAGACTACAACAGCCAATTCTTACACTGGGAAGGAAACAAGCTTCCGGGGACCGGTTTCTGCCATTTCAGGCGTCTTCGGCCCGGCTTGCTTGAATCCTGATGGTGCAATGAGCAAGGGACTCACATCTGAGTATACCCTTCCACGCTTAGGGTGGACAAAATTATTTACAACAAGGGGTGGTGATGGACAGAGTCTCTGAATTAAGCAGAGTACTCTCACCCAGTCAAGAGATCAGGGCTAGATCCAACACCGTTTTTTAGCTCATTGCACCATCCCAGTTTCAGAACCTGGCTGTATGCAAATTAGTCTGTCCCTGGCCCAGTGCATCATGGGAACAGGGCAGACCAGACTACAACAGCCAATTCTTACACTGGGAAGGAAACAAGCTTCCGGGGACCGGTTTCTGCCATTTCAGGCGTCTTCGGCCCGGCTTGCTTGAATCCTGATGGTGCAATGAGCAAGGGACTCACATCTGAGTATACCCTTCCACGCTTAGGGTGGACAAAATTATTTACAACAAGGGGTGGTGATGGACAGAGTCTCTGAATTAAGCAGAGTACTCTCACCCAGTCAAGAGATCAGGGCTAGATCCAACACCGTTTTTTAGCTCATTGCACCATCCCAGTTTCAGAACCTGGCTGTATGCAAATTAGTCTGTCCCTGGCCCATTGCATCATGGGAACAGGGCAGACCAGACTACAACAGCCAATTCTTACACTGGGAAGGAAACAAGCTTCCGGGGACCGGTTTCTGCCATTTCAGGCGTCTTCGGCCCGGCTTGCTTGAATCCTGATGGTGCAATGAGCAAGGGACTCACATCTGAGTATACCCTTCCACGCTTAGGGTGGACAAAATTATTTACAACAAGGGGTGGTGATGGACAGAGTCTCTGAATTAAGCAGAGTACTCTCACCCAGTCAAGAGATCAGGGCTAGATCCAACACCGTTTTTTAGCTCATTGCACCATCCCAGTTTCAGAACCTGGCTGTATGCAAATTAGTCTGTCCCTGGCCCAGTGCATCATGGGAACAGGGCAGACCAGACTACAACAGCCAATTCTTACACTGGGAAGGAAACAAGCTTCCGGGGACCGGTTTCTGCCATTTCAGGCGTCTTCGGCCCGGCTTGCTTGAATCCTGATGGTGCAATGAGCAAGGGACTCACATCTGAGTATACCCTTCCACGCTTAGGGTGGACAAAATTATTTACAACAAGGGGTGGTGATGGACAGAGTCTCTGAATTAAGCAGAGTACTCTCACCCAGTCAAGAGATCAGGGCTAGATCCAACACCGTTTTTTAGCTCATTGCACCATCCCAGTTTCAGAACCTGGCTGTATGCAAATTAGTCTGTCCCTGGCCCAGTGCATCATGGGAACAGGGCAGACCAGACTACAACAGCCAATTCTTACACTGGGAAGGAAACAAGCTTCCGGGGACCGGTTTCTGCCATTTCAGGCGTCTTCGGCCCGGCTTGCTTGAATCCTGATGGTGCAATGAGCAAGGGACTCACATCTGAGTATACCCTTCCACGCTTAGGGTGGACAAAATTATTTACAACAAGGGGTGGTGATGGACAGAGTCTCTGAATTAAGCAGAGTACTCTCACCCAGTCAAGAGATCAGGGCTAGATCCAACACCGTTTTTTAGCTCATTGCACCATCCCAGTTTCAGAACCTGGCTGTATGCAAATTAGTCTGTCCCTGGCCCAGTGCATCATGGGAACAGGGCAGACCAGACTACAACAGCCAATTCTTACACTGGGAAGGAAACAAGCTTCCGGGGACCGGTTTCTGCCATTTCAGGCGTCTTCGGCCCGGCTTGCTTGAATCCTGATGGTGCAATGAGCAAGGGACTCACATCTGAGTATACCCTTCCACGCTTAGGGTGGACAAAATTATTTACAACAAGGGGTGGTGATGGACAGAGTCTCTGAATTAAGCAGAGTACTCTCACCCAGTCAAGAGATCAGGGCTAGATCCAACACCGTTTTTTAGCTCATTGCACCATCCCAGTTTCAGAACCTGGCTGTATGCAAATTAGTCTGTCCCTGGCCCAGTGCATCATGGGAACAGGGCAGACCAGACTACAACAGCCAATTCTTACACTGGGAAGGAAACAAGCTTCCGGGGACCGGTTTCTGCCATTTCAGGCGTCTTCGGCCCGGCTTGCTTGAATCCTGATGGTGCAATGAGCAAGGGACTCACATCTGAGTATACCCTTCCACGCTTAGGGTGGACAAAATTATTTACAACAAGGGGTGGTGATGGACAGAGTCTCTGAATTAAGCAGAGTACTCTCACCCAGTCAAGAGATCAGGGCTAGATCCAACACCGTTTTTTAGCTCATTGCACCATCCCAGTTTCAGAACCTGGCTGTATGCAAATTAGTCTGTCCCTGGCCCAGTGCATCATGGGAACAGGGCAGACCAGACTACAACAGCCAATTCTTACACTGGGAAGGAAACAAGCTTCCGGGGACCGGTTTCTGCCATTTCAGGCGTCTTCGGCCCGGCTTGCTTGAATCCTGATGGTGCAATGAGCAAGGGACTCACATCTGAGTATACCCTTCCACGCTTAGGGTGGACAAAATTATTTACAACAAGGGGTGGTGATGGACAGAGTCTCTGAATTAAGCAGAGTACTCTCACCCAGTCAGGAGATCAGGGCTAGATCCAACACCGTTTTTTAGCTCATTGCACCATCCCAGTTTCAGAACCTGGCTGTATGCAAATTAGTCTGTCCCTGGCCCAGTGCATCATGGGAACAGGGCAGACCAGACTACAACAGCCAATTCTTACACTGGGAAGGAAACAAGCTTCTGGGGACCGGTTTCTGCCATTTCAGGCGTCTTCGGCCCGGCTTGCTTGAATCCTGATGGTACAATGAGCAAGGGACTCACATCTGAGTATACCCTTCCACGCTTAGGGTGGACAAAATTATTTACAACAAGGGGTGGTGATGGACAGAGTCTCTGAATTAAGCAGAGTACTCTCACCCAGTCAAGAGATCAGGGCTAGATCCAACACCGTTTTTTAGCTCATTGCACCATCCCAGTTTCAGAACCTGGCTGTATGCAAATTAGTCTGTCCCTGGCCCAGTGCATCATGGGAACAGGGCAGACCAGACTACAACAGCCAATTCTTACACTGGGAAGGAAACAAGCTTCCGGGGACCGGTTTCTGTCATTTCAGGCGTCTTCGGCCCGGCTTGCTTGAATCCTGATGGTGCAATGAGCAAGGGACTCACATCTGAGTATACCCTTCCACGCTTAGGGTGGACAAAATTATTTACAACAAGGGGTGGTGATGGACAGAGTCTCTGAATTAAGCAGAGTACTCTCACCCAGTCAAGAGATCAGGGCTAGATCCAACACCGTTTTTTAGCTCATTGCACCATCCCAGTTTCAGAACCTGGCTGTATGCAAATTAGTCTGTCCCTGGCCCAGTGCATCATGGGAACAGGGCAGACCAGACTACAACAGCCAATTCTTACACTGGGAAGGAAACAAGCTTCGGGGACCGGTTTCTGCCATTTCAGGCGTCTTCGGCCCGGCTTGCTTGAATCCTGATGGTGCAATGAGCAAGGGACTCACATCTGAGTATACCCTTCCACGCTTAGGGTGGACAAAATTATTTACAACAAGGGGTGGTGATGGACAGAGTCTCTGAATTAAGCAGAGTACTCTCACCCAGTCAAGAGATCAGGGCTAGATCCAACACCGTTTTTTAGCTCATTGCACCATCCCAGTTTCAGAACCTGGCTGTATGCAAATTAGTCTGTCCCTGGCCCAGTGCATCATGGGAACAGGGCAGACCAGACTACAACAGCCAATTCTTACACTGGGAAGGAAACAAGCTTCCGGGGACCGGTTTCTGCCATTTCAGGCATCTTCGGCCCGGCTTGCTTGAATCCTGATGGTGCAATGAGCAAGGGACTCACATCTGAGTATACCCTTCCACGCTTAGGGTGGACAAAATTATTTACAACAAGGGGTGGTGATGGACAGAGTCTCTGAATTAAGCAGAGTACTCTCACCCAGTCAAGAGATCAGGGCTAGATCCAACACCGTTTTTTAGCTCATTGCACCATCCCAGTTTCAGAACCTGGCTGTATGCAAATTAGTCTGTCCCTGGCCCAGTGCATCATGGGAACAGGGCAGACCAGACTACAACAGCCAATTCTTACACTGGGAAGGAAACAAGCTTCCGGGGACCGGTTTCTGCCATTTCAGGCGTCTTCGGCCCGGCTTGCTTGAATCCTGATGGTGCAATGAGCAAGGGACTCACATCTGAGTATACCCTTCCACGCTTAGGGTGGACAAAATTATTTACAACAAGGGGTGGTGATGGACAGAGTCTCTGAATTAAGCAGAGTACTCTCACCCAGTCAAGAGATCAGGGCTAGATCCAACACCGTTTTTTAGCTCATTGCACCATCCCAGTTTCAGAACCTGGCTGTATGCAAATTAGTCTGTCCCTGGCCCAGTGCATCATGGGAACAGGGCAGACCAGACTACAACAGCCAATTCTTACACTGGGAAGGAAACAAGCTTCCGGGGACCGGTTTCTGCCATTTCAGGCGTCTTCGGCCCGGCTTGCTTGAATCCTGATGGTGCAATGAGCAAGGGACTCACATCTGAGTATACCCTTCCACGCTTAGGGTGGACAAAATTATTTACAACAAGGGGTGGTGATGGACAGAGTCTCTGAATTAAGCAGAGTACTCTCACCCAGTCAAGAGATCAGGGCTAGATCCAACACCGTTTTTTAGCTCATTGCACCATCCCAGTTTCAGAACCTGGCTGTATGCAAATTAGTCTGTCCCTGGCCCAGTGCATCATGGGAACAGGGCAGACCAGACTACAACAGCCAATTCTTACACTGGGAAGGAAACAAGCTTCCGGGGACCGGTTTCTGCCATTTCAGGCGTCTTCGGCCCGGCTTGCTTGAATCCTGATGGTGCAATGAGCAAGGGACTCACATCTGAGTATACCCTTCCACGCTTAGGGTGGACAAAATTATTTACAACAAGGGGTGGTGATGGACAGAGTCTCTGAATTAAGCAGAGTACTCTCACCCAGTCAAGAGATCAGGGCTAGATCCAACACCGTTTTTTAGCTCATTGCACCATCCCAGTTTCAGAACCTGGCTGTATGCAAATTAGTCTGTCCCTGGCCCAGTGCATCATGGGAACAGGGCAGACCAGACTACAACAGCCAATTCTTACACTGGGAAGGAAACAAGCTTCCGGGGACCAGTTTCTGCCATTTCAGGCGTCTTCGGCCCGGCTTGCTTGAATCCTGATGGTGCAATGAGCAAGGGACTCACATCTGAGTATACCCTTCCACGCTTAGGGTGGACAAAATTATTTACAACAAGGGGTGGTGATGGACCGAGTCTCTGAATTAAGCAGAGTACTCTCACCCAGTCAAGAGATCAGGGCTAGATCCAACACCGTTTTTTAGCTCATTGCACCATCCCAGTTTCAGAACCTGGCTGTATGCAAATTAGTCTGTCCCTGGCCCAGTGCATCATGGGAACAGGGCAGACCAGACTACAACAGCCAATTCTTACACTGGGAAGGAAACAAGCTTCCGGGGACCGGTTTCTGCCATTTCAGGCGTCTTCGGCCCGGCTTGCTTGAATCCTGATGGTGCAATGAGCAAGGGACTCGCATCTGAGTATACCCTTCCACGCTTAGGGTGGACAAAATTATTTACAACAAGGGGTGGTGATGGACAGAGTCTCTGAATTAAGCAGAGTACTCTCACCCAGTCAAGAGATCAGGGCTAGATCCAACACCGTTTTTTAGCTCATTGCACCATCCCAGTTTCAGAACCTGGCTGTTTGCAAATTAGTCTGTCCCTGGCCCAGTGCATCATGGGAACAGGGCAGACCAGACTACAACAGCCAATTCTTACACTGGGAAGGAAACAAGCTTCCGGGGACCGGTTTCTGCCATTTCAGGCGTCTTCGGCCCGGCTTGCTTGAATCCTGATGGTGCAATGAGCAAGGGACTCACATCTGAGTATACCCTTCCACGCTTAGGGTGGACAAAATTATTTACAACAAGGGGTGGTGATGGACAGAGTCTCTGAATTAAGCAGAGTACTCTCACCCAGTCAAGAGATCAGGGCTAGATCCAACACCGTTTTTTAGCTCATTGCACCATCCCAGTTTCAGAACCTGGCTGTATGCAAATTAGTCTGTCCCTGGCCCAGTGCATCATGGGAACAGGGCAGACCAGACTACAACAGCCAATTCTTACACTGGGAAGGAAACAAGCTTCCGGGGAAGAAGACTATAAACTAACTAAGCTAGACGTGACTTTATAACTGGTTAATCGAACGTTTCTGGAGGTTTTGTATATATAAACAACTCCTTTTTTTTATGGTATGTCATTTAAAATTGATGCTCTAAATTTTTGGTAAAAGTACACAATGTAAAAAAATGCAATGCTGCTTTTATATCAATTTACTTTTGAACACTTGAAGTGAAAGACAATTCTAAATGGCATTTGCTTTAGAGTAGGCTCTAGTGACCATTTCCGGTTGACAATGTATTTAGCATTTTTTTGTATAAGATGTGTTAGAAGTATGGGTAGGGAAAATGGCTATTTTGGCCAAAGGCTCCACTTTCTTTGTGCATGCTAGTTTTAATTTGTACACAGAATCACAATTTTTTTATGTGGTACACTGTAATGTTAGATGAATCTGTTTTACCCCTTTGATAAGCAAGAGATGACGATGAACCGTTTTTTGTTCCTGGTTTTAAATAGATTCAGGTTGGAACAAACAAGGTGTTTGTTGACTTTACCTCAGAAAATGGTTGTTTCCCGCATGCTGCTTTCATGCGACTTAAATCCCTTCAGTGGAAGAGGCGGCTGCATGCCTGCAGATATGGCCAGATCATTACTTGGCTGGTTCAGTTCACCAGTGGGGCTAGAATATAAGCTGTTATGGGCAGGGGCTTAGCTTTCTATTGGTGCAGCAGGTGCAGTGGCACCAGGTCCCAGACGCCTTAAAGGCCCACTGAACCCTGATAACTGCTGTTTGTCACAGTTCAAACAAAGAATCGATTTTGGCCACTATAGGTGTGGCAGGGTATACTCAGAAATGTGTCCCTTGCTCACTGCTCCATCAGGATTCAAGCAAGCCGGGCCGACGACTGCTGTAATGCCACAAACCGGTCCCCGGAAGCTTGTCTCCTTTCTGGTGTAGAATTGGCTTGGTAGTTTGGTCTGCCCTGTTCCCATGATGCACTGGGCCAGGGACAGACTAATTTGCATACAGCCAGGTTCTGAGCTGGGATGGGGCAGTGAGCTAAATAACGGTGATGGATCAAGCCCTGATCTTTGGACTGGGTAAGAGTGGTCTGCTTAATTCAGACACTCTGTTCATCACCACCCCCTTTTCTGTATCGTTTTTGGCCACTATAGGTGTGGCAGGGTATACTCAGACATGAGTCCCTTTCTCACTGCTCCATCAGGATTCAAGCAAGCCGGTCCGAAGAGGCTGAAATGCCAGAAACCGGTCCCCGGTAGCTTGTCTCCTTTCTGGTGAAGAATTGGCTTGGTAGTTTGGTCTGCCCTGTTCCCATGATGCACTGGGCCAGGGACAGACTAATTTGCATATAGCCAGGTTCTGAGCTGGGATGGGGCAGTGAGATAAATAACGGTGATGGATCAAGCCCTGATCTTTGGACTGGGTAAGAGTGGTCTGCTTAATTCAGACACTCTGTTCATCACCACCCCCTTTTCTGTATCGTTTTTGGCCACTATAGGTGTGGCAGGGTATACTCAGACATGAGTCCCTTTCTCACTGCTCCATCAGGATTCAAGCAAGCCGGGCCGAAGAGGCTGAAATGCCAGAAACCGGTCCCCGGTAGGTTGTCTCCTTTCTGGTGAAGAATTGGCTTGGTAGTTTGGTCTGCCCTGTTCCCATGATGCACTGGGCCAGGGACAGACTAATTTGCATATAGCCAGGTTCTGAGCTGGGATGGGGCAGTGAGATAAATAACGGTGATGGATCAAGCCCTGATCTTTGGACTGGGTAAGAGTGGTCTGCTT
Source organism: Lissotriton helveticus (assembly GCF_964261635.1). Taxonomy (NCBI): domain Eukaryota; kingdom Metazoa; phylum Chordata; class Amphibia; order Caudata; family Salamandridae; genus Lissotriton; species Lissotriton helveticus. The sequence continues at coordinate 781,153 of NW_027611684.1, read as the reverse complement.
AATTCAGACACTCTGTTCATCACCACCCCCCCACCCCCTTTTCTGTATCGTCCATATAAAGGAAGCGCTGTCTGCACACCCACAGCTCCAGGTACATAGCACAGCTCTTACACAGCTGAAATACAATCAATCACTCCTATTATACCCATACAGGGCATGTAGCTCTGTTTCATAATGTGTGTGAACGCCTATTCTGGAAATCCGACAGTGACACGTCCATAGCACTAATGAACCACTCCCTTCACTTGTAGCTGCAAAGAATGCTGTATCTCTGAGGATTTCAAAAAAATGTTGCGTCATTCAATGAATTGTAGGCAAACACCTAATAAATGACTACTCACATGACTTGAGTTGTTGAGTCTTCCTCCTCACATAGAGTGTTCGGTGCTCCTGTTCTTCTAACACAAGTGCGTGCACTGGCGTGGGTGTAACTAAGTGCGTCAGCGCGCTGCTTGCAGAGCAGACTGCACGCTGCTATTCAACCCGCGCCAGGCAACAGTATTTAAGGGTGTGTGGTAAAACAATATTATCTACGTTTGAGCACTCTGGGCTTCATATTCCACCGGTGAATGACAGTATAATAGCGTTGTGTGATGGAACGTCGGTTTTGCAATGCTGTTGCTAAGTGCCTAATTACCTACAGGTAATGACATCGCTTGAAGTGTTTGCCTTATAAATAAGTTCCTTTCGTCGACAAAGAGGGTGTACTTAGCCTGAAGAGGTGAAAACACTTCCAAAAATAAGCCCTCTGTACACATATTGTGTTGTGAAACAGCAAGGCATTTGCCATTTATCCAACGAGCGGGTACTTATAGCAATAGTTACACAGCGGATGCCTCAACTGGTTTTTGTCACGTGGTCAAGACCGTTTGTACATCTCGGAGGATTTAAACAAGGAAATTACTGGGTCAACATTGGTGTCTTCTGTCCCACTTAGGACGTTCCGGAAACATAAAGGAACGATCGTGCCATAAATTAAATTCATATCTCCCGCAAGTGCAAAATGTTCATTATTCATAAAGCACAGAATTGTGATGCGCCCAAAGTCACTCGCATCCGACATCGTGTACTTTACACAGCTTAAGAGTAACTTATGCACTTGTGAGTACACTATGCACGGGCAAGCGAGAGAGAGTAGGGAAAAGCAGGTGGGCATTCAGAGGCGAAACCCGAGAGTGGCGAGGCTGGCAGTGCAGACTAGAGGAACACCCACAGGGCTGGTTCGAAGAGTTGGTGTCCCCGGCTGAAAGAGAATGCGCGAAGCCCCTCTTTGATTTGCATACAGAGTGACACATTGAGGGGCTGTTTGCATCTCATCAGATGACCCTGCTCCAGGAAATACAAGGGGGGGCCAATAGGCCCCCACGCAAGCATGGCGGGGCCCGGCCCCTCCCACACCCCGTCCCTTTCGGGGCCGCTTGCCCCGCGCCCTCGCCCCGGAAGTACTTGTGCGCTTCCGGGGCGAGGGGGCGGGGCCGCGGCGGCGAAAGGGTTAAAAGCCTGGGGAGCGCGGGAAGCGGCCTCTTTGTGCCCGCGCTCCCAGGCTCGCTCCTCGCCCCACCGTGGGGCCGTATAATTTTCTTTTCCTGTTTCGTTTTGCAGGTTATGAGGGCGGCGTGAGAACGTTTGGACGTCCGGCGGATCGCGGATCTCCTTTAAAGTGCTTTATCCCTGCTTCGATGGACGAGCGTGGAGGTTGCCCCCCCGTTTTTGCAGTGACCCGACCTGCGGTATAACGAGAGCAGCTGGGCCTGGCGTGCGACCAATACAGTTGATGGGCCTGTCGGCGGAGAAAGCAACTCGCCTGGAGGAAGAGCTGCGTCGGTCGGCGGCGGTGCGAGCGGCTGCCTCCACCCAACTCTCCCCTTTATTGATGGTGAGCGTGCGCCTGGTTGGCAGCGTAATTTATGTTGCATTGTTTTGGTCATTTCGAGTGTTTTTCATGTTGCCTGGCCGGTTAGCTCGGTCGTTAGAGCAGGGTGCTCATACCGCCAAGGTCGTGGGTTCGATCCACCTACGGGCCAGTAACTCGAAATCATGGAAAACTATATCCAATTAGAATTTACATTCATATATGAGATGGTATTTAAAATAACACCTTATTGGCGTGTTTGTTTTAGAAATAATTAATGCTTTTGCCCGGAATTACGCTTGTTGGTCGGGCTTCACAACTACTCACAAATGACTGGATATCTGCCTACCGTTTAACAAGATATTGTGTGTCTGAGTTAATTGGAGTGGTCGGTGCTCGAAGCCCTGATAGCTCCGTCGGTAGAGCATCAGCCTTTGAAGCTAGGGGTCCAGGGTTCAATTCCTTGGTCGGGCGCATAGCATCTTAAGCGGGGATTGAGTGCAGATTAATACGTGTTGCACTTTCTTTCAAAAATTAATGTGCTTTTTACTAGCATAAATATAATTCAAACCGCAGCTTATCTATACTCATGAATGGCGTGAATGGGCAGTACAAGGAAGACTACAAGCTTTGTCATATATATTAAATTAAACCTTTAAGTGCATATTAATCATACATATTTCATATTTATAAATTGGCCCTAATACAATGTGACATTCAGTCCTTCATGAGACATATTCTGTGATTCTTTAAGTATCTCCTTTCACCTTTTGATCCAGTGGGGACTGTCATTTATGTGTCTGCTCTACTGTAACTATCGTTATGAATTATGTGCTGCAGTCATAAAAAAATCTCAGTGTCAAAAGCAGTAACTCTGCTATCTGCAAAAAATAAACATCTTTCATCTGCATGATACAAGTTTACTTCCCTGTAGACACATTAGCCCTCTATACTACTTTATGACTTAAAGCGTGACTAGACAAAACACAGACCTTGAAGTTTGCATGCAGTTCCTTGAGGCTGGTTTATAGCTCACTGTGTTATATTTGAAGGATTGCAATTTATGACCTACAAGTCATAAAAAAAATCTCGGTGTCAAAAGCAGTAACTCTGCTATCTGCTAAAAATAAAAATCTTTCATATGCATGATACACGTTTGCTTCGCTGTAGACACATTAGCGCTCTATACTACTTTATGATGAGGTAAAGTGTGACTAGACAAAACACTGATCTCAGCAGCAATAGCCGCCAGAGTTACCTTACCATTATTATTATTATTATTAGTATTATTACATGAGATTCCATGAGATTTAGATGGCACACAAAGCTCTCAGCCGCAGGTGGCTTGATCTCAAAAGATATTTTAAAAAGCAGCCTTTGCAACCCATTAAGCCACAGCATATTTACTGTCACATTTCTACTTGTTTCCTATTTCTTTGTGGAAGACTTTTAAAAGCAAGTGTATTAGAGGACTGTCAAACTGCTGTTCATGACTCATCCCCTCATTACTTAACCCTCTGTTTGTTGCCACATCTGGACCCCCAGTTTATGGGTTCCCGAAGTAAAGTTTTTCCAATTACAGCACTGAACACTAATCTTATTTCTGTCAGTTTTTGTGAACGCGACTCGAATGTACTGGAGCGCTCTAGGTGAGAACCAGTTACACGGCACACCCTAGTACGCCAGGCAAATGTTGACTCGTTTCACTGAATACATCTGTCTGAACTGCGTGTATGTTCAACAGACCCCACAAGCCACTGTTCCTTCCCAGTGCGAGTGAAACCGCTCCTCGCAAAGCATTACAGTAAATTAATGCACAACGCGTTTTCAATGTAGAACACAGACCAGACAGTGCAAAACCTTAAAATTCACGTGTCACTAGACACTGTAATAACACGGAGCTGCGGTAAAGCACTATTATTCAGGCGGATTCTAAGATTTAAAAAATATATATTATTTTACCTCACTGCTGATGAATGGGCACGAGCTTTTAGATAACACATGCTTAACGGAAGGTAGTCCTTGCAGTGAATTGTTTCAGAAAGCAAACAAGAATGGGCTGCCACCAATTCTTTAGAGATATTTATTTACATGAAAACCAACGCTGCAAGACATTCTGCCACGAGGCTCGGGTTATGCAGCACTAGAAGAAAGTTACACCGAGTGTGTCTGGTGCTGTATTACATCTCCAGCATTCACAAACTCGGTGATTAATAGCGCGGCTCCTCCGAGACCGGCACTTACAGACCAATAAAAAATAAGGAAACCCTCTCCCTCCTCCCACCCGGACCTCCGTGCACCCCCTCCCCGCGTTCCCACCACTAATAACATAACCGTATATTACCTGCCCCACCTCACTCAGCACGGCAGCCCCCTGTCCTCAGTCGTCACGCCAAGAATGCGGCAGCCGCAGCCTGGAAATTCCCATTGTCCGCTCGCTGAAGCCATCCGCACAAAAAACGAGGCGCGCGACGCGATCCGATTCTTTGGACAGGAGCAGCAGTGAAAGATGATCTGAATCTGGTCAGAGGGACCCTGTGGCCCTGCCTACCGTAAGGTTCAGCCTCTAAGTGACGTCAGGCGGGCACACGCACTTCCACGCAGGCGCAGAGTGTTCTTGGCCGCTTCTCTGCTTGCTGATGGCATACAAGAGGCGTTGGACGGGACGAGAATAGCCCAAGGGACCCGGTGAGTGGGGTCGGGGGCTGTGTGTGGGAGTGGGGTGGGAGGAGGGGTGCGTGTGTGTGTGCGTGTGCGTGTGTGTGCTGTGTCTGTGTGCTGACTTGCTGGGAATCTGAGGCAGGGGATGTGCACGGCGCCGGGCTGGGCGTGCGCGCCCACAAGGTGAAGTCGACGCTCGTGCCCGGCCCCTGTCTCAGATTCCCAGGAGACGGGTGACAATAGTTGTCGAGCTAGACATGCTTCGCATGTGTTCTAGCTCGACCTAAAAAAATAGTTTTATATGTCACTACGTGCAAAAACCATAAATCGATAACAATATGACGTTGCAGAATTATGAACATACTTTAAACTGGCATCATGAGAAGGATACCGCTTCCGCTCGTTTGAACGATATACTTAACATGTTTGTTCTTATCTTTTAAAATTCTTTTTTAATCATTTTATAGGGATATAATATTTGTATTATGACATTGTTATGGTTTTAAATAACTTAAACAATAAAGATTACTTACTTTAAAGACCTGGCCAAGCCTCATTCGGCTGCTGCCGGGGCCCTGGCCAATGATAAAGTGCCTCCAGGCCGGAACGTGGACGGCGTGCTCAATGCTTAGTGGTGCCGGGAGATGTAGTTCCTCACCCCTGTCAGTCACAGGTTTGTGGCAGGCAAGCAAACAAAGATTAACGGGCTCCCGTTTCAGTGCAAGACAAATTGCCCGAAGCTCTAGAAGGTTGACTTGGAGCCCGGACTCCGCTGGAGTCCAGTGGCCTCTGATCTCCGCCTCTCCCATGCAGCCACCCCACCCCAGAAGTGATGCATCTGACACCATTGTGAACTCTGGTTGGGGAAGGGAGGGGGGCCTGCCGTTGACCCAATTGTGGTTCGTTAGCCACCACTGCAATTGGCGTGCAGAGCCCTCCGTGATCTGGATACAATCGGAAAGATTCCCCTGATGTTTTGCCCACTGGAACTTCAGATCCCACTACAGAGGCTGCATATGCCACCTGGCATAATCTACCAGCAGGATGCAGGAGGTCATGAGGATCATTCTGACTGAAACCTAGGATAGAGGCTTAAAGATCGGAATCATAGCCTGAATATCCCGGACTCGCTGTTTGGAAGGATAAGCCCGAAACTGCGTTGTATCAAGAACCGCTCCGATGAAAAGGAGCTTCTGAGAGGGAATCAGGTGTGACTTTGGCACGTTGATAGTGAACCACAGCGAATGCAGGAGGTCCGCTGTAGTCTGGAGGAGGGAGACGACAGCCTGGGGCGAGCCCGCCTTCAACAGCCAGTCGTTGAGATACGGGAAGACGTGAACCCCTGATCGGCGCAGATGAGCTACAACCACCGCCATCACTTTCATGAGCATCTGAGGGGCGCTGGTAGGGCCCCAAAGGGGAGCACGCTAAACTGAAAATGCTCATGGCCAATTAGTGAACCGTAGGTAATGCCTGTGGGCTGGCAGGTCGGGAATGTAGAAATAGGTGTCATGCAAGTCCAGCGCTACCATCCAGTCTCCAGGGTCGAGGGCAGACAGAACCTGAGCCAATGTCAACATCTTGACATTGGCTCAGGAGGAAGTGGTTGACGTCCCTCAAGTCTAAGATAGGACGCAGGCATTTGTCCTTCTTGGGTACCAGAAAGTAGTGGGAGTAGCAACCACAACCTACTTCTGGCACAGGGACGCGTTTGATGGCTCTCTTGGCCAGAGAGCCGCAACTTCCTGGCAGAGAAGGGCCAAGTGATACTCCGACATGTGATGGAATTGAGGTGGCATTGATGGAGGAGTAGTCTCGAAGGGGAGGAGGTAGCCCCTTTGGACTATCTGCAAAACTCACCTATTTGACAGGAGGTTCTGCCAGTGGGGGAGGTGATGGCGAATCCTGCCGCCCATTGGCCCAGGAGGGTCGGACTATGAAGGTTTAGAAGCTGCTGCAGAGGGGGTACTGGTGGACTGGCCCGCACGTTGGCCCCTGACCACGACGCTGCGTCCCACGTCCCTGGCCACGCAGAGGCTGAACAGTATACGCAGGCCTGTGGCTCTGGGCGGAACGTGGTGGGACATCCCTTCCATAGCCACAAAAAGAGCTAAAAAGCAGACTGCGCTGGGCGAGAGTTAGTAGCAAGGCTTAAGGATCATTCTTAGCCCTAGAATCCTTAAAAAGCTTGAGCGCGTTGTCCGCTTTGTCACCACACAAACGACAGCCATCAAAGGGTCTGTCCAAAAGAGTTGATTGGACATTGCCCGAAAAGCCAGTAGACCTTAGCCAGGCAAAGCGTCTCAGTGCTAATGACGTTGAAATCGTCCTGCCTAGTGAGTCGGCGGTGTCCAGCCCACATCGTATGTGAACTTTGTTGCACCTCTCCCCTCAGCAGCTGCAAGGGAGAGCACGGCCCGTGACTCTTCCGGGCACTGAGGCAGTACCTGCGGGACAGTGTCCCACACATAGTGGGTATAACGGCCCAAGAGACATGCAGTGTTCACAGACCTCTGTCCTAAGCTGGCGAAAGAAAACATCTTCTTCCCATGATGGTCCAGCTTCTTGGATTCCCTATCAGGTGGAGCAGTAGGGAATGCACCATTGGAAGTAGAGGCTTGGACCACCAAGCTCTCAGGAGTAGGGTTTTGGGAGACGAAAATGGGGTTGCCCGGGGCAGGGCGGTGGGGTGGGGCAATCGTCCTATCCACAGTAGCCCCTGTGCTGGGCTTGGACCAAGGGCCCAGAAGGATGTCTGTGAGGGCCATATTGAACAGCAGCAGGAGCTCCGAAGAGGCCGCTGATGGTTGATGGACCTTGGTCAGGAGGTTAGTACTGATTGCCACCATAGGAAGCTCAAGGTTTAAGGCCTCAGCCACCCTACGCCACACCACTGCGTATGATGCAGCCTTCTCTGTAGCCAGAGTAGGGGGAGAAAGCATACCAAGGTCTGGAGAAGTGTCCAGAGCACTGGCCACACCAAACTCCTCTCTCCAGTCTGGTTCTTCCAACTGGTATGCTAGAGGGTCCACAGACCCCTCCTAGTCCTCAACTTCCTCTGGTTGCCATTCAGGGTGATAGTAAACACCAGGGTAGAACAAGGGTACAAAAGTACCGGGTGGTGCCGGTATCAGCGTCCGTTCTGCTCCGTGTCCATGTCGAGCGGGAGGCCGGGGTAGACAACGGTTGGGGAAACAACCTGCAGTGGAAGGGGTGGAGGTGTCGTCAATGGATTAGACGCCGGAGGTGGTGTCGTAATGTCGACCAGCCCCAATCCAGATCCAGGAGTTGATCCATGGGAGCACTGCGGAGCCGAAGCCGCCAGCATCGAAGGCCAAGAACCCCCAGCCGAGTCTGCAGGGTCCGAAGGCGCACTGGCCCAGTAGGGGCACAAGCAGCCCCCATGCTTACTCCTTTTGTCGGTTTAGACTCCATCAGAAAAAGCAGAGAAGTTTTTGGATGTTTATTTTAGATACGGTTAAACATGGTCTAAACCAGGAAATTCAATGGGAACAGGCCATGTGATACAATACCAGTTAAATTACCATGGTAAATCAATCACTGACCGAAGGCCGAGTGCCCATGGCATGGAAAAAGGCATCAGTAAGACCTATTAGGAAGAATACTACAATCCCTTGGACGGATTTGTCTAATCTCAGACCGATATCCCTACCTCCATTCATGGGAAAGCTCACTGAAAGACATGTAAACAAGCACCTTTCGAGCTATATATCGAACAGGCCGGCAGTCTAGACCATTCGCAATTTGGCTTTAGGCCGAAGCACAGTACTGAGTCGGCACTGTCAATAACGGATGATCTACACATGTACCAGGACAGGGGTCATTCGGTAGTCCTGGTACTGTTAGATCTGTCGGCAGCGTTCGACACTATATCTCATAATATTCTGCTCGAACGGCTTGCTAAGATCGGTCTTGTGAGTACAGCACTGGCCTGGCTAAGAAGTTTCCTATCTAACCGGACTCAATCGGTTAAAATGGGCACATTTCGCTCGGTGGAAACTGAGATTACCAAGGGGGTGCCACAGGGCTCTTGTTTGAGCCCAACTCTTTTTAACATCTACGTGGCCTCCCTGGCTAAAATCTTTAGAGAGTTCGGTTTCATCCCAGTATCATACGCGGATGATACCCAGCTCCTGTTTCCTTTTAAAACTCTTACCGACGAAGTGAAAACATCTTTTTCCAATGGCATTAAGGCAGTAGCAAATTGGATGACTTCTAACTGCCTCCAATGCAACGTAGGCAAAACGGAGGTTGTATTCTTTGGGGAAGCGCAAAGATCCTGTGGACCCCGGACTGGTGGCCGCAAGACCTTGGCCCGGTCCCAGACCCTAAATTGGTTGTGAAAAATCTAGGAGTGCGCTTGGATCGTGAACTCTCTTTTAAGCAACATTGTAACATCATTGTGGGTTCCTGCTTCCATGTCATCGGCTTGTTGCGAAAGGTCTTTCCCCTGCTACCGGACTTCACCAGGAAAACCTTGGTGCAAGCTCTGATACTTAGTCGTTTCGACTATTGTAACGGCCTCCTGTTATCGGCCAATGATGGAGTACTAGCCAAACTCCAGATGATTCAAAACACTGCGGCCAGGCTGGTATTAAATGCCCCCCCTAGAACACCGTCTAACCCTCTCTTGGAGAAATTGCATTGGCTCTCAGTCCGTAACAAGGTAAAATTTAAGACCTGCTGTTTAATACACAAGAGCCTAAATGGACTGGGGCCATCGCACTGGAGAGATAAATTCATTCCATACAACCCGGTTAGGTCCCTTAGGTCCAGTAACCAGCTTCTCCTGAGAGTGCCAGCTGTGAGAAAGGCCAGACAGGGTGGCAAGACCCTATCTGTAGTCGGTCCGATTTTATGGAACAAGTTTCCCCTTGAGCTGAGGCAATGTTCTGAACATCTGAGCTTCAGAAAGAAGCTCAAAACATTCTTGTTTCAGAACTAATCTGCTATCCACTGACTGCTTGACCATGCTTCTGGTATTTTGGGCGCAGAGATACTCCGTAAGGAGTCGATTCAAGCGCGTTATAAACCCGCAAATAAATAAATAAATAAATAAATAAAACCATCCATGGCGTTTGTTCCAAATTCTATTTTTTGCAATTCCTATATACTATATACACCTCAGCAAAATATATCTATTAGTGGCACATGTTTCATCTTCCACCTTATTTTCTTCAGTCTTACTATTATCTTTCATATTTTATTCCTTTATTTATTTATTTTTCTTAGCTTTATATATGTAGCAGTTACATACCTGCGCGTCGCAATTAATCATCATATACTGTCCTTATCATCGCTTGCCACGGAGTTCCCTGTTAGTACACCGCCTAGTCAATTCGGATTAGGTCGGCAACACTACACCACCCAGTCAGTTTGGATTAGGTCGGCCACACTGTATAAATACATGTGTAGCACGCTATGACTACATTGCTATTCACTTTCCTGATTGCAATACTGTTTCAACAAACAGATGCACGAATACTGCTTCATATAAGGAGTGACATTGCTCTTCATATTATGAAAATTGATTCATTTTAGCTGTGTCACAGACAGTATAAGGTGGTAATATTGCGTAAATTTAGGCATTGTGCTTCACATATATGTTTTTTACATCGTTCCAATAAAGTTTTGTCAAGGTACACAGACGATTGGCCATCTTTTACCATGTGATACACCCGCTGCAGGTCAAAACACCTTAACCGGATCACGCCAGGTTTAGTTTCCGATAGCAACCAAAAAAATGCCAATACTGATACCATTCAAACTCAAGCAATTATCCCACACACCAGATGACCTAAACACTCTGGTTGAAAATAGTAGAATTCTCTTTTTCTTTTTCAAGTACACTTTTTTACTTATTAGTTATTATTTTCTCTTGATTTGTATTGTTTACATTTATAAACAATGATTCATTAACAAAAAGATAACTAATAAGTAAAAAAGAGTATATGAAAAAGAAAAAGAAAATTCAACTTTTTTCATCCAGCGTGTTTAGGTCATCTGGCGTGTGGGATAATTGCTTGAGTTTGAATGGTATCAATATTGGCATTTTTTTGGTTGCTATTGGTGTATTGGTCCGAACCTTACTGAATAAGAGCCAAACCCTTTCTTGTTTTTCAGGTTTAGTTTCCGGGCATATTCGCAGAAAGAAGGAACCTCATATCCGGAGGCTCCAAATGACTAAAAGGTAAGTTCGAGCCATTGACACGCCCTAGCTTTAATCAAGTCCGCATAGTTTTTCACAGTACCCTAATTAAGTTTGCATAGCTCCTGCTGGCGCATCGTTATCTCGTGACATTATAAAACACATTTAACTTAACATATGTGGATATTTTGTAACTCTTATTATTCTTCTGCCTATATTTTTACCCGGTCATAGTAAAAGGCACGAGTGAAGTACAATTGTGCATTCTTTCTCCTCTGCAAATTACACACCTGTGTAACTTACCCCGCTAGTTTAAGCCTCCATTTTGTAGGCATTCGAAGGCTTGATTTCGAAGTATATTATATAAGCTGTACTGTAATTTCATTTTCACCTTATAGTTACTTCATTTATATTGCAGTAATCCTTGAAATCACAAAACAGAATTGCACTGACCCCTTTCATCTGCACCGCATTGCATCAAAGTAAGTGCTGTGCCGTTCTACATTAATGCATAATACTAGTATTGACTAGCTATTTATTATCGATCTTCAGTAGGTCTCATTGCTATTACATTTTCGCTAAATACAAACATGCTTTAAGTTTCAACTAACCAGGACAATCCTGTGTATCTTTATTCTTTAGCTTTGAAAATATAGCAGTGACATCCAGTAACTATCAGACATCACTGTGCTATCTTGTTTTTCTGGCGTCGCCTGATTCCTCTCTCTATTGCCCATCAGGCATACAGGTATAAATAGAAAATAGTTTTCGGATTTGTAATTAAGGACCCATTCTCTATCACATTTGTCCATTTACATATGTTTAATAATTTTTAGTACACCATTATTGAAACACCACGAGGACTTACATATTTCATCCGCTTACAATGTACTGACGGCGTCTTTTTGCCCTTGGCAACTGAGGTAAATATTAGTTAGATACCTAGAATCGCTGTCAATCAAAAACATTATTAAATGTGAGCAACTATCAATATGCGTCTTCTACCTTCATCGTTTAGATTATACATGAAGTATCGCACTGTCTTCATTTACCGTTCAACACGACGGTTCTCCAAACCCCATCAATAGTAGGTATACTATTTCTGACACCATGAGTTAAGCATGTGACTTTGATACAAATAGGGGTCACCATCGTATACATACACAAATGTTCTGGGTGCCTTTTCCTTTCTTCCTTCCCCCCCCCCCTTTTTTAATCATTCACATAGGGTTCCCTTCACTATCTTTATATATTGCCTTTTTCACATCTAATTTTATTCCATTAACCTTACTATTCACTTCTAAAGTAATTATCTTGAGTCATATCTTTCCATTTTCACTTTTACTCTCATTCTTCTCCCTTATTTCATCCAATGCAAATGTCTTCTTTGTATACTTATCGCTCATTGTATTCGTGAAAGAACCTCCCTCATTAATAAAGACAATGTTTACTTCACAGATTCATCAATTGTTTGTACTGTGGCCGTCTTCGTGGCGAAGGCACCCCTGTTGTGCCGACACAGACGTAGAACTCCACCAGTCATTTGAATTTGTGCCACTCAGTCTCCAATTGATCTTGTTTTTTATATATTGTGTCAATCTATCAGTGTTGAGCAATATGTCATCATACCAACAATGTTTTAAATGTGTCTTCAGTATGTCTGTGAGTTTGTATGATGGACATGAAAGTGGATGAATGATTATTATTTTTTTTCTAATTGTTTAACACTTAATAAATGCTCATTTTGTATTCTTGATAAATAATTTGTGCTCTTTGGTTCTTTCTGACCTTTGTCTATTGATTAGCATTTAATTATTGTTTATTGAGTGGTTGCCTTAAATCTGTACAATGATTGATTTTTCCCTACCTTAAGGAACCTTATCTTAACTGTAGGCGGCCTCTTCTTTTGCGCTTGTCAGCAATCCTTAGCATCTGAAGGCTTGGGAGTCAACGATCCTTCACATAGTAGAACATATGTGAAAAAAGAAAACCCAAATCATTTCAGTGATTCTTTTTGTGCCATTTCCACTTCCCCATTAGATGCTACTTACCTTGCTTGGAATGCTGAAAGTATATATTAGCGGACACTTCCAATATCAGGCGTACCAATCTGCAGGAGAACAATACCAGATATTTTAGCCACCACTCACACATGGATGACAGTGAATTAATTCATGGACCTAAAAACATCAAGAAGTAATCAATATAGTTTTCTACCATTAAAAGAGCTATGAGCGAATTAAAGTTACATCATCATGTCTGCAGCAACAAACTAAAGTTACATCACACAATGCAAGACAGACAGGTGGAAAGGTCATAAGATTGCGGAAACATGTGTGTACCTAATTTATCTGAACGACCTCATTCATAGAGGTGCTCCAAGGAGAAGATGTGGCCACCATACACTCCAATAGGGGGCCAACACTTCCGACTCTAAAATATAAGATCCCCTGAACAACAAAATTAAGAGTTATTATATGTACAATAGTCCTATTTAATCAGCAGTGCTTTATTTCCTATCTCTACATGCATCCAGCAGTATTGATAACCTTTGCAGCCAACATATGTTTCGTCAATAGGGTATATCCACCATCGACTTCATCAGGCTACAAATAAACAGAAAACCATACATAAACTACATAGTCTCATGCTTATGTAGTAATCAACCACGGTATCCCTGCTGCAAGATCTTTTGTGTAACACCGCATTCCAAAATGTTCTTTCTTGAGATTAAAATTATATAGTTAAGAACCGTGAAACCACAAACAAGACAATGCATCCAAAGGAAAGATTGAGTTGTGCGCCCTCGATACCAAAGAGAAGAGACCTAGTGACACCTCAAAAGAACACCCGTATTAGGAGGACAGTTGTCCAGAAACAGACTGCAAAAAAGAATACCAGGTGAATATTTAATACAAATAGGAAATCCAAATAACCACTCATATTACCCAAAACAGTGATAAAACTTGCCGCATTAAGGGCTAAGGCTATCTGCCTCCCTCTTAAAGAGCGCAAGGGAAATGTTAATGGATTAGGGAGACCCAGCAAAATATAGGCAGGGAAGCACAGGATATCTGTCTCGAAGGCTTCATTTATGTCCTGGAGTATCAGGTCCCAGTATCTTACTAATTTGAGGCAATGCCAAAGTAGATGTACTAATGAGCCTGTCTGCCCGCAGCCACGCCAGCAGTAAGCCGGGGTCGGTCTTTGTTCGAGTGCTTCTGTCGGGCCGCAGTTAAGTACCAGTATGAGGCAACTTTATAAGCTGCTTCCGTACCCGGGATGTTGTGTGCAGTGTGATGTGTTCTAAAAAAATATGTCCTGCCACTCCTTGTCTGTGAGGGATCTGCCTATTTCCTCCTCCCACCTTAACTGTCCTTAGAGTTCGTTGGTGTGGTGTCTACTGAGAGGAAAGAATACAGTTTTGATATAAGGCGCTTGCCGTCGCTTTTACTAATAAGCCACTTTTCATACTGGGTTAATGGACGAGAAGCTCCTGGTCTCATCTCCGGGTAGGTTACCCAGTGACGAATATACCTTTAAATCCCCCATTCTTTTTCCCCGCAGGGAATCACAACGCCGTCGTTACAACGAGCGTGTTGTGATTCCGCATACCATTACTCCGCAAATCAGAACAACGACTTGCAGAGGAGGGGCGCTGGAAGTTGGAATAGTATATTCCAACTCCAGTCTGTGCAGACACTAGGGAAGGTGTTGGATTTTAAATCCAACACCTCCCCGCCCCCCGCAAAGTGTTGTTCCGACTTGCGGAGTAATGGTGTGCGTAATCACAACGCAGTCGTTGTAATGACTGCGTTGTGATTACCTGCGGGGTAAAAAATTAGTTGTAAACGCTGTTTACCCCCAGGGACACGCTTGATTATAGGCGTACTAGTCAGTGGCTGGGATTTCGTAATCTTTCTGAAGCTGATCAAAGGGAAAGGCCCTCTCTTGATTACACCCCTTCTCACGCCACTGCTGGAATGTTTTTGATTTGCACCCAGGCGGGAAGTCAGAGTTGTCCACCAATGGAGTGGGGAGGGGAATGAAGTAAAGCCATGGCGGATTGCAGTTGCGTCCCATACTTTTAGGGTAGTTGTCATCACCGGGGAGAGGTAAAGCCTCCATGCGTTATGCCTACGCGGGAGCAAAATCTCTCCCCAAGTCTTCGCTCCTGCAATTATTTGGTTACTAAACGAGCAATGTTTCTCTGAAAGTGGGTGGTTCCACTCAAGAATGAAGGGTAGTTGTGATGCTTGAAAATACCTGGACAACACAGGGGCCCCCCCACCTAACTTGGGTTTTGTGATCTGCACAAAGCTGAGTCGCGGTTGCTTCCCACCCCAGATGAAGTGGTTGATGGCCCACTGTAGGTTGTACCCGCAGTTGGGGAAAGGGAGCTAGTTTGAAAGATGTACAATATGCGCGGCATTATCGTCATTTTAACTGCTGCAACATGACCCGCCCAAGAGAGACCCGATCATGACCATGTGGAGAGGGTTTCAGTAGTCTGTTCTAGAAGTGGCCCGTAGTTAGCCGTTAGTGTCTTATTAGGGATTCATACTAAGAAAATCCCCTGGTATGGTATGTGATTGCTGGTCCAAGTGAATGGGAAATGCCTGGACAGGGCCTCTACATGTGTCAGGGGTAGTAGACAGATTCAGTATTTGTAACTTGGGAAGGTTTACCTTGAAGCCCGCCACTTCACTGAACCACGAGAATTTGCCACTAGGGCCACGAGCGAGGTCTCGGGATTTGTCAAGGACAGGAACACGTCGTAAGTGTAGAGGCTTATAGTATCTATGTCAGCCCCCAGGCGGACCCCGGAGATCAACGGGTTGTCTCTAACCTCTGAATTTGGTATATCCCGCTTGGATAGATTTGTGATTCTTTTTTCTTCAAGCTGATATTTGGATATTCTCCATCAGTACTTATGGTGGGTCCGATCTTCAATCGGTGTTCTTTTCTTATCTTCATTATCTCTCCTCCTGTTTTCTCACTTCCCTCACTTTCTTGTCACTCTATTCTTAGTACATATAAAAAGAATTCCTGTTAAACTTATCTTTTTTTCACTTGGTGATGGCTGGTGCTTGTTTTACTTACACTGCAGTCAATTCCACCTTTGTTATACTCTTGGATTCTTGAGTCACACTGTTTAGATGTGTATTTAGGTCTACAACAAACTCTGTTAAATTTTGGATGTATAGACACGTCAAGGAGTGTATACAGCATGTTTTGTTTTACATAACATATGGTTTATCTATGTTTCTCAAATGTATATACAAATGTTGTTTTTTATGTGTTTTTAAATATGTCAATCTCTATATATGTTAGTGAATTGTATGGTATGTATATGTTTGTTTTTGTCAATGTATGCAATTTTGTATGTCATATTTATACTAGTATTGTTTGATATTTCCAGCCTTGAGAAAGTCTTAATGCAAGACAAAAAACGTGTTGGCAAACTGCGTGCTGGGAGATCTTATACGATTTTTTGAATACTAATAAAGAATTGATGAAATCACAAGAAGATTGACATTCAATTGACTCTGAACTGCCTGGATCTTCTTTCTTGGAATTGATGTTGGTTTTACTCTGTCTCATTGTCCAATTGAGGGTATACAGATCCCTTAACAAGCGATTACTTAGCTAGGACTGAAAAGAAACTTATAAGGTGTGCTTTGGATAGCCTCAATGCTATATGTTCATATTTCGCATCGACGTTGAGCAATGAGACTGGACGATAGGAGGCACATTCAAGGGGATCTTCAGATGGTTGTGTGATTACTGAGATGGAGGCCTCCGAGAGGGAATCAGGGAGTGCTCCCGTATCAAGAAATGAGTTAAAAAGCTGTTTCGCAACAGGGGCTAGTATCTGACAGAATTTGTTATAGAACGAGGGGGGGGGGGGGAAGCCATCCAGGCTCGGGGACTTGGAGGTTTTGAGACTGGCTATTGCTGTCACTACCTTGTCAACTTGGATAGAGCGATCAATGTAAGTTGCAGTAACAGTAGGCAGCGCAGTCAGCTGCGCACCATGGAGGTAACTACCTATGTCTCTATGTGTAGAGTCTTCCTCCGCACTACGTTTGCTGTAGAAGGCTCAGAAAGCTTCTGCAATTTTGCGTATACTAGAGTCCCGGACGGGTCTTTGATTGCCGGTATTGTTACGGTAACCTCTCTTTGGCGTAGCTTATGGACTAGCATGCAGCCAGAAGGTTTTCTGTTAAGGAAGAATTTGTGCCGGAGATGCACTAAGGCATATTCCGCTCTATCTAGGTCCAATCGGTGGAGAATTAAGCGTTTCTTCTTCAATTCCCTCCAGGAGCGGGGGGCACCGGTGAGTTTGTGTATGAATTCTAGTTCTGCTACTGATGCCGCTATTTACTTCCTCTGTTCCTTCCGTAGCTTGTTTTAGCTTGCTGATGTGGCTATTAATTCCCCTCGTATAACTAGTTTTAACGCTTCCCACAAGGACGCCGGGCGAACCTAGTCTCGGTCATTGGTGGTGAGATAGTCTTTGATTGCCTTGCTAATAGCTTTAGTTATCTGGTCGGAGTGAAGCATGGCGTCAAGTAGAAGCCATCGTGACGGGCATGGTTGAGAGGCACCTAGGTTCAGCGATAGCGTGATCAGGGCATGATCAGAGAGGGAATGGGATTCAATTGTTGCTTCAGCTACGCATCCCAATAGTGCATCTGTGATGAGAAAATGATCAATAGGGACATAGGATCTATGGGCCGCAGAAAAGTATGTGTAGTCTTTGGCGGAGGGGTGTGTCTGACTCCATATATCATTAAGGACGCTATTCATACGCCATTGATGTCCAGTCTGTGTGAGGGTCCCAGCTTGTGTAGCGAGATGCCCCGAGCGATCTAAGTCTGTATTCATTACCAGGTTAGGCCCCCCCACCCTATCACCACCTCTCGGTCTGGCGTGGCTAAGACTTGTGTAAGGTAGGTAATCAAGAAGCGTTCCTGGTGTTCGTTCAGTGCATAAATAGATGCCACTGTGAACCGTTTATGACCTCACTGGAGCCTAATCCATAATGCTCTGCCCTTGTGTTTAGCTATCACATCAGTGACCATTCCTGTTGGACCCGGCCTGGGCAAGCAGTGTGGCAACCCCATTTTTTTTAGTTGTGTCAGTGGTCCAGTATGGTCTGGGAAACCTGGGTGAGCGCATGCGGTGGGTGTCCCTGACAAGTGAGTGGGTTTCTTGCAATAAGCATATGTCTCCCCGGAGTGTTCTAGATAAGATAAAATCGCTTTGCATTTTACTGGACTATTGAGGCCTCGAACATTGAGGCTCACCAAACGTATATTATGCATTGCACAAGTTTAGGAAGCCCCTATGCAGCTTGTTCACTTCGTCCTCATCACGCCTGCGAGGTAGAGATGGTGCGCCATACCATGAAGTTCGTAGAACTCTTGGAGCCCTTCTGGAGACTTGGCTGGTGCGGAGGAGAAGAAGTGAAAGAAGACAGAATGTACCCATAACCAACAAAAGGATATACTGAAGAAATCAACAGGAGCCAAGTCTGTCAAGACCCAAGAGTCAGTATGAGACGACGACAGCCAAGGGAGGACTGTTCTGGAGGACCACGCTCCAAGAGATTCTGTGTGGGACCTCTGAGCGACCCGCAGATTGTACAGTACTGGGAGCATCCTACCAAGAGCCCCTCTACTGCCTCCTTCAGTGCCTCGCAAGTCCCTCTGTACCCCCGGGAGCAGGTTCGTCTTCAGCTCATGATGCAGTTGAAAGGGTGGATTCCGCTGATAGGACCTGTAGCACCGCCTGTCTCTTTTTACTAATGGTGGCCAAGTCGGGCCGGGCCCGCAGTGGTTGCTTGTTACCTTCTGCCATGCAGTTCGTATACACTTAGGAGAGGCGGGCTACTCCTCAGAATCATCCTGCGTGGTGATGTGCAGGAGGGCACAGGCTTCCCTGAGTGATCTGATCTGATAGAGAGATCCTTCATACTTGAAGATGACGCGGAAGGGGTGGCTCCATATTAGCCTTCCGTAGGTGTTCTGTTACAGAGCGGAACGTCCTACGTTTCTGCAAGTTGATCCTGGAGAGATCCTGGTAAAAGGTTAGGGAATAGCCTTTGAAGTGGACCGGTGGGAGTCTCTGGCTTTTCTAAGAAAGTCCTCTTTGATCTGAAAATCGCGAACGCAAACCAGTATATCAGCTGGGGGACCTTTCCCCAGGCATTCAGATCCCACTCTGTGAACCGAACCCGGTCTAGCTGTAGTGCAGAGGTTTCAGGAAGTCCGGAGACATGTCGTAGGAGGTCTGTGACAAACTTGCGTAGGTTGGAGCCCCCTGCTTTGGATGGCACACCTCTAATTCTTATATTGTTCCTCCTGGATCTGTTCTGCAGGTCCTCGTTGCGAGCCTGAAGGGCCAGCTACTGCTCTTTTAGCCGTAGCCCCCCTTTTTGAAGCCACAAGAACTGCTCCTCCCGGCCTAGCTCCCGGTCTTCAAGTTTGGCGACTTTCTTGCCCACTTCGGCCTCCTCGCATGTCACCTATCGGTTTTCCGATGCTAATTCAGTTTTCATTATGTGCAGGTCTGCACGTAGTGAGGAGAAGAGTGTTACAAGGAATGCCTTAGTGACCGTACCCTCTCAGTCATCTGCGTCTAGCCGAGCCTCATGCCCTTGGCTTCTAGCCTTATCTTCCATCCTGGAACTGCCTGACTTTCCGAACATGACGCCTTGTATTATGAGAAGCGGTTGAACCCCCCTGTGTCGATTTGAAGACTGTGCATGACTGGTTCTCTATCGTCTCCGTAGAAAATGGAGGAGTCATCCTGAACCCTACTCATATGCAGAGATTACCC
The DNA here is from genome assembly GCF_964261635.1 of Lissotriton helveticus. Classification (NCBI taxonomy): domain Eukaryota; kingdom Metazoa; phylum Chordata; class Amphibia; order Caudata; family Salamandridae; genus Lissotriton; species Lissotriton helveticus. The sequence goes on along the minus strand of NW_027611684.1, from coordinate 761,624 downwards.
TCTTAACTATTGGCATCCTTCTCTCTTCTTCATCTCCCGGATTTGGCATTATTGGACTGAACCCAGCTTGGGAGTCGCCCACAAGAATGACCTTCAACCTCTATGAGCATTTCTTGAAGTTCCTTATTTGAGGACCTCTGCATTGCTCGATCCCCCGTGAGAGTTGATGTGTCTACTTTTTAGATTGATTGTGTCGCACTGTGAACTGTACATCATCGCCCTGAAGAAGGTGTAGCCCCGTCCGGGGGCCTTACACCTAAGCGTGCGTCGGCGTTTTGTGTCATCTGGGGTCTACTTGGCTGATCTGTTGTCCATCCCCCTGATGACTGTTTTCCATCTATTATTATTAGATCAGCTCATGGCTATTATGTACCTTGGTATTGGATGCCTGGTTGTGGTATGAGAGTGTTTGAAATGCTGGTATGTATGAAGGTATGAGAGTTTTTTGTTTGATGTCGATATGTGGGACTATATTTGTCAAATCATCAGTTTTTTAGAAAAATCCCCATGTGGTTTGTCATTAATGTATTGAATAAAATGTTTTTCTATGTAATAAAACTTGTATCTATTTTTCATTATGTGCTGAATTAATCTGTTTTGATTTGGGTGGTTCTAAATGTATCAAAGGACCTCCTTGTGAGTTCTATATTAAATCTATATGGCAGGTATCTTTTCTCTTGTTGTATTTTGCCTTTCCGAACATGTTCCCTGCCATGGCTTTGAGGCTGAGGGGAATAGCTATCTTTGTGCCAATTATTCGATGTGACCCTGCAAAGCGAAAGATGGGCCAAAACTTGGGCAGGCTGCTCATCACATGCCACAGGAGCACGCCACAGGAGTAGGCACGCTTTTGATCCCTACTGTTCACCGGGACACCTGCACGCTCCAGAGTTCTCCCACTCTGTGGTCCAGGGTCGTGGCGCAGTCCGCAAGCTCTGTTCGCCTCACCAGTCCAGGTTGTCCACACAGCCCCTGGGGGGAGAGGGGATCAATCAGCTCCCCTGTCTCCGCGGTCCACGGAGCTCTACCCCATGGAGGATCATCACTCGTTTGGTGGACATCCGTATACTATAGGCCGCAGGTCCCGGTCCAGAGACCGCTGGTCCTCTTAGCCTTTCGTTCTTTTGCACAAAGGGTTCTATGCTGCTTCCGCAAGGATCCGCTTGTACCCCCTTCTCTCAGGAGCTTGTATTTAGTCCCAGGGGCACCTACTGGGGAACAAAGGGCTCGAATTGTATGCTTATTTAGGCGGCGGCACGGAGTGATCTAAAAGCGCGTCCTAGCTGTCCACCATCTTGGCCACGCCCCCAATTAACTTTTATAGAGGCAAAACAGTGTTTGCAGTGTTGGGCAGTGTTACTTGTCTAAGAGTAGAGTTTACATTGTCTGTGTAGTGTTACCCATGAGTGTAATGTGTATAGTGTCTGGGCAGTGCTGTCTCTTGTCCTGGAGTGGTGTTTACAGTGTCTGGGCAGTGCTATCTGTTGTCTGGCGGGAGTGTTCACAGTGTCTGAGCAGTGCTATCTGTTGTTATGGAAGGAGTGTTTACATTGTCTGGGCAGTGCTATCTGTTGTCTGGCCGGAGTGTTTACAGTGTCTGGGCAGTGCTATCTGTTGTCTGGCAGGAGTGTTTACAGTGTGTGGGCAGTGCTATCTGTTGTCTGGCGGGAGTGTTCACAGTGTCTGGGTAGTGCTATCTGTTGTCTGGCGGGATTGTTTACAGTATCTGAGCAGTGCTATCTGTTGTCTGGCGGGAGTGTTTACAGTGTCTGAGCAGTGCTATCTGTTGTCTGGCGGGAGTGTTTACAGTGTCTGGGCAGTGCTATCTGTTGTCTGGCGGGAGTGTCTACAGTGTCTGGGCAGTACTGTCTGTTGTCTGGCGGGAGTGTTTACAGTGTCTGAGCAGTGATATCTGTTGTCTGGCAGGAGTGTTTACAGTGTCTGGGCAGTGCTATCTGTTGTCTGGCGGGAGTGTTTACAGTGTCTGAGGGGTGCTATCTGTTGTCTGGCGGGAGTGTTTACAGTGTCTGAGCAGTGCTATCTTTTGTCTGGCGAGAGTGTTTACAGTGTCTGAGCAGTGCTATCTGTTGTCTGGTGGGAGTGTTTACAGTGTCTGGGAAGTGCTATCTGTTGTCTGGCGGGAGTGTTTACAGTGTCTGTTCAGTGTTACCTCTGAGGGTAGTGTTTCCAATGTCTGAGCAGTACTACCTGTTGTCTGCTTTTAGTGTTTACAGTGTCAGGCAGTGTTACTTGTCTGAGGGTAAGTTTACAATGTCTGGGCAGTGCTATCCCTTGTTTGTTTTTAGTGTTTACAGTGTTGAGCAGTTTTACTGCTGTCTTAGGGTGCTGTTTACAGTGTCTGGGCAGAGTTTCTATTGTCTTAGGGTAGTGTGTACAGTGTATGAAGTGTTGCATGTTGTCGGGGGGAGTGATTACAGTGTCCAATCTATTGTGTTTTTAGTGTTTACAGTGTAACCTGTTGTCAGAGGGTAGAGTATGTAGTGTCTAGGCAGTGTTTCATGTTGTCTGAGGGTAGTGTTTACAGTGTCTTGGCAGGGTTTCTGTTGTCTTAGGGTAGTGTGTACAGTGTATGAAGTGTTGCATGTTGTCGGGGGGAGTGATTACAGTGTCCAATCTATTGTGTTTTTAGTGTTTACAGTGTTACCTGTTGTCTTATGGTAGTGTTTATGTTGCCTGGGCAGTGGCATCTCTTGTCTGAGGGTAGAGTTCACAGTGTCCGGGCACTGTTACCTGTTGTCTGAGGGTAGAGTATGTAGTGTCTGGGCAGTGCTTCATGTTGTCTGAGGGTAGTGGTGGTGACCCTTGACCCTGCTCGCAGGGCCGGTCGCTCCACACACCGCACGGCTCCCTGTGTGTGACCAGGACTCCTGCCCTTCACCGCTGCTGCCGCGAGTTCGCCGCTGCACCCGTATTTCTGAGTATTGTTGTTGACTGTACCCAGTGTTTTACTTGCATTGTGCCCTGCTTATTGCCTGTTGCCAGTATATTTTGTGTTTCTCCGTGACTGTTTTTCCCGCTTCTGTGCCCCCCTGCTCCCCGCTTCCCATCGCTGCTCCCCTGCGGCCCCGTCCCTTTTCCTTCTGTGCCACGCTCCCTCTGTCGCCCATTGGCCACCCCGCTCCCACCTCCCAGCTGCTCCTCCCTCCCACTTGGCCATTTATGGAGGACGCCGCACGGAAGCGCAGCGGACGCGCCAATTGCGCGCCAAAGGCAAGCCCGTCTGCGCCTGGACCGCGCCCAGCGCCAGAACCCCAGGACCCCGCCGACACCAGGACACCCGACTAAGATACGACACCGCCGCCATCATCGCACTCAACACCGGACAACCAACCGCCTGCTACCAAGCCAACCCAAAGCGCACCCACGGACCCTTCACCTGTCAAGCCTGAAAATTCACCTGCCTTCGACCCCGCACCCTGCCCGCCAAACCAAACACCAACAACAACCACCTTAAGTGCATCCTCCTCAACACCCGCTCCGTTCACAAGCACGCCATCGAACTCTGGGACCTCCTCGACACATCAGCACCAGACGTCGGTTTCCTCACGGAAACCTGGATGAACGCCTCCTCAGCCCCCGACATCGCCATAGCCATCCCAGACGGCTACAAAATCACCCGGAAGGACCGAACCAACAAAACAGGAGGAGGAGTCGCCGTCATCTACAGGAACACCATCAACGTCACGACCAACGCCGAAGACATCGTCCCACCGCCGAACACCTACACTTCCAAATCCACACCAACCCCCAGACCACCCTCAGAGGAACGCTCATCTACAGACCCCCAGGCCCACGCACACAATTCAGCGAAACCATCGCAGGCTTCATCAGCCGCACGCCCTAGCCTCACCAGAATACATCCTCCTAAGAGACCTGAATTTTCACCTGGAAAAAAACAACGACAACGCCACCTCCACCCTGCTCGACAACCTCACCAACCTCGGACTCAAGCAACTGGTGGACAGCCCCCCCCACCTCGCCGGCCACACGCTCGACGCCATCCTCTCCGCCAGTAACCACGTCATCTTCAACCACTCCACAAGACTCCACTGAACCGACCACAGCTGCGTACACTTCATCTTCAAGAAGACTACATCTCACCACCTCGCGCATCGGATCCTCCGCAGATGCTGGAGCAAAACCACCACAGACCAGCTAACCACATCGCTGAGCCAGAACCCACCAGCCGACACCAATCTACCCGACACCAACAACGCAGCCCACAACCTCGCTCAGTGGATCACCAACTGCGCCAACAACCTCGCTCCACTGAAGAACCCCCAAGGCAAGACCGGCAACAGAAAACCCCCATGGTTCACAGATGCCCTCAAAGCCGCAAAGAAATCTTGCCAAACACTCGAAAAGACCTGGCGCCACGAACGGACAACAGAAAACATGACAACCCTCAAAAACACCACCCGCGAATACCACCAGCAGATCCGGGCCACCAAGAGGACATCGATCAAAGAGCAACTGGACAACAACACCCACAACAGCAAGGAGCTCTTCAGCATCGCCAAAGAGCTCTCCAACCCCAACGCCAGCAACAACGACATCACCTCGTCACAAGATCTCTGCAACGCCCTCGCCACCTTCTTCCACCGCAAGATCGCAGATATACACGACAGCTTCGGACCCCAATCTCCATCTCTGGACACCAAACCAGCTACCCCCACCACCACCCTCAGCGTATGGACCCCCATCAGCAGTGAAGACACCATCCACGTCATGAACTCCATCCACTCCGGCTCTCCCTCCGACCCATGCCCCCATCACATCTTCAACAAAGCCGACACCATCATTGCACCCCACCTTCGGAACGTCGTAAACAGCTCCTTCGCATCAGCCACCTTCCCTGAGAGCTGGAAACACGCAGAAATCAACGCCCTTCTGAAGAAACCCACAGCGGACCCCAAAGACCTCAAAAACATCCGCCCCATCTCTCTTCTCCCCTTCCCGGCTAAAGTCATCGAGAAGACCGTCAACAAACAGCTGACCACATTCCTCGAGGCAAACAACTCGCTCGACCCTTCCCAGTCCGGATTCCGAGCCAACCACAGCACCGAGACCGCCCTCATCGCAGCGACAGACGACATCAGAACCCTGATGGACAGCAGGTAAACAGCCGCTCTCATCCTCCTAGACCTCTCAGCAGCCTTTGACACCGTCTGCCACCGCACCCTAATAGACCGCCTCAACAACACTGGAATCCAAGGAAAGGCCCTGGAATGGATCACCTCATTCCACTCCGAGGTCACTGAGATCATCTGCGGCGTACCCCAAGGATCCTCACTCAGCCCAACACTCTTTAATATCTACATGAGCCCCCTCGCCACCATCGCACGCAAACACAACATCAACATCATCTCCTGCCCCGATGACACCCAACTGATACTCTCCCTCACCAAAGACCCAGCCATCGCCAAAACCAACCTTCAGGAAGGTATGAAAGAGGTAGCGGACTGGATGAAGCACAGCCGTCTAAAGCTCAACTCAGACAAGACGGAGGTCCTCATCCTCGGACAATCCCCATCAGCCTGGGACGACTCCTGGTGGCCCACGGCGCTGGGCACCGCACCGACACCCATGAACAACGCTCGCAACCTGGGATTCATCCTGGACTCCTCCCTCACGATGACCATGCACGTCAACGCTGTTTCATCCTCATGCTTCAACACGCTACAGATGCTCCGGAAGATCTTCCGATGGATCCCCACCGAAACCAGAAGAACAGTCACCCAGGCCCTCGTTACCAGCCGACTGGACTTCGGGAATGCCCTTTACGCAGGAACCACGGCCACACTTCAGAATCATCTCCAGCGCATACAGAACACCTCCGCACGACTCATCCTCGACATCCCTCGCCACAGCCACATATCCGCCCACCTGAGAGACCTCCACTGGCTCCCCGTCAACAAAAGGATCACGTTCAGGCTGCTCACCCACGCACACAAGGCGCTCCACAACACGGGCCCCGAATACCTCAGCAGCCGCCTCTCGTTCTACACCCCTACCCGCCAGCTCCGCTCCACCAGTCTCTCCCACGGATTCGTAGAACCACCACCGGAGGAAGATCGTTCTCCTACCTGGCAGCAAAGACTTGGAACTCCCTCCCCAAACACCTACGACTGACCCATGACCATCTCACCTTCAGGAAACACCTAAAGACCTGGCTCTTCGAGCAGTAGCGGCACCCCTCCAACCCCCACTCAGTGCCTTGAGACCCTTATGGGTGAGTAGTGTGCTTTATAAATGTACTGATTGATTGATTGATAGTGTTTACAGTGTCTGGATGGTGCTATCTGACGTCTGTGGGTAGTGTTTACAGTGTCTGGGCAGTGTTGCCTGTTGTCTGAGGGTACTGTTTACAGTGTCTGGGTGGTGCTATCTGAGGTCTGAGGGGAGTGTGCACAGTATCTGGGCAGTGTTGCCTGTTGTCTGATGGTAGTGTTGACCCAATTTGCAGTTGCAAGATCCCACAGCTATCGGAATACTTTAAAGGAGGGGGCGGTGCTATTCTCCAGCCAGAACGCAAAGTCTTCTGTAATCAGGAGTGGGTGGAGGTACTCGTCTGTCATCGGGGTGGAGGAATGGTTCATGAAGTTGGAAGGCATGGCTTGGCAGTTCGGGCTGGACTGTTCCCATGAGGCACAGGGTCAGACTGATTTGCATATAGCCATGTCTGAACTGGGGTGGCTGAGTGGGCTAAAGAACGGTGATGGATTAAACCCAGATCTTTTGACTGGGTGTGAGTGTTTGATTGGTTCAGATGCTCCGTCCATTACCACCCCCTTTTGTACCACTAATGGTTCATGAAGTTGCCAGTGGCAGTAGCAGGAGAGGATTCTGAGGCTGACATTGGGACACAGCGTGATTCTGATCTTCACAATCTCCCTGATTTTGGTTTTTTTTTTAGCGTGAAGTGGGTCATGGAAAGGGTTTCTCCGAGTATTGCTGCTACTACAACCCCATGGTGTTGTTGGTGTGTTTCAAGGAGTATGTCTGAAGCATGAGATGCTGCAGCACACGGCACAGGAGTCTAAAAGGCAAGTCTCTGGGATGAGGTGGGTGTGAAGTTTGGGATTTTATCTGGTGCAGGCATCACAGCAGATCTTACAATAAAAAGATTTCAAGAATTGCTTTTTTTTAATGCTTTCTGTCAGCAGATTACACTTGCTGGACATTGGTAGGATGCTGCTGGCCTTGAGGATCTCACTCGGTTTAGGGTCCTTGGTCACAGTTTGTCATTCATGCTTTTCCAGCTGGGTCTGGTGGTTCATTGGATGAATGCGCCAACTGTAGGGGCCTGTATTTAACCTTATGGTCACAGATTCAAATCCTGGCAGGTCCACTCACTCTTTCATCCTTCTGAAGTCGATAAAATGTGTACCAGTGACTTGGATAACAATATAATCTGTTATTCAGCACAATGAGGCCCTTCTGGGTGACCGTGTGTTAGAAATGGGGGTCTCTAGTTGGCAATGATTTGCACCTTTGTCCAAAAAGGAACCCTTCAGGATAAGGGGGTACACTACTGAAATAACCCCAGCTCACTTCCTTGGTAGCTTGGCACGAGCAGTCAGGCTTATATCAGAGGCTGTGTGTAAAGCATTAGCACATAACCAACAGTAACAAAGTGAAAACACCACAAAAGGACACCACACCACTTTAGAAAAATGTCCAATACTTTATATATTCAAAACAAAAACAATACAAATCCAACATACAGTTCTTCAAAATATGAACTTTTCCAGAATAACCTTAAAATACAGTTCCTTGAAGTCTGTAGCTCCGTTTGGTGCTACAGCGGTGCTGAGAACAGAATCCAACAGTTCCGTCAGACTGCATCGGTCATGGGGTCGGCAGACTCGTTAACAGTACCTTTTAGTTGCAGCCGATCACGTTGGTGCAGGCCGGTCATTGCAACCGTTGTGGTCGCGTTGTGAAGAGTAGCTGTGCAGCGTGCGGTGCCCTCAAGATTCGTACGGGTAGCAGCTTGGTGACGATGGTCGTCGGTAAGACCAGAGTTGCAGTGCGAGATGCGGCTGTGCCCTCTGCGGTGCCTTCCGGACATGTAGTCAGCGCGACAAAGTCTGCTGCTTTCCCCCACTGTGGCAACTGAAACTGCGATTCCAGAGGTGGTACCCAGAGGTAAGTGAAGTCTTTGCTGTCCTGGAGACTTCGTGAACAGGAGGTAAGTTTGGTTTGAAGCTCTTGGAGATACTCAGCACAAGTTTAAGAAAGCTCAGTCCAGTCCTATTACTGCCCAAAGCAGAAGCAGCAACTGCAGGCCAACCCAACAAAGCAACAACCCAGCAAAGGGGCAGTACTCAACCTGCAGTTCTTCCAGCTCTTCTTCTTTGCAGGTTCCTTGATTCCAGCGAATTCTAAAGTTCTGGGGTGTGGGCCCTAAAATTTATACTCAGTTCCTCTTTGTTCCCTTGGGTGGAGAGTGTCTGTGCCCAGCCCATACCAGTTCTGTTCTCCCTGGCCCGGCTTCCTGGCAGGAGGTGGAGACAGCATTGTCCAAGGCAGACCAGGCCCATTCAGGTGCCGGGAAATTCCTCCCACTACACTAAATACAGCCCAGGTCTATTCAGCCCAGCCCTGACTCATCCATTGAAGGCAGGACACACCTCGACCCCCCCCAGTGGCTGTCTGAAGAGAATGCACAACCCCAGCCCCTGTCACTCCAAAGCCAGATAGTCAATCCAAAAACTCAGCAGAGGCACGCAGGATCATAAAACTCATCTTTACTAATCTTTACTCATCTGAGTGCAGGCATACTAAACTCCCTTTCTCTATTTTGTCCCAATGGGAAGATATACTCGTAAAATCTTACAGAGTATTCCCCATTCTATCCTATGGGACAGATAACCTTTCAAAAGTGAACAAGCATTTGCAATGCAATAGGTCTCGCATTAGTAAAAGTTTGAGCTATTAGCATTGCTGATAATAATGCAACGCCAATGACTGAAACATTTAGTAATGCGAGACCTGTTGCATTGCAAATGCTTTTTTATTTCTGGTACGACACAGACCGTATCAGTCTCTACGTCTTAAAGATACTTTTAAATGGTTTGTGTATCCCAAAGAAATCCGGCTCCTATACCATTATGAGTTAAGCCAACCAAGTCATTTATAGTGCTTAGAAACAATAGAAAGGCGACATATAGTTGTATATATAAACACCTAACTTCCTATAGACGCTGCTAACATAAACGAGGTGGACCCGGAAAGGTCTCCTTGGAAATGTTCAATAAGCAGCAAATTTGGAAATATCAGGTACATTTCATTTCCCTCCAGAGTGCTCCACTGCGCAGTGGACCTTGTAATTCTGACAGGGCTGGTAACACTTGTTACCGGCCCAGTCAGCATTACCTGGCCACTGATTATGAGGAACTTAGACTAACTGAGCCGCTTACCCTGCTGACAGTGACAGCACATCTCCAGGAACGTATTCAGACGGTTATACTCCGGTCTGCGATAGGAACCTCAGCCCAGAAAGTGAACAATGCTGTAATACCACACTAATGACAAATTATACGCTATCTAATTGCCAAATAACTATAATAAGAACATACACCACTATGAAAAAAAATATTTATGCAATATGCGCTAGGTAGAAAAAGAGACAAAGAAGGTAATTTAGGTAACATGATTTGGCTACAGAGTATAGACAGGAAGAGTGCGAGGTGTGCTGAGTTCTGTTCCCTCCTCACAGTTGGACATCACTGTCCAGTTTTGGGCATGAGTAACACTGTGCCTGGTTGCAAGATTTTTGCTGTTCTTTATCGAGGCATTAGTCTTGAGCCTCAAACTTGATCTCCCCAGGGCCTTAATTATAGCGCTGGAACAATCATTTGTCTGCTGCAGGTCGCCTCGGTGCTTGGAGATGATGGGTGTTGGAAAGGCGATCCCAGGGGTGTGGTAAATAAATAATTAATTACCGGATCTATTTTTTCGGAATTAATCAATAAACAGGTAGCTCAATAAATAAGAGTCAAGAGTCGAGGTAGCTGAAGTTTACAGGCTTTAATCAGGCATAAAGGACAGGAACAGGACAGCCTGTACGGGAATAGGATGGCAGCTGCCGGGGGCAGGAATAAGGCTGGCTTGGGGGTAACTTTTAATAACCGTGCACAATATATATAGTTAAACAAGATACATTACATTCAATACAGTAGGCGTAGCAGTAGGCGGAGTTTGTAGCAGTCGCGAAAGATAAGGGCAAAATGATGTAACAAGAAGGCGTGTACAGGGCGTATACATAGACATGTGATGCAAAAGTAACAGAATATGTCATAAACGGGGCGGAAACATGGAGGGGGCTACCTGAGCAGCTGGGACCTCTAACCTAGTGGTGCGCGCAAACTGGCAATGACGTGTTACCAGGGAGAACTGGGGGCTATGACTTCTGCGCTAGAAGAGGAGACTAAAGTCTGGAGTGTCAGAGCGACATGTACCTAAAGCCTATCTAGTATCTGGTGTTTAGAGAACATGTTGATAGAATCCAAAAGTTATCAGGGCAAAGGCTAACAGACATTAAGACTGGTGCATGCATTATTCTACATGTAGCTCGTGTGCGAGGAATATTCTATAATATTAATACAGTATTTCTCTTACATGGAGACATAAAGGCTGGACCATGACGGAAACTATTGATGCGATTCAGTAGCTTAGGAATGCAGAGAAGGAGGGCTGAACTGATAACTAGAAACATAACATACTCTTGGCAGACTGAGAGGCAGAGCCAGGCCGAGCCGGGCACTGCGAGGCATGAAAGTAAGCTAAGGGTCAGGGATACAGGTGGGGGCTGTATCGCTCCTCGGAGAGGGTTCAGGAAACAGGAGCTGAATCTGAGTCCGGGCCCTTTTGAGGCCTAGAAACAGGGATAATTCAATGAATTAACGTGCACACTGTGAAACGTGGCAACGTAGGTTTACATAGGCCCAATATTCGTTGTTTTCACGAAGACTGGAAACTGACATACTAGGGGTGGACACAACTGTAATTGCGTCTTTAATCGATCAGAAAGGAATACATGCATATCGATCATGCACATATATCATAACATGGGGAACACGTAGGCACATATAACATGGCAAAATGTACTTTTCCACATTCCCTCCTTGTGCCCTACGTTTCCATCAGGAAACATCAATATTCATGATACCATCTATCATTTCATATAGCATCATTTGCTCGTCTCGAATTGTCGTGGAACGGGATTTAGGACTAGGAATACAAGAGGTAGCGCAAATGCCGCAAATCGCAGGGCCACATTGTATACAGAGGCAGCAACTGAATATGATCATTACTGCAATACCTAGGAATGACAATATTTTCCATCCCCAGGCAGATATGATACTCCAGAGCCAACCGGACCATGTCCAGGTGCCTGGATTCTGGTGTAACTGATGGGCAATTTTATGAAGTCTGGTTATAGCTGAATAAACAGACGGTGCGTTATTAGGAATGAAAATGCAGCAACTAGATCCGATGACTCTACATGCTCCTCCTCTATCGGCCAGTATGACGTCAAGAACGAGACGATTTTGGAGCACGACAAATCTCATAGCAGATTGCTCTTCGGTTAAGTTACCTAGAGCAGAAGTAGTCTCATTCACTACTGCTTCAAGGGTTCTGGTTAGTCTACGTATTAGCTTACTATTCTGGATAGGTCCTATAAAGAAGAAGAAACCTTTATTAAAGTCTTGATACTGTTCTAGAGTAGTTTCAGTTTGATCGACAATTGGGGACTCGATCTCCCTTCTAGGTCTGACGTGTAGTAGATGTGTGTTTCTGTGATAATCAGATGGGGCTAGAAAAACTGGTGGCAGTAGGAAGGCAATGTAACATGTTCCATCCCAATCGAGGGGCAAACGAACATATGCGGTCTGACCACAAACAAAATAAGAATGACGTGAGGCTTTGAAAATAGATTTCCCACTGTCACTATACTCGATAGTAGTAGTACAATCACTATGTCCTACATGTGCGGAACCATTCTTTCTGACACATAATTCGCCTTTGACTGGTAGTACTGAAATAGCAGACAAATCTGGAGTAGTATCAGACTGAAAATTCAGAACCATAAAATTCGAAGAATAATTACCTAAATTATATACTTCATTTTCTAGATCTAACCCTGCTCTATGGGGGAGACCTTGCTTGTCTGGAAAACATGTTCTATTCAGAAGGGACATATCATTGGAAGATGACGTTAACGTGGACCATGCTCCACACGAACCATTATGTGAAAACGGATAAGGAAAGAGTGGCAGAACTCCCTTCGGTGTCTGGAAAGGGGGGAGTCGACCACACACCCAACAATTAGTAGCATTGCTGGTCTGGTGTGAATAGTGTAACATTCTGATAAATGTATTATTGCGCATAGCAAGACGATAAGATAGTTCGTGAGGAGGCAGATCACTAAATGTGTGCTCTACTGTAGCATTAGAAAACTTATTTACATGTGAACTTGGAAAACATAAATGTAATGCATAACTTGTGCAGGTAATCATTAAACTTAGAAACAATAAGAAACTTAGAACGACGATACATCGTATAGAGTTTTGACTAACTCTCTCACTATGGGGGTCTATCTCATACATGTCAGAGACCTGTCTAACCGTTTCACCCGAGAGGGACTTAGACAATTAAACTGGCTGACTTATTTTACTAGACCTAAGCTTCAACTTATACTCCTGCTGCGGAGTTTTCTCTAACAGAGGAACTTTCAGTTCAGAGTCTGGTTTAGAGTCTGGTTTCAGGCAGTCTTTAGAAATGTTCGTTGCAAATGTTTTTTCACGAACTCCATGGAACTTCTTGATGTGGGACAGATGGACCCACCCCTTGCGGCCTTCCAACTTCACGGCCGTGCGGGTGGTCAGAAGAACAAGTCGCGGCTCCTTCCAACGGGGCTCCAGCGGACTTGAACGATCAAAGTTCCTGACGAGGACAAGGTCGCCTGGAACGACCTCATGCGGTTTCACTTCAGTATTGTCTGGAAATGCAGCGGCAACCTGTGAACGACAAGAGTGTAGGGCAGACATCAAGGAAGCTAGGTAATCTGTCAACATATTACTGGAAACATCTGTAATACTGCGGGGTCTAGGTGTACCCCACATGTTTGGGGGCGGCCGAATACGACCTCATAAGGGGACAGACCTGATCTGGAATGTGCAATCATTCGCATATAAAATAATGCAACTGGCAGGGCAACTAGCCAGTCTACACCTTTCTCTTTACATGTCTTGGCAATACGGATTTTCAGGGTTTAATTATGTCTCTCTACGAGACCGGCTGCTTCAGGATGGCGCACACAATGGAACTTCCACTGGTACCCTAACAAAAGGGAAACATGTTTCATTAACTCGGATGAGAATGGCTGGCCGTTATCTGAATACACGACTCTAGGGAGTCCATAGCGGGGAAAGAATTCACGAACCAACTGCCTGGCAGTGGTCGCGGCTGTGTAATCTGGGACTGGATATGCTTCTGTCCACCTGGACAAAGCGCATACAACTACGAGGACATACTTGAAACCTCGACAACGCTCCATCTGAATATAATCCATCTGGAGGACTTCAAAAGGGTGGTCAGGAGGTTGGAATCCACCTTGTTCCACCGGGACACTTTTACCTGGATTGAACTGACAACATATCATACAAGTACGGACTTTCTGCTTGGCTGCAGCTCGTAAGTGTTTGTTGAACCAAAGGTTCTGAATACTGTCTAACATAGCTTTTTCTCCTAGATGTGCTGGACTATGTGCGGTATTGATAATGACTTGAACCATAGAGTCAGGGAGAAACCATGTGGCTTTTCCCTTCGTCACCCATCCCTGATCTGTCTGGACCCCTCCTTGTTCGGACCATTTCTTGATTTCTTCAGGAGTAGCATGTAACTGTATGTCTATGACATCTTGTGTAGGGTCCTTGACTGTCATACAAGTAGTCTGTTCTGGAGTGGATGTCTGTGTCTTGTTAACTGGAATGTCTGGTGTCTGAGCTGTAAGCTTGGCTGTTCGATCCGCTAGATAGTTACCTTGGGACATGATGTCAGTAACTTTCGTATGTGCCTTGCACTTCATGATGGCGATAGCTGTCGGTAAATGTATTGCATCTAACAGAGCTTGAATGAGGAGACCATGCTGAATCTTGGTTCCATGAGAAGTCATGAAACCTCGTTCTTGCCAGAGCACTCCGAAGTCGTGTACAACTCCGAATGCGTAACGTGAATCTGTATATATATTTACTTTCAGGTTCTTGGCACGTATGCAGGCTTGGGTCAGAGCAACTAGCTCTGCTGCTTGAGCAGACAAGGTGTCAATACGATGTGTTTCTATAACTTCGGTGTCAGTAGTCACTGCATACGCGGCTACTAGTTCTCCTGTACTTGTTCTCATACATGAACCGTCCACATAAAGTGTCAGGTCGGGATTAGGTAATGCAATGTCTGTCAGGTCTTGTCTTGGCTTGGTCATAGTGTTAACAACTTCCACACAGTCATGTGTGGCAGGACTTGAAGTAACTGACGGTAACAGTGTAGCAGGATTTAGAACGTTGCAGCGTCTGATTTCTATGTGTGGCTGGAACAGTGTCAGTTCATAACCTGTTAAACGTGCAATGGTCAAGTGCTGAGTCTGTGTTCGGTTTAAAAGAACTTCCACAGAGTGTGGAACTTGTACTGTCAGGGAGTGTCCTAATACTATGGAATCACTTTGTCTGATTGCTAGAGCTGTGGCTGCAACTGACTTCAGGCACGCAGGCAAAGCCTGGGCTACTGGATCTAATGTGCTCGAAAAATAAGCACCAGGCTTGTACTGTCCTGCTTGATCTTGTTTGAGAACAGATAATGCAGTACCATCACGTTCTGTGACAAAAAGTGTAAAAGGCTTACTGTAGTTCGGTGTTGCTAGAACAGGTGCTTGGCATAAGGCTTTCTTTAATTCATTAAAAACAAGTGTATGTTCAGATGTCCAAGGGAGGACAGTCGATACGGCTGCCTCCTGTGTCGTTAACTGTATCAGTGGCTTGGCTAGAAATGCATACTGAGGAATCCATTGTCTGCAATAAGAAGTGAGGCCAATAAAAGCTCGTACCTCCTTCTGTGTCTTGGGCTGTGGAAGACTCGCTATTAACTGGATACGGTCTGGTGTCAACTGCCTACCCCACTTGGACAGTAAGTGGCCTAAGTAGATCACTTGCTGGACACAGAACTGAAGCTTCGAAGGGGACACCTTGTGCCCCATCTCGGCTAGGAAATACAGAACTGTAAGTGACGCACGTTCGCAGTCACGTTCAGAACGGGCTGCGATCAGTAGATCATCGACATACTGGAGCAGGGCAGTGTCAGTTGGCATGTGAATATTGTCTAGTTGTCTTTTAAGTGCTTGACTGTAAATACTAGGACTTTCTGTGAAACCTTGAGGAGCTCGTGTGAATTTATAGCTCCTTCCATTTAAACAAAAACCAAAAAGGTACTGGCTGTCTGGATGAATCGGGAAACTGAAAAATGCGTTCTTGAGGTCGATAACAGTGAAAAATGTAGCTTCAGAATCAATAGCTGTCAATAGGGATGAAATATCTGGGACTACTGGATACTGGGGTATGATACATTTATTAAGCTCTCGAAGGTCAATCACTAGTCGATATACTGGAGGTGCATTTGGATCAGTACGTTTCATGACTGGAATGATAGGAGAATTACATACATTGGAGTCAGTTTCTACAACCACTCCTTGAGCAATGAGCTCGTCAATAATTTTAGATAAGGCTGCTACAGCCTCAGGTGGCAATCTGTACTGTCTGATTCGTGGCAAGACGATACCTTGTTTGAGAGTCACACGATGGGGTGTGATTTGCATAAAACCTACATCAGTTGGACCTTGCGCCCATAAATGCTGCGGTACATTTGACAATCTAGGATCAAAATCACGTAATACATAGTGACCTTTAAAGTCACGCAAAAACAATCGGATTCCTTCTGGAGAGCAGCAAATAACTGCACCTAATTCTTTCAGTGTTTTAATGCCTAACAAATTTTCTGGACATGACTTCGTAAGTAACAAATCAGTAGTTCGGGACAATGGACCAACTTCTAGAGTAACTGGTTTTGAAATCTCGTTCACTATAGGCTTTCCTGAAAATCCAAGGGAAACATTTCTAGAGCCTGAGAGCGGAGCCCCTGGAACCTCGTCATGACTGATAGTAGTCCTACTTGCCCCTGTATCAATCAAAAATTTTCTGTCTTTCCCTAATACTTGACTGTGTACATAGGGACCCTCTTGATCTACAGGTATCTCGATGAGAGGCAAGCCTACCTCCCTCTCTAGGCTGTTTCATGAATACTGTTGATACTCTGGATACTCTGACTGGGCATACTGGTACATCTGCTGTGTAACATGCTGTGTTGCAGCGATAGGCTGCGGTGCTGGAACTGTCTGTTGTGCATTCTGGGGTGACTGAGAAGTCTGGGAAACTTGTTCTTGTCTAGGCGGACGTGGTCTTTCTTTAGTCTTACCAGTGGCTATGTTGTGTTTCAGAACTGCACACTCGTTTATAAAATGACCTGGCTGTTTACAGTAATTGCATGTCCCTTTAACGGGAGCTGCAGGATGACTGGCTTGATTCGGACCCCTCTTCTGACTGTCTTGTGGAACAGATTGTGCAACTAGCACTTTCATTTTCGTGTCTTTCATACGTCTCCTTTCGTGTTCTTGCTCTTCCCTGATTCTGTTCTGGTGATATTGAAGCATTTGAAGCATTTGTGACGGGGTACTAGCTTGCCAAGTACTTTCGACTTTCAAAACTCGATTTTTAACTTGTGGACTTGAATTCTCGACTAGTTTAGTAACAAAAAGATGAGGGTATGACTCGCTACTCGTCTTCAGACCACTGTTAATAATAAAACATTTTTCAAATCTAGAATAAAAATCACTAGTGTCTTCATCCTGTTTCTGTTTGCATGCTGAGATTGCATCCCAATCTTCCTTTTTCGTGGCTAGTAACCTTGGCAAAACTTGTATCAATAACTCGGGCAATTCTTTACATTTGTCCCCAAGACCGGTACCTGGTACTCGTATTTTATCTTCAGCTTCTAGAGCTGTCCAATCAATCTTTTTCTCTCCCACCTCCCATTCTTTTTCCTTGAGTTTTTCATATACCCCTGCGGGTAACAGGACCTTTAGCATTTTAATGATATCTGGATACGTGTATTCTCCCATACGGAGCATGTCTTTTAATTCTCGATGGAACCCTGCTGGATCTTTGTCGTGACAGGGAATTAATTTCTTCATCTCTAAGAGTTCCATCTTTGTAATAGGGGTGTAAACAAATACTCGTTGCATTTCACCACCCGGTGTCCTAACTGGGTGTACTTCTCGTAACGGATGCTGTCTATCTATGTAAAATGGTTTACTTTCTGGAGGTGAGACGTGAACAAAATGCGGATTCAGAAACGTTCTATATTTGTGGCGCTGTTCTAGAATGACACTAATTAAATCGGTACCTAAACCTTTCCATCTATACTGGAGTAACTCGTTCAGAACATCATGTAACGGACCTGGATCAGAATGTTGTCCCTCATACAGTGTAATGAGGTGCTGGATCATGTACATACCCACCAGTCGCTGCTCGGCTGGGGGTAGTTTCAGAAACATTTGTGCCACTATTTCGTCTGGAAAAGTGGTAGAATCAGTAATCCATCGGACTGCTGATCGGGCTAGTTCTTGTTCATGCATAGTACTAAGTTCACTATAACCGATTCGTGATTTCAGAATGTGATCGGTAGCTTGAAATACTTGTTCTAGAGAACCTTGTTCTGGTGCTGGAGAAGGGAAAACTTTCTTGTGTTCTAGGCGTGAATGTCGGTCGGGAAGTCTAGTTCTACCTACATACGCTATTCTGGTGGGATTCTCGTCGTCTACCTCTTCAGTATCAGAGTCGTCTTCTTTCTCGGACACTTGTGCTGATTTGCGTTTCTCGTGTAACCTTATTATTTCCTTACGAATTTTCTTGTACATACTCTCTATACTACTTAATGTCCTGTGTCTTCCCTCGGCTATATGATCACTCCACTTTGTCAGAACTCTCATTTCGGTCGGATCTTTAGTCGGATAATCTTGTTCCCTTATTAAACAATTAATTAGAAACTTTAGAAGCATGAGCTGGGTCTCAGCTTTCCTTTGAGACATGATTTCGCCAATACTTTCTGGATCTTCTCCTGTACGGATGAAACGATATATTCTGTCTAGATCTTCTTTCATATTCGGTAGGGTGTCCAAATACTCGGTCACCCGTCTTACACGCAATGAATATATAACCATATTATCATCGCCTGGGACTGGATCATAACGGCATTCGGTAAGAGCTCGCTTGATATCTGCAACGGACTGAGATTTAGGCATACGCTGTAACGCACGTTCATGTAACTCGAGTAACGTTACACGTTTGTGTTGCGGCGGGGTTCCCGGAGGATCTCCCCCCGCGGCTCCTAAACTGGAATCATCGACGGGTACTGTACGGGCTGGCAGAGTGACTGATGTAGCGGGTACCTGTACTATGGGCTGGACCGGGGGTACCGTAACAGGTACTGTAACAGGTGCCCCGGTGGCTGGAGGAACAGGAATTATATTATTCGCAGGAGCTGGCGGAGCAGGATTTGCATATTCTGGGACTGTGTCGTCCAAATAGGACGAGAGAAAAATATCAGCTGCGGTCGGTTTGTGACGTAGCTTAATCGGAACTAATGGCGGCGGAAAATTACATGGTGCTTCCGGGGTGGCTTTTGGCAAGCCCTCGGCAAGAAGAGGATACATACCCTTAATGAGGGCATTTCTCTGTCTGTCTGACTGTTCGGCTTTAACTCGTTCACCTACTTCGATTACTTCCCTTTCTTGGGCTCTTTCTGAGGATTCTCTACTTAATTCAGACTTTCTGATTTCTTTTTCTGTTCTTTTATGAGATTCTTTGCGCCATAACTCGATGGCATCTTTCTGGGACTGTCTGGCTTTCTTTTTCCATAATGCTTCTTCTACTCGCATGATGCACTCGGCATCCCACGTACCTGATACGGGCCATCTATACTTTTCTTCTAAGTCTTTGGTGTACTCCACCCATAAGTCTAGATATAATATGGCACTTATGCCATGCTTATGATACATAAAATGACCTGGACTGTCCCTAGGCGGGACAGGAACTGCTTCCTTGAGCAGACCTTTTCTAGTTTTTAACTGACGTAACTTCGAGAACAGAGACATAACTTAGGCTGGAGTCTGGACACAATACAATACACGATAAACACAATAATAACTTAAGAAAACAAATCACTCATACCACGACATTGAAGACACATGGAATAACATTTAAAATAACAGTTCGGACAGAATATTACCTGAAATACTGAAAACAGAACACATGAATTTCTCGAGAACAGTACTTAATAGAACGACTAGATGTACTGCTAAAACAGCACGAAACTTACCGGTCCCATAAAGAGACACGTCAGGACCCCCATCCACCTAGGTGAACACTTCGTGTTGGATCTGCGTACCCAAACCCACGGACCAGAGACAAAATTAATTGACCCTGTCTAGATACTACCCCAGCAACGGTACTCACCGGGCAGCAAGAACGGAAGGCCTCGGACTGGACTGGACTGCTACGACGACGGACGGACGAACTTCGGACTTCAGTTACAGGTGGGCCTCCGGATACCTCGGACCTTGGACTCTCGGCTTGGGCTCTGGTCGGGACTCGCCGCGTTCCTCACCGCCTCGTCTGGACGCTGGACCGCCTCTTCGGGCGCCATTATGTGGTAAATAAATAATTAATTACCGGATCTATTTTTTCGGAATTAATCAATAAACAGGTAGCTCAATAAATAAGAGTCAAGATTCGAGGTAGCTGAAGTTTACAGGCTTTAATCAGGCATAAAGGACAGGAACGGGACAGCCTGTACGGGAATAGGATGGCAGCTGCCGGGGGCAGGAATAAGGCTGGCTTGGGGGTAACTTTTAATAACCGTGCACAATATATATAGTTAAACAAGATACATTACATTCAATACAGTAGGCGTAGCAGTAGGCGGAGTTTGTAGCAGTCGCGAAAGATAAGGGCAAAATGATGTAACAAGAAGGCGTGTACAGGGCGTATACATAGACATGTGATGCAAACGTAACAGAATATGTCATAAACGGGGCGGAAACATGGAGGGGGCTACCTGAGCAGCTGGGACCTCTAACCTAGTGGTGCGCGCAAACTGGCAATGACGTGTTACCAGGGAGAACTGGGGGCTATGACTTCTGCGCTAGAAGAGGAGACTAAAGTCTGGAGTGTCAGAGCGACATGTACCTAAAGCCTATCTAGTATCTGGTGTTTAGAGAACATGTTGATAGAATCCAAAAGTTATCAGGGCAAAGGCTAACAGACATTAAGACTGGTGCATGCATTATTCTACATGTAGTTTGTGTGCGAGGAATATTCTATAATATTAATACAGTATTTCTCTTACATGGAGACATAAAGGCTGGACCATGACGGAAACTATTGATGCGATTCAGTAGCTTAGGAATGCAGAGAAGGAGGGCTGAACTGATAACTAGAAACATAACATACTCTTGGCAGACTGAGAGGCAGAGCCAGGCCGAGCCGGGCACTGCGAGGCATGAAAGTAAGCTAAGGGTCAGGGATACAGGTGGGGGCTGTATCGCTCCTCGGAGAGGGTTCAGGAAACAGGAGCTGAATCTGAGTCCGGGCCCTTTTGAGGCCTAGAAACGGGGATAATTCAATGAATTAACGTGCACACTGTGAAACGTGGCAACGTAGGTTTACATAGGCCCAATATTCGTTGTTTTCACGAAGACTGGAAACTGACATACTAGGGGTGGACACAACTGTAATTGCGTCTTTAAATCGATCAGAAAGGAATACATGCATATCGATCATGCACATATATCATAACATGGGGAACACGTAGGCACATATAACATGGCAAAATTTACTTTTCCACAGGGGAGACAGAAGGTGTCTGACTGCCCAACCCGAGACCCACCTCTTTGTATGGAATAGGCCGAGCGCCGTAGGGAGGCCTCCTTGGCGAGGCTCCTCTCCTACAATCGTATCAGCGGAGCAATCACACTACCACAGACGGACACCACACGAAGGGATATTCTCAAGAATCTTTATATAAGAAATGAAGGCACGTTCTCGTTGTAGTATAACACAGGGATCGAGGGATCCGTAAAGTCTTGGTTTTGGGAAAAAGGGGGTAGCGGGACAGTCTTGGTACCAATTAGTGCGTGGATAGTTCAGGGGGTCAGGCCGCGACAGTGTCAGCAGGGCCTCGGGATAGTTCAGCGTTGATCAGGCCGCGACAGCATCAGCAGGGCCTCCAAGGTGGTTCAGCTCGGTCAGGCCGCGACAGCGTCAGCAGGGCCTCGAAGGCGGTTCAGCTTGGTCAGGCCGCGACAGCGTCAGCAGGGCCTCGAAGGTGGTTCAGCTCGGTCGGGCTGCGACAGCGTCAGCAGGGCCTCGAAGGTTGTTCAGCTCGGTCAGGCCGCGACAGCGTCAGCAGGGCCTCGAAGGTGGTTCAGCTTGGTCAGGCCGCGAAAGCGTCAGCAGGGCCTCGAAGGTTCCAGGGCAAGAGTTCGGATCATGATCAGCCGCGACGAGGTCAGCAGGGCTTCGACTCCAAGATACAACTAGAGTCCTAATCCAGGGCTGGCCCAGATATAGGACTGGAGGCCTTTGATGTCCGGACCCTCGCGCCTGGGGGTCAGAGGGGCCGGGATGAAGGTGTCCAGACACCCAGCAGGGGGGTGGAGCCAGCGCCCAGGGAGGCTGGAGGGCGATCGATACCAGGCGTCCGGGGACGGCTGGAGGGCCATTGAAACTCCCCTCCTCCGGGATCTGCCAAGTGGCCACTTTACCACCTGGGAGGATCTTGGTGCCTCGATGTCGGGGCTTTGCTGGGGCCAGGGCGGCTGCGGCCACGTGCTCGGGACGTGATGGGCCCAAGATGGAGTCGGGCCGGAAATGGTGGCCTGGCATGGTCGCCGGACCGGCAGGGTTGGCGAGCAGGGTCCGCCGGGGTCCCAGGGAGGGGGAGAGCCATAGGTTGCCAGGGGGGCTGCTCTCGTCGAGGTTTCGTGAAGGTTCGTGTCAGGGGGGTCGACAGCAGGTCGATGGAGGGCCGATGTCGCCCGGGGCCCGCCATGCGGGAGGGGTAGGACCACGCCACGAGGCCGGGTCCAACAATGGGCTTTCATTTTTATTTCGAGTGCAATTGAGCCCGTCCTATCCGGTCTGATTGCAAAAAACGGTGAAATGCACAGTACCGACTAACGCAGGTTTATGTAAACGCCGAGGAATTGCCTGGATGGCTGTTTATGGTGCAGTACTCAAAGGATGCTGCGTCAGGGTTTAATGGTGCCGGTGGTTGCAAGTGTTGGGCACCGGTTCTCAGTTTCGGGGCGCGTAATATCTATTTTACCATTAGACTGTTTCCCAGAGAAAGATAGAAAAGGCAGCAAATGAGAGACAAAGGGACAAGAAAGGGAAGAAAAAGAACATGCAAGGTGAAACAAACATGAAGGAAGTGTAGGCGGTGGAAGAAAGAGGCATGACGTCGAATCGGGACTAGGCAGGCCCAGTATTCGGCGTACTGGGCATTTGGCAGCACCGAGGGCGGCCTCTTAAAAAAAGAAAAAAACTTTTTGCCTCAGCACTTGAAAAAAAATGATGTACAAATTAAACAACGACGCTGTCTAATGAACATTAGTGCTGACTTCTCCAAAATCAGTCTCAAGCTGAGATTTCACACTGCATGTCAAACATAACAGACCCATTCAGACGGGGTACGTGTAGAAGATTTAACTTTGTTATACCACTTTACCAGGAGCAGGTGTGACCTTGTGACGCAGTTCCCTTTTGAGTCAATATTCCATGTCTGGTGCAAACTGGACTCAACGGGAAGGGGTAACCTTTTGTTTACGAGCGCTACGTGTGATACTGGTCAACACAAACCTCAGGAGATGAACAGTATTGTAGGGGCTGAATTTGTGTGTTCTTAAATGCTCCCAACATAAAGCTAGTAATTATTTCATCGAAGATTGATTGAACAAGGAAGCATCCTCGAGATTACAAAGAGTGAGTCTGTTTCCAAACATCGTCACTTCCGAAGAGACAAGTGGTGAAGCATAAGAGCAAACTTAGCATCTACCAAGTTTCATGTGCTTGAGTCACGTTCTGTATTGAAAACAGCGGGCCCGTTTTGTTTAATTATTTTACAGTGTGTTCTTGCTCCCCCGCAACGCTTGATGGGTCTTTGTTGTGAGAAGTACATCTGCTTAAGGCCGTGCGAGTTAAGCACTCCCTATTGCAATCTGTCGCGACTTGCAAGACACAAGATTATGTCTGAGATGGCAATCTCGACTTCTCATCCTTCCGATGACAATAATTTGAGTCCCATTTAATTCGGCAATCTTACCTTGATGCTGTGCATTGTCTTAGCCATGGCAATGTTTCAAATGTATTTTAAAAACAAGCAACAGCATTGCAAGCTTTCCTTAGCTTACGTAAACCGAGCTGGTATAGCGTGTGTATCACACCTGTATACATCCTCATACTCACAATATAGAACAAGTTCTGCCGCTGAGTAGTTTGGGCAGTGTTAGGGGGTGTTATCTGAGTCCGGGGACGCATTGCTGACGAGCTTACTAAAGCCATTGCAGACAAAGGATGTGACCGCGTGCTGCAGGAGGCACGAGCTGTGAAAGTGAAAGTGTGGGAGAGCGCGAGAAGAGACGCGCGCGTTTACAGCATGTGTCTCCTAAAGCACGTGTGTTCACAGCACGTGTCTCATAAAGCGCGCAGTCACAGCCATAGTCTGCAATGGGTTTATTAAGCTTGTGCACCTCAACTGTCCCACTTTGCTACTTACACAGCGACAATAAGTATCGCTGGCGACAGCGCTTCGCGCTGCGACGACCGCTTCGCGCTGCGACGCCAGCGAGACCTCAAAACGAATGACCCTGTAGATCACCATCAGGACATGTCACACACACCAGGACATGTACTACTTTTCAAATACACTGTATCCTGCCCAGAGGGGTACCTTGGGCCTACCTTAGGGGTGCCTTACATGCAATAAAAGGGAAGGTTAGGGCTTGGCAAGTGGGTGCCCTAGCCAAGTCAATCTGGCAGTCACAACTGAGCGCATACACAGCAGTGGCACGTCAGCGGCACCTTTAAAATGCTGCTGGTGTGGGTGGCACAATCAGTGCTGCAGGCCCACCCTCCTCATTTGATTTACAGGCCCTGGGCACACACAGTGTACTGTACTACGGACTTACTAGTAAATCAAATATGACAATCATGGAAACACCAATCCATAACACAATTTACAATAGGAGCACTTGCACTTTAACACTGGACAGCAGTGAGAAAGTGCAAAGAGATACCAAACCAGCAAAAACAGAGAAAAAAACAGGCGGTCAATGCAAAAAAACAGGGGAAACACACCAAAAGATGCCAGGTCTAACACTGTGCACTTTACACATACACATATTATGCTTTTCACTACTTCAACAGATTGGCACATAGAATGACAGAGAAGCCATCAGTTTTGGAATTCCATCTACAACAACCAATCACATTGAGGCCCAACATAGCGATAAGGATTGATGATGTTATGAACAGCATCGGGGTACCCTCTTTGATAGTCTTCACAGAAATCATTGTACATTTAAGCAGGAGGGCTGGTCTGGGTCAGTAATGGGGGCAGCAGGGCTGGTCGGGGGTCAGTAATGGGGGCAGCAGGGCTGGTAGGGGTCAGTAATGGGGCAGCAGGGCTGGTCGGGGGTCAGTGACGGGGGCAGCATGGCTGGTCGGGGTCAGTAATGGGGGCAGCAGGGCTGGTGGGGGTCAGGAATGGGGGCAGCAGGGCTGGTGGGGGGTCAGTAATGGGGAGGCAGGGCTGGTGGGGGGTCAGTAATGGGGTAAGTCGGGCTGGTGGGGGGTCAGTAATGGGTCAGCAGGGCTGGTGGGGTCACTAGTGACGTCAGCAGGGCTGGTGGGGGGTCAGTAATGGGGCAGCAGGGCAGGTCAGTAATGGGGGCAGCAGGGTTGGTGGGGGTCAGTAATGGGGTCAGCAGGGCGGGTCGGGGTCAGTAATGGGATCAGCAGGGCTGTGGGGGGTCAGTAATGGGGACAGCAGGGCTGGTGGGTGGTCAGTAATGGGGCAGCAGGGCTGGTGGGGGGTCAGTAATGGGGTCAGCAGTGCTGGTGGGGTCAGTAATGGGGTCAGCAGGGCTGGTCGGGGGTCAGTAATGGGGTCAGCCGGGCTGGTCGGGGTCAGTAATGGGGGCAGCAGGGCTGGTGGGGGTCAGTAGTGGGGTCAGCAGGGCTGGGGGGTCAGTAGTGGGGTCAGCAGGGCTGGGGGGTCAGTAGTGACGTCAGCAGGGAGGGGGTCAGTAGTGACGTCAGCAGGGCTGGTGGGGGTCAGTAATGGGGTCAGCAGGACTGGTCGGGGGTCAGTAATGGGGTCAGCAGGGCTGGTGGGGGGTCAGTAATGGGTCAGCAGGGCTGGTGGGGTCAGTAGTGACGTCAGCAGGGCTGGTGGGGGGTCAGTAATGGGGTCAGCAGGGCTGGTGGGGGGTCAGTAATGGGTCAGCAGGGCTGGTGGGGGGTCATTAATGGGTCAACAGGGCTGGTCAGGGGTCATTAATGATGTCAGTAGGGCTGGTGGGGGGTCAGTAATGGGGTCAGCAGGGCTGGTCAGGGGTCAGTAATGGGGTCAGTAGGGCTGGTGGGGGGTCAGTAATGGGGCAGCAGGGCTGGTGGGGGGTCAGTAATGGGGCAGCAGGGCTGGTGGGGGGTCAGTAATGGGGTCAGCAGGGCTGGTGGGGGGTCAGTAATGGGTCAGCAGGGCTGGTGGGGTCAGTAGTGACATCAGCAGGGCTGGTGGGGGGTCAGTAATGGGGTCAGCAGGGCTAGTGGGGGGTCAGTAATGGGGCGGCAGGGCTGGTGGGGGGTCAGTAATGGGGCAGCAGGCCTGGTGGGGGTCAGTAATGGGGTCAGCAGGGCTGGTGGGGGGTCAGTAATGGGTCAGCAGGGCTGGTGGGGTCAGTAGTGATATCAGCAGGGCTGGTGGGGGTCAGTAGTGGGGTCAGCAGGGCTGGGGGTCAGTAATGGGGCAGCAGGGTTGTTGGGGGGTCAGCAGGGCTGGTGGGGGGTCTGTAATGGGGTCAGCAGGGCTGGTCAGGGGTCAGTAATGGGGTCAGTAGGGCTGGTGGGGGTCAGTAATGGGGCAGCAGGGCTGGTGGGGGTCAGTAATGGGGTCAGCAGGGCTGGTGGGTGGTCAGTAATGGGTCAGCAGGGCTGGTGGGGTCAGTAGTGACATCAGCAGGGCTGGTGGGGGTCAGTAGTGGGGTCAGCAGGGCTGGGGGTCAGTAATGGGGCAGCAGGGTTGCTGGGGGGTCAGTAATGGGGTCAGCAGGGCTGGTGGGGGGTCTGTAATGGGGCAGCAGGGCTGGTCGGTGGTCAGTAATGGGGGCAGCAGGGCTGGTTGGGGGTCAGTAATGGGGTCAGCAGTGCTGGTGGGGGTCAGTAATGGGGTCAGCAGGGCTGCAGGGCTGGTGAGGGTCAGTAGTGACGTCAGCAGGGCTGGAGGGGGTCAGTAGTGGGGTCAGCAGGGCTGTTGGGGGTCAGTAGTGATGTCAGCAGGGCTGGTGGGGGGTCAGTAGTGACGTCAGCAGGGCTGGTGGGGGTGAGTAGTGGGGTCAGCAGGGCTGGTGGGGGTGAGTAGTGGGGTCAGCAGGGCTGGTGGGGGTCAGTAGTGACGTCAGCAGGGCTGGTGGGAGTCAGTAGTGACGTCAGCAGGGCTGGTGGGGGTCAGTAGTGACATCAGCATGGCTGGTGGGGGTCAGTAATGGGGTCAGCAGGGCTGGTGGGGGTCAGTAATGGGGCAGCAGGGCTGGTGGGGGTCAGTAGTGAGTTCAGCAGGGCTAGTGGGGGTCAGTAATGGGGGCAGCAGGGCTGGTGGGGGTCAGTAATGATGTCAGCAGGGCTGGTGGGGGTCAGTAGTGGGGGTCAGCAGGGCTGGTGGGGGTCAGTAATGGGGCGGCAGGGCTGGTGGGGGTCAGTAGTGACGTCAGCAGGGCTAGTGGGGGTCAGTAGTGACGTCAGCATGGCTGGTGGGGGTCAGTAATGGGGTCAGCAGGACTGGTGGGGGTCAGTATTGGGGTCAGCAGGACTGGTCGGGGGTCAGAAGGGCTGGTCGGGGGTCAGTAATGGGGTCAGCAGGGCTGGTCGGGGGTCAGTAATGGGTCAGTAATGCGGTCAGCAGGGCTGGTCGGGGGTCAGTAATGGGGGCAGCAGGGCTGGTGGGGGTCAGTAATGGGGGCAGCAGGGCTGGTGGGGGTCAGTAGTGACGTCAGCAGGGCTGGTGGGGGTCAGTAATGGGGTCAGCAGGGGGACTGGGGGGTCAGTAGTGACATCAGCAGGGAGGGGTCTGTAGTGACGTCAGCAGGGCTGGTGGGGGTCAGTAGTGACGTCAGCATGGCTTGTGGGGGTTAGTAGTGATGTCAGCAGGGCTGGTGGTGGTCAGTAGTGGGGTCAGCAGGGCTGGGGGGTCAGTAGTGACATCAGCATGGCTGGTGGGGGTCAGTAGTGACGTCAGCAGGGCTGGTGGGGGTCAGTAGTGGCGTCAGCAGGGCTGGAAGGGGTCAGTAGTGACGTCAGCAGGGCTGGTGGGGGGTCAGTAATGACGTCAGCCGGGTGGGGTCAGTAGTTACGTCAGCAGGGCTGGTGGGGGTCAGTAATGGGGTCAGCAGTGCTGGTGAGGGTCAGTAATGGGGTCAGCAGGACTGGTGGGGGTCAGTAATGGGGTTGGCAGGACTGGTGGGGGTCAGTAATGGGGTCAGCAGGACTGGTCGGTGGTCAGTAATGGGGTCAGCAGGGCTGGTCGGGGGTCAGTAATGGGGGCAGCAGGGCTGGTCGGGGGTCAGTAATGGGGTCAGCAGCACTGGTCGGGGGTCAGTAATGGGGTCAGCAGGGCTGGTCGGGGGTCAGTAATGGGGGCAGCAGGGCTGGTCGGGGGTCAGTGATGGGGTCAGCAGGGCTGGTCTGGGGTCAGTAATGGGGGCAGCAGCGCTAGTGGGGGTCAGTAATGGGGTCAGCAGGGCTGGTGGGGGTCAGTAGTGACGTCAGCAGGGGTGGTGGGGGTCAGTAATGGGGTCAGCAGGGGGACTGGGGGGTCAGTAGTGACGTCAGCAGGGAGGGGGTCAGTAGTGACGTCAGCAGGGCTGGTGGGGGTCAGTAGTGACGTCAGCAGGGCTGGTGGGGGTCAGTAGTGACGTCAGCATGGCTGGTGGGGGTCAGTAGTGACGTCAGCAGGGCTGGTGGGGGTCAGTAGTGACGTCAGCAGGGCTGGTGGGGGTCAGTAATGGGGTCAGCAGGGGGACTGGTGGGTCAGTAGTGACGTCAGCAGGGAGGGGGTCAGTAGTGACGTCAGCAGGGCTGGTGGGGGTCAGTAATGACGTCAGCAGGGCTGGTGGGGGTCAGTAGTGACGTCAGCATGGCTGGTGGGGGTTAGTAGTGACGTCAGCAGGGCTGGTGGGGGTCAGTAGTGGTGTCAGCAGGGCTGGTGGGGGTCAGTAGTGACGTCAGCAGGGCTGGTGGGGGTCAGTAGTGACGTCAGCAGGGCTGGTGGGGGTCAGTAGTGGGGTCAGCAGGGGGACTGGGGGGTCAGTAGTGACTTCAGCAGGGAGGGGGTCAGTAGTGACGTCAGCAAGGCTGGTGGGGGTCAGTAATGACGTCAGCAGGGCTGGTGGGGGTCAGTAGTGACGTCAGCATGGATGGTGGGGGTTAGTAGTGACGTCAGCAGGGCTGGTGGGGGTCAGTAGTGGGGTCAGCAGGGCTGGTGGGGGTCAGTAGTGACGCCAGCAGGGCTGGTGGGGTCAGTAGTGACTTCAGCAGGGCTGGAAGGGGTCAGTAGTGACGTCAGCAGGGCTGGTGGGGGGTCAGTAGTGACTTCAGCCGGGTGGGGGTCAGTAGTTACGTCAGCAGGGCTGGTGGGGGTCAGTAATGGGGTCAGCAGGGCTGGTGGGGGTCAGTAATGGGGTCAGCAGTGCTGGTGAGGGTCAGTAATGGGGTCAGCAGGACTGGTGGGGGTCAATAATGGGGTTGGCAGGACTGGTGGGGGTCAGTAATGGGGTCAGCAGGACTGGTCGGGGGTCAGTAATGGGGTCAGCAGGGCTGGTCGGGGGTCAGTAATGGGGGCAGCAGGGCTGGTCGTGGGTCAGTAATGGGGTCAGCAGCACTGGTCGGGGGTCAGTAATGGGGTCAGCAGGGCTGGTCGGGGGTCAGTAATGGGGGCAGCATGGCTGGTGGGGGTTAGTAGTGACGTCAGCAGGGCTGGTGGGGGTCAGTAATGGGGTCAGCAGGGGGACTGGGGGGTCAGTAGTGACGTCAGCAGGGAGGGGGTCAGTAGTGACGTCAGCAGGGCTGGTGGGGGTCAGTAATGACGTCAGCAGGGCTGGTGGGGGTCAGTAGCGACGTCAGCATGGCTGGTGGGGGTTAGTAGTGACGTCAGCATGGCTGGTGGGGGTCAGTAGTGGGGTCAGCAGGGCTGGTGGAGGTCAGTAGTGACGCCAGCAGGGCTGGTGGGGTCAGTAGTGACGTCAGCAGGGCTGGAATGGGTCAGTAGTGATGTCAGCAGGGCTGGTGGGGGGTCAGTAGTGACGTCAGCCGGGTGGGGGTCAGTAGTTACGTCAACAGGGCTGGTGGGGGTCAGTAATGGGGTCAGCAGGGCTGGTGGGGGTCAGTAATGGGGTCAGCAGTGCTGGTGAGGGTCAGTAATGGGGTCAGCAGGACTGGTGGGGGTCAATAATGGGGTTGGCAGGACTGGTGGGGGTCAGTAATGGGGTCAGCAGGACTGGTCGGGGGTCAGTAATGGGGTCAGCAGGGCTGGTCGGGGGTCAGTAATGGGGGCAGCAGGGCTGGTCGGGGGTCAGTAATGGGGTCAGCAGCACTGGTCGGGGTCAGTAATGGGGTCAGCAGGGCTGGTCGGGGGTCAGTAATGGGGGCAGCAGGGCTGGTCGGGGGTCAGTGATGGGGTCAGTGATGGGGTCAGCAGGGCTGGTCTGGGGTCAGTAATGGGGGCAGCAGGGCTGGTCGGGGGTCAGTAATGGGGGCAGCAGGGCTGGTGGGGGTCAGTAATGGGGGCAGCAGGGCTGGTCGGGGTCAGTAATGGGGGCAGCAGGGCTGGTGGGGGTCAGTAATGGGGTCAGCAGGGCTGGTGGGGGTCAGTAGTGACGTCAGCAGGGCTGGTGGGGGTCAGTAATGGGGTCAGCAGGGGGACTATGGGGTCAGTAGTGACATAGGGAGGGGGTCAGTAGTGACGTCAGCAGGGCTGGTGGGGGTCAGTAGTGACGTCAGCAGGGCTGGTGGGGGTCAGTAGTGACGTCAGCAGGGCTGGTGGGGGTCAGTAGTGACGTCAGCATGGCTGGTGGGGGTTAGTAGTGACATCAGCAGGGCTGGTGGGGGTCAGTAGTGACGTCAGCAGGGCTGGTGGGGGTCAGTAATGGGGTCAGCAGGGGGACTGGGGGGTCAGTAGTGACGTCAGCAGGGAGGGGGTCAGTAGTGACGTCAGCAGGGCTGGTGGGGATCAGTAATGACGTCAGCAGGGCTGGTGGGGGTCAGTAGTGACGTCAGCATGGCTGGTGGGGGTTAGTAGTGACGTCAGCAGGGCTGGTGGGGGTCCGTAGTGGGGTCAGCAGGGCTGGTGGGGGTCAGTAGTGACGCCAGCAGGGCTGGTGGGGTCAGTAGTGACGTCAGCAGGGCTGGAAGGGGTCAGTAGTGACGTCAGCAGGGCTGGTGGGGGGGTCAGTAGTGACGTCAGCCGGGTGGGGGTCAGTAGTTACGTCAGCAGGGCTGGTGGGGGTCAGTAATGGGGTCAGCAGGGCTGGTGGGGGTCAGTAATGGGGTCAGCAGTGCTGGTGAGGGTCAGTAATGGGGTCAGCAGGACTGGTGGGGGTCAATAATGGGGTTGGCAGGACTGGTGGGGGTCAGTAATGGGGTCAGCAGGGCTGGTCGGGGGTCAGTAATGGGGCAGCAGGGCTGTTCGGGGGTCAGTAATGGGGTCAGCAGCGCTGGTCGGGGGTCAGTAATGGGGTCAGCAGGGCTGGTCGGGGGTCAGTAATGGGGCAGCAGGGCTGGTCGGGGGTCAGTGATGGGGTCAGCAGGGCTGGTCGGGGGTCAGTAATGGGGCAGCAGGGCTGGTCGGGGGTCAGTGATGTGGTCAGCAGGGCTGGTCAGGGGTCAGTAATGGGGGCAGCAGGGCTGGTGGGGGTCAGTAATGGGGTCAGCAGGGCTGGTTGGGGTCAGTAGTGACGTCAGCAGGGCTGGTCGGGGGTCAGTAATGGGGGCAGCAGGGCTGGTCGAGGGTCAGTGATGGGGTCAGCAGGGCTGGTCGGGGTCAGTAGAGGGTTCAGCAGGGCTGGTGGGGGTCAGTAGTGATGTCAGCAGGGTTGGGGGTCAGTATTGATATTAGCAGGGCTGGTTGGGGTCAGTAGTGACGTCAGCAGGGCTGGTCGGGGGTCAGTAATGGGGGCAGCAGGGCTGGTGGGTGGTCAGTGATGGGGTCAGCAGGGCTGGTCGGGGTCAGTAGAGGGTTCAGCAGGGCTGGTGGGGGTCAGTAGTGACGTCAGCAGGGTTGGGGGTCAGTATTGATATCAGCAGGGCTCGTGGGGGTCAGTAGTGATGTCAGCAGGGCTGGTGGGGGTCAGTAGTGACGTCAGCAGGGCTGGTGGGGGTCAGTAATGGGGTCAGCAGGGGGACTGGGGGGTCAGTAGTGACGTCAGCAGGGAGGGGGTCAGTAGTGACGTCAGCAGGGCTGGTGGGGGTCAGTAATGACGTCATCAGGGCTGGTGGGGGTCAGTAGCGACGTCAGCATGGCTGGTGGGGGTTAGTAGTGACGTCAGCAGGGCTGGTGGGGGTCAGTAGTGGGGTCAGCAGGGCTGGTGGAGGTCAGTAGTGACGCCAGCAGGGCTGGTGGGGTCAGTAGTGACATCAGCAGGGCTGGAATGGGTCAGTAGTGATGTCAGCAGGGCTGGTGGGGGGTCAGTAGTGACGTCAGCCGGGTGGGGGTCAGTAGTTACGTCAGCAGGGCTGGTGGGGGTCAGTAATGGGGTCAGCAGGGCTGGTGGGGGTCAGTAATGGGGTCAGCAGTGCTGGTGAGGGTCAGTAATGGGGTCAGCAGGACTGGTGGGGGTCAATAATGGGGTTGGCAGGACTGGTGGGGGTCAGTAATGGGGTCAGCAGGACTGGTCGGGGGTCAGTAATGGGGTCAGCAGGGCTGGTCGGGGGTCAGTAATGGGGGCAGCAGGGCTGGTCGGGGGTCAGTAATGGGGTCAGCAGCACTGGTCGGGGTCAGTAATGGGGTCAGCAGGGCTGGTCGGGGGTCAGTAATGGGGGCAGCAGGGCTGGTCGGGGGTCAGTGATGGGGTCAGTGATGGGGTCAGCAGGGCTGGTCTGGGGTCAGTAATGGGGGCAGCAGGGCTGGTCGGGGGTCAGTAATGGGGGCAGCAGGGCTGGTCGGGGTCAGTAATGGGGGCAGCAGGGCTGGTCTGGGGTCAGTAATGGGGG
The DNA here is from genome assembly GCF_964261635.1 of Lissotriton helveticus. NCBI lineage: Eukaryota > Metazoa > Chordata > Amphibia > Caudata > Salamandridae > Lissotriton > Lissotriton helveticus. The sequence goes on along the minus strand of NW_027611684.1, from coordinate 728,949 downwards.
CAGCAGGGCTGGTGGGGGTCAGTAATGGGGTCAGCAGGGCTGGTGGGGGTCAGTAGTGACGTCAGCAGGGCTGTTGGGGGTCAGTAATGGGGTCAGCAGGGGGACTATGGGGTCAGTAGTGACGTAGGGAGGGGGTCAGTAGTGACGTCAGCAGGGCTGGTGGGGGTCAGTAGTGACGTCAGCAGGGCTGGTGGGGGTCAGTAGTGACGTCAGCAGGGCTGGTGGGGGTCAGTAGTGACGTCAGCATGGCTGGTGGGGGTTAGTAGTGACATCAGCAGGGCTGGTGGGGGTCAGTAGTGACGTCAGCAGGGCTGGTGGGGGTCAGTAATGGGGTCAGCAGGGGGACTGGGGGGTCAGTAGTGACGTCAGCAGGGAGGGGGTCAGTAGTGACGTCAGCAGGGCTGGTGGGGATCAGTAATGACGTCAGCAGGGCTGGTGGGGGTCAGTAGTGACGTCAGCATGGCTGGTGGGGGTTAGTAGTGACGTCAGCAGGGCTGGTGGGGGTCCGTAGTGGGGTCAGCAGGGCTGGTGGGGGTCAGTAGTGACGCCAGCAGGGCTGGTGGGGTCAGTAGTGACGTCAGCAGGGCTGGAAAGGGTCAGTAGTGACGTCAGCAGGGCTGGTGGGGGGGTCAGTAGTGACGTCAGCCGGGTGGGGGTCAGTAGTTACGTCAGCAGGGCTGGTGGGGGTCAGTAATGGGGTCAGCAGGGCTGGTGGGGGTCAGTAATGGGGTCAGCAGTGCTGGTGAGGGTCAGTAATGGGGTCAGCAGGACTGGTGGGGGTCAATAATGGGGTTGGCAGGACTGGTGGGGGTCAGTAATGGGGTCAGCAGGGCTGGTCGGGGGTCAGTAATGGGGCAGCAGGGCTGTTCGGGGGTCAGTAATGGGGTCAGCAGCGCTGGTCGGGGGTCAGTAATGGGGTCAGCAGGGCTGGTCGGGGGTCAGTAATGGGGCAGCAGGGCTGGTCGGGGGTCAGTGATGGGGTCAGCAGGGCTGGTCGGGGGTCAGTAATGGGGCAGCAGGGCTGGTCGGGGGTCAGTGATGTGGTCAGCAGGGCTGGTCAGGGGTCAGTAATGGGGGCAGCAGGGCTGGTGGGGGTCAGTAATGGGGTCAGCAGGGCTGGTTGGGGTCAGTAGTGACGTCAGCAGGGCTGGTCGGGGGTCAGTAATGGGGGCAGCAGGGCTGGTCGAGGGTCAGTGATGGGGTCAGCAGGGCTGGTCGGGGTCAGTAGAGGGTTCAGCAGGGCTGGTGGGGGTCAGTAGTGATGTCAGCAGGGTTGGGGGTCAGTATTGATATTAGCAGGGCTGGTTGGGGTCAGTAGTGACGTCAGCAGGGCTGGTCGGGGGTCAGTAATGGGGGCAGCAGGGCTGGTGGGTGGTCAGTGATGGGGTCAGCAGGGCTGGTCGGGGTCAGTAGAGGGTTCAGCAGGGCTGGTGGGGGTCAGTAGTGACGTCAGCAGGGTTGGGGGTCAGTATTGATATCAGCAGGGCTCGTGGGGGTCAGTAGTGATGTCAGCAGGGCTGGTGGGGGTCAGTAGTGACGTCAGCAGGGCTGGTGGGGGTCAGTAATGGGGTCAGCAGGGGGACTGGGGGTCAGTAGTGACGTCAGCAGGGCTGGTGGGGGTCAGTAGTGACGTCAGTCGGGCTGGTGGGGGTCAGTAGTGACGTCAGCAGGGCTGGTGGGGGTTAGTAGTGACGTCAGCAGGGCTGGTGGGGGTCAGTAGTGACGTCAGCAGGGCTGGTGGGGGTCAGTCAGTAATGGGGTCAGCAGGGGGACTGGGGGGTCAGTAGTGACGTCAGCAGGGAGGGGGTCAGTAGTGACGTCAGCAGGGTTGGTGGGGGTCAGTAGTGACGTCAGCAGGGCTGGTGGGTCAGTAGTGACGTCAGCAGGGCTGGTGGGGGTCAGTAGTGACGTCAGCAGGGCTGGTGGGGGTCAGTAGTGACGTCAGCAGGGCTGGTGGGGGTCAGTAGTGATGTCAGCAGGGCTGGTGGGGGGTCAGTAATGGGGTCAGCAGGGCTGGTGGGGGTCAGTAGTGGGGTCAGCAGGGATGGTGAGGGTCAGTAGTGGGGTCAGCAGGGATGATGGGGGTCAGTAGTGGGGTAAGCAGGGCTGGTGGGGGTCAGTAGTGACGTCAGTCGGGCTGGTGGGGGTCAGTAGTGACGTCAGCAGGGCTGGTGGGGGTCAGTAGTGACGTCAGCAGGGCTGGTGGGGGGTCAGTAATGGGGTCAGCAGGGCTGGTGGGGGTCAGTAGTGGGGTCAGCAGGGATGGTGAGGGTCAGTAGTGGGGTCAGCAGGGCTGATGGGGGTCAATAGTGGGGTAAGCAGGGCTGGTGGGGGTCAGTAGTGACGTTAGCAGGGCTGGTGGGGGTCAGTAGTGACGTCAGCAGGGCTGGTGGGGGTCAGTAGTGGGGTCAGCAGGGCTGGTGGGGGTCAGTAGTGACGTCAGTCGGGCTGGTGGGGGTCAGTAGTGACGTCAGCAGGGCTGGTGGGGGTCAGTAGTGACGTCAGCAGGGCTGGTGGGGGGTCAGTAATGGGGTCAGCAGGGCTGGTGGGGGTCAGTAGTGGGGTCAGCAGGGATGGTGAGGGTCAGTAGTGGGGTCAGCAGGGCTGATGGGGGTAAGTAATGGGGTAAGCAGGGCTGGTGGGGGTCAGTAGTGACGTTAGTGGGGCTGGTGGGCGTCACTAGTGACGTCAGCAGGGCTGGTGGGGGTCAGTAGTGACGTCAGCAGGGCTGGTGGGGGTCAGAAGTGACGTCAGCAGGGCTGGTGGGGGGTCAGTAATGGGGTCAGCAGGGCTGGTGGGGGTCAGTAGTGGGGTCAGCAGGGATGGTGAGGGTCAGTAGTGGGGTCAGCAGGGCTGATGGGGGTCAGTAGTGGGGTAAGCAGGGCTGGTGGGGGGTCAGTAGTTACGTCAGTCGGGCTGGTGGGGGTCAGTAGTGACGTCAGCAGGGCTGGTGGGGGTCAGTAGTGACGTCAGCAGGGCTGGTGGGGGGTCAGTAATGGGGTCAGCAGGGCTGGTGGGGGTCAGTAGTGGGGTCAGCAGGGATGGTGAGGGTCAGTAGTGGGGTCAGCAGGGCTGATAGGGGTCAGTAGTGGGGTAAGCAGGGCTGGTGGGGGTCAGTAGTGACGTTAGCAGGGCTGGTGGGGGTCAGTAGTGACGTCAGCAGGGCTGGTGGGGGTCAGTAGTGGGGTCAGCAGGGCTGGTGGGGGTCAGTAGTGACGTCAGTCGGGCTGGTGGGGGTCAGTAGTGACGTCAGCAGGGCTGGTGGGGGTCAGTAGTGACGTCAGCAGGGCTGGTGCGGGGTCAGTAATGGGGTCAGCGGGGCTGGTGGGGGTCAGTAGTGGGGTCAGCAGGGATGGTGAGGGTCAGTAGTGGGGTCAGCAGGGCTGATGGGGGTCAGTAATGGGGTAAGCAGGGCTGGTGGGGGTCAGTAGTGACGTTAGTGGGGCTGGTGGGGGTCAGTAGTGACGTTAGCAGGGCTGGTGGGGGTCAGTAGTGACGTCAGTAGGGCTGGTGGGGGTCAGTAGTGACGTCAGCAGGGCTGGTGGGGGGTCAGTAATGGGGGCAGCAGGGCTGGTGGGGGTCAGTAGTGACATCAGCAGGGCTGGTGGGGGTCAGTAATGGGGTCAGCAGGAGGACTGGGGGGTCAGTAGTGTCGTCAGCAGGGAGGGGGTCAGTAGTGACGTCAGCAGGGCTGATGGGGGTCAGTAGTGACGTCAGCAGGGCTGGTGGGGGTCAGTAGTGACGTCAGCAGGGCTGGTGGGGGGGTCAGTAATGGGGTCAGCAGGGCTGGTGGGGGTCAGTAGTGGGGTCAGCAGGGATGGTGAGGGTCAGTAGTGGGGTCAGCAGGGCTGATGGGGGTCAGTAATGGGGAAGCAGGGCTGGTGGGGGTCAGTAGTGACGTTAGTGGGGCTGGTGGGGGTCAGTAGTGACGTTAGCAGGGCTGGTGGGGGTCAGTAGTGATGTCAGTAGGGCTGGTGGGGGTCATTAGTGACGTCAGCAGGGCTGGTGGGGGGTCAGTAATGGGGGCAGCAGGGCTGGTGGGGGTCAGTAGTGACATCAGCAGGGCTGGTGGGGGTCAGTAGTGACGTCAGTAGGGCTGGTGGGGGTCAGTAGTGACGTCAGCAGGGCTGGTGGGGGGTCAGTAATGGGGGCAGCAGGGCTGGTGGGGGTCAGTAGTGACATCAGCAGGGCTGGTGGGGGTCAGTAGTGACGTCAGCAGGGCTGGGGGGGGTCAGCAGGGGGACTGGGGGGTCAGTAGTGACGTCAGCAGGGAGGGGGTCAGTAGTGACGTCAGCAGGGCTGGTGGGGGTCAGTAGTGACGTCAGCAGGACTGGTGGGGGTCAGTAGTGACGTCAGCATGGCTAGTGGGGGTTGGTAGTGACGTCAGCAGGGCTGGTGGGGGGTCAGTAGTGACGTCAGCAGGGCTGGTGGGGGTCAGAAGTGACGTCAGCAGGGCTGGTGGGGGGTCAGTAATGGGGTCAGCAGGGCTGGTGGGGGTCAGTAGTGGGGTCAGCAGGGATGGTGAGGGTCAGTAGTGGGGTCAGCAGGGCTGATGGGGGTCAGTAGTGGGGTAAGCAGGGCTGGTGGGGGGTCAGTAGTTACGTCAGTCGGGCTGGTGGGGGTCAGTAGTGACGTCAGCAGGGCTGGTGGGGGTCAGTAGTGACGTCAGCAGGGCTGGTGGGGGGTCAGTAATGGGGTCAGCAGGGCTGGTGGGGGTCAGTAGTGGGGTCAGCAGGGATGGTGAGGGTCAGTAGTGGGGTCAGCAGGGCTGATGGGGGTCAGTAGTGGGGTAAGCAGGGCTGGTGGGGGTCAGTAGTGACGTTAGCAGGGCTGGTGGGGGTCAGTAGTGACGTCAGCAGGGCTGGTGGGGGTCAGTAGTGGGGTCAGCAGGGCTGGTGGGGGTCAGTAGTGACGTCAGTCGGGCTGGTGGGGGTCAGTAGTGACGTCAGCAGGGCTGGTGGGGGTCAGTAGTGACGTCAGCAGGGCTGGTGGGGGGTCAGTAATGGGGTCAGCGGGGCTGGTGGGGGTCAGTAGTGGGGTCAGCAGGGATGGTGAGGGTCAGTAGTGGGGTCAGCAGGGCTGATGGGGGTCAGTAATGGGGTAAGCAGGGCTGGTGGGGGTCAGTAGTGACGTTAGTGGGGCTGGTGGGGGTCAGTAGTGACGTTAGCAGGGCTGGTGGGGGTCAGTAGTGACGTCAGTAGGGCTGGTGGGGGTCAGTAGTGACGTCAGCAGGGCTGGTGGGGGGTCAGTAATGGGGGCAGCAGGGCTGGTGGGGGTCAGTAGTGACATCAGCAGGGCTGGTGGGGGTCAGTAATGGGGTCAGCAGGAGGACTGGGGGGTCAGTAGTGTCGTCAGCAGGGAGGGGGTCAGTAGTGACGTCAGCAGGGCTGATGGGGGTCAGTAGTGACATCAGCAGGGCTGGTGGGGGTCAGTAGTGACGTCAGCAGGGCTGGTGGGGGGTCAGTAATGGGGTCAGCAGGGCTGGTGGGGGTCAGTAGTGGGGTCAGCAGGGATGGGGAGGGTCAGTAGTGGGGTCAGCAGGGCTGATGGGGGTCAGTAATGGGGTAAGCAGGGCTGGTGGGGGTCAGTAGTGACGTTAGTGGGGCTGGTGGGGGTCAGTAGTGACGTTAGCAGGGCTGGTGGGGGTCAGTAGTGACGTTAGCAGGGCTGGTGGGGGTCAGTAGTGATGTCAGTAGGGCTGGTGGGGGTCAGTAGTGACGTCAGCAGGGCTGGTGGGGGGTCAGTAATGGGGGCAGCAGGGCTGGTGGGGGTCAGTAGTGACATCAGCAGGGCTGGTGGGGGTCAGTAGTGACGTCAGTAGGGCTGGTGGGGGTCAGTAGTGACGTCAGCAGGGCTGGTGGGGGGTCAGTAATGGGGGCAGCAGGGCTGGTGGGGGTCAGTAGTGACGTCAGCAGGGCTGGTGGGGGTCAGTAGTGACGTCAGCAGGGCTGGGGGGGTCAGCAGGGGGACTGGGGGGTCAGTAGTGACGTCAGCAGGGCTGGTGGGGGTCAGTAGTGACGTCAGCAGGACTGGTGGGGGTCAGTAGTGACGTCAGCATGGCTAGTGGGGGTTGGTAGTGACGTCAGCAGGGCTGGTGGGGGGTCAGTAGTGACGTCAGCAGGGCTGGTGGGGGTCAGTAGTGACGTCAGCAGGGCTGGTGAGGTCAGTAGTGACGTCAGCAGGTCTGGGGGGTCATTAGTGACGTCAGTCGGGGTCAGTGAGAGGCTCTGGTCTCCCTCAGACTCACCTCCTCGGTCTCTCCTCTCGGGGGGGAGGTGGGGGGGGGTGGATCCCTCCTCTCCTGATCTCCGGCGGGGAAAGCTCCGAGTCCGAGTTGATCCCGAGAGCGGAGGAGACCGCGGGGGCTCCGGGCGACATTAACCTCCCGACGGGCATGAGCGGGGTCCGTTACTAATATACTGCGCATGCGCTCAGCTTTGTACACTAATGCCTCAAGACTTCACGGCGCAGGATCACAGCTGGAATACTAATCACTGATGGACGTACTGCGCATGCGCACTGCACGGAAGGGATCCCAACGTCAGTATTGCGCATGTCCAGCGCAGGTATACTATCAAACTCCACAATGTTATACTAATCATGCATGATTGCACTGCGCATGTGCTTTACACGGAATACTATACAATCACGGTTCGTACGCATGCCCACATCTCTGAGGCAGGGAAGTTTCTTCTGCGCATGCCGTTATCTCACAGACCTAGAAGCGTTGTACTGCGCATGCCCACAACTCAAAGGCCTTGCACTTCTGCGCATGCTCTTGTCTCGCAGGCCTGCGCATGCTTCTCTCTGCCGTTCCGCCCGTTCTTAGAGACCTCGTGCTTCCTGTTGTTCTGCGCATGCTCAGACCTCAGACACCCCCCCTGAATCACCTGTGCGCATGCGCGGAGCCGGGGACACTATTGCACAGTTGTACCGTGCCCGTCTATGCCATCTTTGTATGTATTTATTGTATATGTACACGGCGCGGCCGTCACCCAGCGGTGCTCGAGCGCTTTACAGGAGCGTCTCGAGCCCCGTGGAAGATGCAGCTGTTGTGATGTGGTCAGCACAGCTGTGGGAATGACAGAGGCTGAAGCGGGTCCAGATGCATCTGCTCGTCTCTCTTTTCCTCGAGCCTCCAGGCCCACAATATTGTGAAGTGGCCGCTTGGGACCTCGGGTAATCGGGAGTGTTTGGACTGAGCGCAGGGGCAGCCCTGCCAAGGTCACGCATCCGGCGTTAGACACACGCATGTTCACGCTGGTGACTGCCTCACTGCACTAACATGCATCAGCCTGCCTGTATAGTGCTCTTGACCCCGGCACGAGGCACTCTCTATCTGCTCAGCTGCACAGTATTGCCTGCTCATCCTGGCCTGCGCTGGGTCAACAGCCTGCTGCCTCGCTTGCAAGTGACTGTTTACACTGCAGGGCCTCATAAAGGCATGTTGGTGCCTGCAGGTGAATCAATGATTCTAGCTGAGCTTGAGTGCATCTGTCACAAACAATTCCAGGTCCTGCAGCCAGCACCCCCTTGGATCACGGAGCCCGCGCCTTCCCTGTTGTTGTTTTACGAGAGGGCGTCCACCCAGCTGTTGCCACGCGGGATCTGATTGACCACTAACAGGCGGCAGCTTTCTGGTAACTTGCCGTGCCCGCCCAAGGCAGAGTGGTACAGTAAAGTCCATGCGCTTCACTGGTGACCACCAGCATTGAGAAGGTCATGGGTCACGCTGAAGTGTGGCAAGGAGTGTCTGTTTGCAGGCAGGATGGTTTCATGAAAGTAATCCTGCAGCCCCACGCCTGAGCAGCTCCCAGCACTGCAGACAGACTCCCATGCGCTCTCTAGCGGTGTGAGGCCTTTGGTACCCATGCGCTTTTCACGTGTCCATTCATTCATTCATTCATGCCCGCTAGGGTCCGTCCCAGTGGAATCTGAAATCAAAACAGATTCACCCGCATGTGGCACGTGTGTTCTGAGGACAGGGATCTTTGCCTCACTGCAGACAGGATATTTTAAATTCTACAGCTGAGCAGCCCTTGGGGGGCGGCACTCATGTTGTTATTCTTGAACTAGACAAGAGCATCATTTTCTGCATCTGCTGAGCCTAAAGAAGGGATCAAATAAATCGCTCAGCAAGTCCCAAGATGAAGCTGCTTAAGAGTACAACGTATGTGCATGGTGTGTAGGTATCCCATTTATTATTGTGGATTCTGCAGGAGCACACCCTACAGAGAATCGAACACTTTCAATTTACATGGGACACTCCCAATTCATTCAAGCTAAAATCACTGCTTTAAATGGGCCGGTGCTCACAGGTACTGAGTACCGGCACTTCTTAGTTTTATCACTCTGAGTACCGGCACTTCTTAGTTTTATCACTCTGACTACCGGCCCGACTCTACTGCCGAGGAGAGTACTGGTACTCATGAAACGCTGGTGCTGGCGGCCTCGCTGACAGCCAAGGCACTTCTGTAGACCTGAGTCGAGCCCCCGCTGAACTATTCAGCTTGGGCTCATTTGCATACCGTCCGGGTGTTCGCCATCATGCTGTGTTGCAAACACAAATCGAGGCAGACCGGTGACAGTGCTATTAAGAAAGCCATGGGATGTAACGAGGCTCAAATGGCTTTAATTCCACCTGACTCTTTTGTGTAAGTGTCTGTTTATGTTTGTCTGCTTGCCTGTGACTGTTTTTGAGTGACAGAAATATGAGAGAAAGGGGGAGCGAAGAGAGACACTCTTGGAAAATATATTAAAGGAACTGTAGGGTATGCTTGTGTGTGCACGTCTGCTAGTTTTTTTCTGTGTCGCTCGAGAATATATAGCATTGTGCCACGCAACAGCAATTAACAGTATTGATGTTGCAAATATTACAAAACAAGAAAATGTTAAAATATCACCTCGTTTGGCTTTAGTTGTGTAATGAGTAAACAAACCTTGTTTGTTTATTGTTAGACACTTCTCATGTTATTTGGTAGGTGCTGCAAGTAGTATCGAAGTCAAGAAGTATCGGCATGTCTTCACCTAAGCCCCGCCCCAAGACCCGCCCACTCACCACATTTGAATGAGCACCTGCACTAATTTCCTCCCATTTAAAGCACTGGCAAAAATTAATCTAGCTTTATATTTCATCAATTCAAATGTAGGCTATATTTAAATTACTAATAAGTCCATTTTGGCTTGTTACAGTCTGCAGCATATGGGGACTCGGAGACAGGCATGTTTCTCCTAATTTATTTTTCAGATTGAGATGCAAAAAAAAATCCAGGGTTACTTATTTCACACACAAAATAAACAGTATTAATGTTGTAATTGCCAGGAACGATGTTACGCAATTTTCAGCTTTCGGCAGGCACAAGGGCCAAGCTCTTAGCATTCCATGAAATATGGCCTGCACTGAAGACAGTCAAAAATATGTAGTGAAATTCGAGGCTGCGGATACCCTAATGCATAAATGCACCCTATGTCTCACAGCAGAACAGAAACAAGGAAAAATATTCTAAAACTATTTTATTTGTTTTCTTTTTTAGTCAACTACATACAAAATATGCACGCATATAAATGAAAGATGATGAATCGTTCCAATTAAAGACATTGAGGGGATATGCATTCTGGGAAATTGCAAATGGGAAATGTATTATGGTTTATTTATAGAACAGCAATTGATGAATGCAATCACTATAGAGATTTTCTGTGTAAACAGACAGAAACAGAATTCAGGCCTGGTAGGCACAGTGAGGAGTTGTGACTTCTGTATTATAGCGCGCCGTGATTTTGGCTGACCCGGGAGACGTTCATATGGAGCAGGGAGGCTGTAGATCTCACATCAGATTTTACCCTCAATGTCTTATTATTGCCAAGCAACCTAACCAGCATCCTCAATTATTGAAAACAACCATTTTTAAATCAACACAGCCAAAATCACAGCGCACTGGTTATGCTAAGTACTGACCAGTTTGTAAGTGGTCTCAATTTTAATACGAGTAGGATGAGCGCGTTCCCTTGTGTGCAAGTTCCAGTATCCAGGTTTTGCATGAGACCCATGAGAGTGGGAGTGGGAAAGCAGGAGAGCGGCGGCGGCAGCTCGAACCCGGGAACCGCGAATCGTGGGGGGCCGTGAAATCAGCAGTGAAATCGGAAATTGCAAAATAGGAAAAAACCGCAAACTGCAAAAACTGCATAAACGCTCCAAACAGAAGCCCGTGAAAACTGAGAAGCCATACTGGTGCCATAGGAGGGCTGGAGTCTTGAAGGCTTTGAAGGTGAGGAGCAGTGCGGTGCAGCAGCAGCAGTAGGGGTGCGAGGCAAGAGGAAGCGGTGAGCACAGTAAGCACTGTGCATTGTATGAAGTATTGAAAGACACGCCATAACGCCACAACGCGCAGCAGCGCTTAGACAGCTTGAACTGCCCGGATTTCCCCCCGCAGACAGTAAACCGGGCACCCAGCCTGGCCCCTGTGCTCCAGAGGCAAGGTGAGGGGAGGTGATCTGATAACAGGGGGAGAGGCATTTGGAGGCATCTGGAGCCAAATTGACTGTGCGGAGCTAGTACCCAGCAGCAGCAGGAGCCATAGAAGTAGTGCGGACTCCTCTCTGGTGATGTGAAAGCAACCGGGGATTGAGACACGAGGCATCTGGAGCACTCACTCCCCCATACTCTCTCTACCCCTTCCTCCCCACCCCCACTTTTAACTGGCGCATCAAGAGCAGGGCGCGGCGAGCGCTCTGGGGGAGCAAATTTGAACATTGCACAAACGCCGTCAGGGGAACGGCAGCCCTACCAGCGCTCTCCTACTCTCTCTCTCTCCTGCCGTGAGGGCAACGGCACATTTCACCTTCACCATCACTGGGAACCACCGGGAACTACAACTCCCAGGAGCACCGGGGCAGGCACAGCGGGAGCAACGTGGACAGCGTGCCCGGCGGCGCATTAAGAGCAGGGCACGCCTCCCGTCCCGCGGGACGCGCGCGGGTGGCGCCGGGCTGAGCCCGGGCAGAGGGCGGGCCGTCAGGGGCAGGAAGAGGCTGGGCCGGGCCACCCCCCTTGGCTGTTTATCCGAGTAAGTGCCCCGACTTACATAAACTATATATTTTGGAAACCGAGAAGCTATGTGAATATTGTATGGTTTATGACATTTCTGAACGCCATTTTATCCTGTAACTTGGGCCCTATATTCTTAAATAGCTGCCAACAATGTCTAAACAAACCTCTCTAATGGATAACTATTTGGTTAAAGTTGTTAGTAGGATTAACAGTGACAGAAGAAAATCCTTAGGTCAAGGCAATCTACCTGACCCACCACCGGATTTATCAATGGATCCCACTATCGAGGTTAACACTTCTTCCACTGTGACAATTGAGCCTAAGGACACCAGTTGTAATATCGGAACTACCCCCGTAGAGGTGCTAGATGACTCTATCCCTGTGGAAGACCAATCTGATAACCCTGATGGTACTCTACAACCATGCACAAGGGCTACACGTTCCATGACAACATGTAGGAAATTAACTACCAAGCGGGGAGGCCATATGACCAGGAGAAAAAAGGAATCCACGCCTAAGAAAAATGTTTGTGACAAAGGGACTTTAACTAAAGGCAATTGTGTTACTGTTAATACTGACCAATTTGATTCGTTAGTAGGTTGTATAGATGGTAAATTGAAGTTGATTGTTGAACCGTTACTTGCCAAAATTGATGCCCTATCAGCTGAAGTATCTAGATTGGGGTCCCAGCTAGATGTGTACGCAGCTAAGATAGTTAACACTGGACCAGCTAGTAAGGATGCCACTAGTATTCAATCTGCCCCCAAACCAGCTAAGGGGAGGTCTTGCTCTATGAACAATGTTACATCTGGTTCCAACAAGGATAGTTTGCAGGTCCCATCTGCCTTGCCAAGTACGAGCACGTTACCAGCACGTAATTTAGACAGGGTAGGGCAGGTACCACCTGCGACGGTTGCGGCTGCAGGTGTGGGGTCTATAATGGGTCCTATTCGAAAAAAACACTACTAACCCCTAAGACAGGCGGGGCAGTGCAGGCACCAGCAATACCGGCTGCGGCTGCTGGGTATGTAGGGGCATCTGTCGGTAACAATCGCTCGGTAGATCTCCCACCTGAGTGTGTACCCTACGGAGTGGTTTTAACCAATGTTCCCTCCTTAGCACTTAGTCAGGCCTTACCATCCCAAGAGCCGCGGGACTCGTTAAAGAACAAAACAGTCTCCTGGCTACATAGTCATTGTGGGTTTCTAGTTAATTTTTCGGATCAAATTCTATCTACCAGAAAGGTTAACTGGATTGGAAACACTAGAAATAACTGCGGGGGAGACTGTGTGATCGTCAATTTTAAATACCCCCAGCATGTTGCAACGGTCCTGCTAAGAGCTGCTGCCATTACACAGGATGAGACCGATGTAACTGCACGTCCTTTGGGCTATTTTTATAACCATTTTAATAAGATTCCACCTGCCACTAGCAGAGATAGGGCATTTACCCCTAACTCAGTACCCAATGGTGAGAGATTTTTTCAACCTACCCCTAAGTTTGTATCTAATGGGGATAGATTTTCCATGCCTACAACAAACTTTACACCCTCTAGTGATAGATTTCTCCAACCTAACCCTAACTTTGTACCTATTGGTGACAGATTTTTTCAACCAACTCACGGGATGGTCTATGAAGTCCCGGTCCAGAATAGGTATCAACTCCTAAGCTCTCTGGACCAGAATGATTGACTTCATAAGGGATCTGTGCTTCGGAGGGACATCATCTGGGATGCCAATCTGAATAATCCTAGTGAAGAAAAGGTGGTCGCTGAGAGCCAACATACTAATGATATTGTGGGCAATATGAGTAGTAGGACAATAGTAACCTGTGTGACTGAGATTGACGAGGACCTAGGGAAGGCTGTAGGTAGTTACATAGGGAGGTCAGTGATTGAACGAAGTAGTAAAGGCAATAATCGCAACAATGTACATGGCATTCCAAATAGTGACTGTACCATGGGGATTTCTATTGTTAGCTGGAATATTGCTGGATGGGCCTCAAAGGTAGACAAACTGGAGTGGGAGGGCATTGTTAGGTCCTACGACATCCTGTGCCTACAGGAGACATGGTGTGTTGTTAAACCTAGTTTCGAAAGGTACACATGCTATAGTCTAGAAGCTACTGAATCAAGGCATGGCAGGGCGAAGGGAGGACTACTTTTTCTTATTTCTGTAGATTTAAAATTGACAATTATTAAACATTTGTTAGTCGAACCCCACTCACAAATTCTTTGGGTACGCACTCAAGATGGGACCGATGTGCTTTTAATAAATTTCTACAACAACATTTTTAACAACCTACGGCACAAAGTGATAGAGGAGTTACACTGTGCCCTCATGAAGCTGATATCTGAGGCAAAATGCACTTTTACTTATATTTGGTTAGGGGATTTTAATTTAAGAGTCTGCAGTTTGTCCTCCTCCAGGGCATGCGGGATTCAAACCAATAGCGGGGAGAACATGATGCATTTCCCACATCATGCCTATGGGGAGGCTATCAATAACGTCATGGCTTCCTATGATTTAGAGCTAGTGAGTACTGACCTAGGGGGTAGTGAGAGTTCAATTCCAACCTTTACTGGGCGGAATAGCGGATCCACTATCAACCATATTATGGTTTCATCTAGTTTGGTACCTCACTGCCTGACTAAGGTAAGGGATGCTTCCGCCCTGAGCGACCACAATTATATCACAATGCAAATAACTACGTGGAAGTGCAGAGTAGAATTGCCAACAAGAATTTTAGATGACATTGAGCCACACAGGGCTAATGGGACTAGGCTTAGGTGGAAAGGGGAGAAAGCAGCCATAGTGGAACCAATAATTGTAAATAAATGTCTGGCAGACATCGATATTATCTTGACCCCAGAATGTCCGCCTGCTTCTGTTATGACTCATTTTCTTCACATTAACATCGTTATAAATAAGGTCTTTACGGGGACTCAATCTGGAAGAAGCGGAAAAAGGATCGGATGGTTTGACCATACCTGTACGACCCTTCTCTCGCAACTTAAACACGCTTTAGCCCTTACCCCAAGAGACAAGAATAGAGTCAGACTTTTAAGAACTGAATATAAAAAGGCGCTTTCCAAAAGGAAGAAGGAATTACAGCAGGAAGCCTGGGATCACCTATCCAAGGCAGTAGAAACCGCTGACCGTCGCCTGTTTTGGTCCACCGTTAACTCCCCTTTCCTCCAAGATGATAAAAATCCGCAGCTCTCCTCCAACGTTGGCAGCGAGGAATGGGTGAAACACTTTTCCGTAATTTTTCAGGATAATACCCAGTCATCCGATGAGCAAAGGCTTTGGCCCGTGGTGCCTATAGATATCACCCTGAAGGAAGTGGAAAGTAGTATTAAAAGCAGTAAGGGTGGTAAGGCCCAGGGGCCAGATGGAGTACCAATTGATGTGTTCAAGGCTCAACCGAAGCTTTGGGGGCCAATACTTACCTTGGCACTCAATGCGGCAGTAACCACCTTGATCCCACCTTCTTGGGGTGACTCCATCATTGTACCCATTTATAAAAAAGGGGGATAAGGCATCAGCCTGCAATTACCGGCCGATTAGTCTGCTGGATTCATCGGTTAAAATCATGAGTCGAGTACTGTTATATAGATTAGAAGAGTGGGCGGACGAGAACGGGATTCTTGCCAATTCCCAATACGGATTCAGGAAGGGACGAGGGACCTTAGATCAGTGCCTGAACCTAAAGCTATTGATTGGCAAGTACACTAGAGCTAAGCCTGGTAATATTTATCTTTGCTTTGCCGACCTTAGCAGTGCTTTTGATTTAGTAAACCATTCACTCCTGTGGTCAGTTTTGCTTGGTATGGGTGCTCCTAAAGAAATTATCTTTTTCCTTGCAAGATTGTATAGTAAGATGCAAACATGTGTCCGCTATGGGGTTAACAGGGAGTGCACCCCAAATTTTAATGTCAAATGGGGAATTAGACAGGGGTGTGTTCTTGCCCCTCTGTTGTGTACCCTTTTTATTAATGAGGTTGAATCCGCCCTGAAAATTGTCAAAGCTGATGCCCCACAGGTTGCTGGGAATAGTGTTCCAGTTCTGCTCTATGCAGATGACGCGGTGCTCCTGTCCCGAACACCTGTTGGCCTGCAGCGCTTGATGGACAGGTTCACTGATTTTATCGGGAGTAGGAGACTGCTGATTAATAAAAACAAAACTCACACTATGACCTGCGGGGCAAAGACGGGGAAAAATTGTGCCTTTTTTATAGAAGGAATTTACAACAAGGGGTGGTGATGGACAGAGTCTCTGAATTAAGCAGAGTACTCTCACCCAGTCAAGAGATCAGGGCTAGATCCAACACCGTTTTTTAGCTCATTGCACCATCCCAGTTTCAGAACCTGGCTGTATGCAAATTAGTCTGTCCCTGGCCCAGTGCATCATGGGAACAGGGCAGACCAGACTACAAAAGCCAATTCTTACACTGGGAAGGAAACAAGCTTCCGGGGACCGGTTTCTGCCATTTCAGGCGTCTTCGGCCCGGCTTGCTTGAATCCTGATGGTGCAATGAGCAAGGGACTCACATCTGAGTATACCCTTCCACGCTTAGGGTGGACAAAATAATTTACAACAAGGGGTGGTGATGGACAGAGTCTCTGAATTAAGCAGAGTACTCTCACCCAGTCAAGAGATCAGGGCTAGATCCAACACCGTTTTTTAGCTCATTGCACCATCCCAGTTTCAGAACCTGGCTGTATGCAAATTAGTCTGTCCCTGGCCCAGTGCATCATGGGAACAGGGCAGACCAGACTACAAAAGCCAATTCTTACACTGGGAAGGAAACAAGCTTCCGGGGACCGGTTTCTGCCATTTCAGGCGTCTTCGGCCCGGCTTGCTTGAATCCTGATGGTGCAATGAGCAAGGGACTCACATCTGAGTATACCCTTCCACGCTTAGGGTGGACAAAATAATTTACAACAAGGGGTGGTGATGGACAGAGTCTCTGAATTAAGCAGAGTACTCTCACCCAGTAAAGAGATCAGGGCTAGATCCAACACCGTTTTTTAGCTCATTGCACCATCCCAGTTTCAGAACCTGGCTGTATGCAAATTAGTCTGTCCCTGGCCCAGTGCATCATGGGAACAGGGCAGACCAGACTACAAAAGCCAATTCTTACACTGGGAAGGAAACAAGCTTCCGGGGACCGGTTTCTGCCATTTCAGGCGTCTTCAGCCCGGCTTGCTTGAATCCTGATGGTGCAATGAGCAAGGGACTCACATCTGAGTATACCCTTCCACGCTTAGGGTGGACAAAATAATTTACAACAAGGGGTGGTGATGGACAGAGTCTCTGAATTAAGCAGAGTACTCTCACCCAGTCAAGAGATCAGGGCTAGATCCAACACCGTTTTTTAGCTCATTGCACCATCCCAGTTTCAGAACCTGGCTGTATGCAAATTAGTCTGTCCCTGGCCCAGTGCATCATGGGAACAGGGCAGACCAGACTACAAAAGCCAATTCTTACACTGGGAAGGAAACAAGCTTCCGGGGACCGGTTTCTGCCATTTCAGGCGTCTTCGGCCCGGCTTGCTTGAATCCTGATGGTGCAATGAGCAAGGGACTCACATCTGAGTATACCCTTCCACGCTTAGGGTGGACAAAATAATTTACAACAAGGGGTGGTGATGGACAGAGTCTCTGAATTAAGCAGAGTACTCTCACCCAGTCAAGAGATCAGGGCTAGATCCAACACAGTTTTTTAGCTCATTGCATATAGCCAGGTTCTGAGCTGGGATGGGGCAGTGCGATAAATAACGGTGATGGATCAAGCCCTGATCTTTGGACTGGGTAAGAGTGGTCTGCTTAATTCAGACACTCTGTTCATCACCACCCCCCTTTTCTGTATCGTTTTTGGCCACTATAGGTGTGGCAGGGTATACTCAGACATGAGTCCCTTTCTCACTGCTCCATCAGGATTCAAGCAAGCCGGGCCGAAGAGGCTGAAATGCCAGAAACCGGTCCCCGGTAGCTTGTCTCCTTTCTGGTGAAGAATTGGCTTGGTAGTTTGGTCTGCCCTGTTCCCATGATGCACTGGGCCAGGGACAGACTAATTTGCATATAGCCAGGTTCTGAGCTGGGATGGGGCAGTGAGATAAATAACGGTGATGGATCAAGCCCTGATCTTTGGACTGGGTAAGAGTGGTCTGCTTAATTCAGACACTCTGTTCATCACCACCCCCCTTTTCTGTATCGTTTTTGGCCACTATAGGTGTGGCAGGGTATACTCAGACATGAGTCCCTTTCTCACTGCTCCATCAGGATTCAAGCAAGCCGGGCCGAAGAGGCTGAAATGCCAGAAACCGGTCCCCGGTAGCTTGTCTCCTTTCTGGTGAAGAATTGGCTTGGTAGTTTGGTCTGCCCTGTTCCCATGATGCACTGGGCCAGGGACAGACTAATTTGCATATAGCCAGGTTCTGAGCTGGGATGGGGCAGTGAGATAAATAACGGTGATGGATCAAGCCCTGATCTTTGGACTGGGTAAGAGTAGTCTGCTTAATTCAGACACTCTGTTCATCACCACCCCCCTTTTCTGTATCGTTTTTGGCCACTATAGGTGTGGCAGGGTATACTCAGACATGAGTCCCTTTCTCACTGCTCCATCAGGATTCAAGCAAGCCGGGCCGAAGAGGCTGAAATGCCAGAAACCGGTCCCCGGTAGCTTGTCTCCTTTCTGGTGAAGAATTGGCTTGGTAGTTTGGTCTGCCCTGTTCCCATGATGCACTGGGCCAGGGACAGACTAATTTGCATATAGCCAGGTTCTGAGCTGGGATGGGGCAGTGAGATAAATAACGGTGATGGATCAAGCCCTGATCTTTGGACTGGGTAAGAGTGGTCTGCTTAATTCAGACACTCTGTTCATCACCACCCCCCTTTTCTGTATCGTTTTTGGCCACTATAGGTGTGGCAGGGTATACTCAGACATGAGTCCCTTTCTCACTGCTCCATCAGGATTCAAGCAAGCCGGGCCGAAGAGGCTGAAATGCCAGAAACCGGTCCCCGGTAGCTTGTCTCCTTTCTGGTGAAGAATTGGCTTGGTAGTTTGGTCTGCCCTGTTCCCATGATGCACTGGGCCAGGGACAGACTAATTTGCATATAGCCAGGTTCTGAGCTGGGATGGGGCAGTGAGATAAATAACGGTGATGGATCAAGCCCTGATCTTTGGACTGGGTAAGAGTGGTCTGCTTAATTCAGACACTCTGTTCATCACCACCCCCCTTTTCTGTATCGTTTTTGGCCACTATAGGTGTGGCAGGGTATACTCAGACATGAGTCCCTTTCTCACTGCTCCATCAGGATTCAAGCAAGCCGGGCCGAAGAGGCTGAAATGCCAGAAACCGGTCCCCGGTAGCTTGTCTCCTTTCTGGTGAAGAATTGGCTTGGTAGTTTGGTCTGCCCTGTTCCCATGATGCACTGGGCCAGGGACAGACTAATTTGCATATAGCCAGGTTCTGAGCTGGGATGGGGCAGTGAGATAAATAACGGTGATGGATCAAGCCCTGATCTTTGGACTGGGTAAGAGTGGTCTGCTTAATTCAGACACTCTGTTCATCACCACCCCCCTTTTCTGTATCGTTTTTTATAGAAGGGGCAAAAGTAAAGCATGTCAATAGTTTTTGCTACCTCGGGGTAACTTTTTCCAGTGATGGCAGTTGGGGGCAAGAATTAACTAATGTTAGGAGCAAAATGAGCAAAAGCGCCTATGGCATTTTTAAATTTGCCTCCAAGCTGGGGGACAGGCGAATCAAAGATATGACGGAGATCTACAAGGCGCGTAGTGTATCCGTCGCACTCTATGGGGCGGGCCTTTGGGGCAACTGCAATATTGAGTGTTTGCAGAGGGAAGAAAATAACTTCCTAAAGAAATTACTGTGTCTCCCTAAATCTGCTTCAACAGAGTTGATCCATAAAGAGGTAGGGTTTGCTTATTTGGGCGACCTTGATTTACTTAGGCCTCTACTACTAAATCGAGCTATTTGGCTCAAGGAAGAGACTGAGTTTAATCAACTTGTAATTAGGGACTACCTTGGTTTAGATAACTGTTTGATAATACCATGGCTTAAATATGTTGTGGATTGCTACCAGAGTATCTTTGATATTAACCTGTTGTTAGATCATTGCCCCCCTAGAGGTCTTGCCAAGCAGGCCATGAAAAATACTTTAAAGCTATATAGAGCTCAAAAACGCTCAGTTGTGATCAATTCCCTCGTCACTGTCAATCTTTATAATAAGTATATTGTTACCGAGGGATTCCAGAATTATCTGAGCGTGGTAACTAGGCCCTCGCACAGATTTGTATTGACTAGATTAAGGGCTGGAATTGCTCATGCTTTGGTGGCCTTCCCACATCAAAAAAAGCACCCGGTTGGCCCATGTCCCTGCGATGGGCATTCTAAACAAAGCACCTTGCACTTTATGCTCATTTGTACATTGTTCCAGAATGTAAGGATCATATATCTGAAACCAGTATTTCTTAGGTATGGTATTCTTACTGTGGAGGATGCAATGTGTTTATTATATAATATGGACTGCCCCTATATATGTTTTTATGCTGCGAGTTTTATTTGTAAATCTATGGCTTTTAGGAAAAGTATGATCTTTTAAACATTATTGGTAATTTACCTGTATTTTATTCTGCTGCATTTTGCTATGTGCTTTTATGGTCATTAATTGTTATGAACAGAATAAAGCTTCATGAAATGAAATGAATACGATTCACGTCTTTTTCATCGGTGGCTCCTACGAATTATTTACCAATATGAAGGTTATTGATTTTTTTAAACCAAACAGATGAGAGTCCTCCTTCCGTTCCTATCAAGTAACATAAAACCCTCGATACATTGAAATTCTATTTAGAAAACTCTGTCCTGAAGAAGGTGAAGGAGTTACATCTCACTGAAACGCCGCGTCAACCTTTTTGTAGTTTTCTTGTGATGTATAAATTGTAGCCATAAGAATTAATAATAATGTACTACAAAAATGAGATGTTTTTAAATCTATATGCAATTGTATTGTCTAAGTTTTATAAAATGTTGATGCTGACATATAAGTTTGAATATTGTTTTTATATATCTTTCTATCTTTTGTTTTTAATTGATATCCACTGCATTTTTTAATTTGTTGTCTATGGTATTTTATAGCCTGTTTTTCAACATATGATCCACATATTTTCTTGTGTATAGGTTAGCGACTTTTTTGTTTCTTTTGTTGACCCATATTGCCCTTCCATGTATGTATTTGACTGGGTTGTTGCCGCCAGCACTATTCTTAGGTGTAAGGCATCACAGAAATCAAACAATTGTTTATATATTGATGGGTAACGTGCTAATGTCTGAATATACAAAAAGACGCATGAATATTAACGACCCTGGCATGCGTTTGTACTGTTGGTAGGCCGAAGGGAACGGGTTTGTTTCAAATAGTTTCATTTGATTCAAAGCTGCCAAGTTTTCAGTTTGCAGATGAGTGACATTTTCATCATTTCAGTGTGTGCATTTGTGACATTTCAATAAGTGGGTGACACTTTGAGTGACACTTTATCCCAGATATCTGCATGTAATGCAATAGATTTCGAAAAAAAGATCAAATTGTTGCCCTGCACTCTTTAGGTTGGACACAACCCCTGCCTAATAATGTCACAGACAGAGCACTGCCA
Organism: Lissotriton helveticus; assembly: GCF_964261635.1. Lineage (NCBI taxonomy): Eukaryota > Metazoa > Chordata > Amphibia > Caudata > Salamandridae > Lissotriton > Lissotriton helveticus. The sequence goes on along the minus strand of NW_027611684.1, from coordinate 708,221 downwards.
CGTCTCCCACACGGTGTTATTTACAACCACACACAACCTTACAAAACAGCTGCAAAACAACAAACATTCATGCTCAACACAAGCTTTTCAGTAAAGTGTGCCCACCCTTGTTGCTGTTCTCAACAGTTATAGCACTGTCTGCCTTTTGTTAAAGATACAAATGTAAAAATATAAAGAAACTGGGTCTTGTATGTGGCCCGTGGAAACTACGATGATGGGGCTGGGGAATGAAGCCTTTTGTAGGGGGTTAAGTTGACAGCACTTCAAATCTATGATTATTTTCGATTTTCTCCTTCATAGTAGTCAGTGGGATGCCCCATCTCTTAAAATAGGGAAGGGTGTTTCTGTTGCACGTTTCTAATCCAGAGTTCTTAAAGAAAAAAAACAAATGTGGCAAAGAAGAAACTTTTATCTTTTGACAGCAGAAGTTTCTGAAGAAGAAGGTCTTACAACTGTGGGGAAAAACACAGCTTTTTTAATGAAACATTTCCATTTGGATATTTTCACGACAGGACACGACGTGACAGACGCACATTTACTTGGAGGAGAGCATGACTTACGTTTACTTACACTCAGACCATTGCTCGGGAGGCTGTGGTCTGTTCGGAGGTGACAGATCCCGCCAAATCAGCATCTGCTGTTGTTTGAGGCAGTGCTCTCTGCACAGTGAAATAATACTTCGGATGGGAGCACACTACATTCTTATGCTGGGTGGAGGAAAGTAGGATCTGCTTCTATGGTTACAGCCACTTTTTCCTTGATGCTAAGCTGGTTTTAACTAGTCTGACTGGGATCCTACTAATCGGGACCCCAGTCTCTCTGCTTTCTCCCTAAACTGTTGTGTTCAGTACTTAGATTGGATACTGGGGTACCCTTGTAAGTCCCTAGTATATGGTACCCATGTACCCAGGGATAAGGTACCCCAGATGTCTCCCATGGGCTGAAGCATTTATTGTGCCACCCATGAGAGACCATTCAAAATGGAGTTACAGGCCTGCCATTGCAGCCTGTGTAAGCTGGTGCTTGCATCACTTACTAAAGAAATAAAAGTCCTATATCTAGGGTCACTGCACTTAAAACCTATAAGTCACCCCAATAGCAGGCCTTTGCAATCCTGAAGACAGTGTGCTAGGTTCTAAGTGACAGGGTGCTCCTGCATGTTTAACTCAGTAATGATGATGTTTATTGATTGATTATTTAAAATCTTTACAAAGAATGAATGCACAGTATAAACATTTCAATTATGATAATACAATAAAAAGAAAATAATTTTAAAAATGAAGCATAAAACTTTTTAAAATAGTACACATGAATTATAAAACTGTTTTAAATTTGTAAATTCATATGTTTAAAAGTATAGAAGAGAGAAATATGAACGGTATGACAGTTAATATTATAAAAGTTCAAGTTTTTTCCATGCAAATTCTAAGAATTTTGAGAAGGCAGAGTTAATCGGTATGTCGTCTGGGCAAAGACACTGGATCAGTGCTTGTCTACAAGTCCTTGTTGATTTTTCATTGAATAACCTTTTTAACAGTGTTTAATTCCGGACAGAGGCACAGTAGGTGTATAATGTTTTCTTCTCCTGTGTTACACAGCCGACATGATATGTTATTTTTGAGTTTTTTCCATGGTAGTGCATGAGATTCTCCGGGTAGTATTCCGAAACGTGCTTTCATGAATATATTTTTATATTTCCAAGTCCAAGCTGCATTCAAGTATTCTTGCGGACTCTTTTTTTTATAACCATTTAATATGGACCAAGCGTGCTTCCTTTTAACCAGGGACTCTTTGTCATTTATCAATGATAAAAGATCAGTTGTTTTATTCACAATTTTTTAAAAAGATTCCTGAGGAATAGTAGTCGTCCAAATCCCCTTAAGCCCAAATTCATCCAAAGCCTTCTCAAGATATTTCCAAACAGATGATTTGATATTGCCCTCTATTTCTTTCCATAAAAGCTGTGAAATTAGATTCTCCTTGTCATTTTTTACTCTGTTCCATACTTTAATTACATTACCCATTCAAGCATATAGTTGGTTATTCAAGCCGAATTCCAGTCTAATTTCGGATTGTGAAGCATTTTTAGGTAGACAAAAAAAGGGATCGGAAAGTGTTTGAGATTTCTTTGTTTATTGTTAGTGCATCTTTTCCGTTTAACGCCTCACTACCGTAGGTTAGGGAAGGTAGTAATGTTTCAGATATAACTTTAAGTAGAGGTTGGTAGGATGGATGGATTTTTTTATAATCCCAAATGCACCTGTTAGGGAGTTCGCTTTCCTTGCGATATCCAATTTCTGGGGTTTAAAGTTACCATTATCATCAAAGACCACTCCCAGATATCTATAGGTCTTAATTTGTTCCAGTTTTTCCTTTCCTAAAAACCATTTTGTGTTGTACTTCCTTCTCACGTTTTTTGAAACAACCATAACTTTGGATTTTGATTCATTTATTACCATTTTGTTTTCTATTGTGTACTCCTGTATGCATGTCATCAACCTTTGCAAACCCACCTTAGTTCTACTTAAAAGGATGACATCGTCTGCATATAGCAGATTTGATATGTGTTTATCTGCAAGCTTGGGTGGGTGTGCATTTATCTTGTTCAAGGCTCCAGTTAGATCAGTTAAAAACAGATTAAATAATAAAGGTGCCAATACACAGCCTTGCTTCACTCCCCTAGCGTTGGTATTTCCTCAGTTAATGATCTGCCGTTCCCAATACGAACTCTGGCCCAAGTTTTTGTATCCAGGAGACTAATCAGCTATATTAAAGGGGGGGGGGAATCCCTTGTACATGTAACTTTTTCCCTAACAGATCTCTCTCGATACAATCAAAAGCTGATTTAAAATCAACAAAACATAAGAATAGTGATTCTTTGTTTGCAAGTGCTTTTTCCATTAACATTGATAGTGCCAGGATATTGGAAGATGTACCAAGTCCTTTAATAAAGCCAGTTTGGTTTAGCGGAAGAATGCTATTCCTTTTTACCCAGCCGGATAAGATTGTTAGCAGATGGGCTGCAAATAATTTTGCATCGGTGTCCTGTAGTGTTATTAAACAATAGTTTTCCGGCAGCGCCCAATCTCCTTTTTTGGAGCATGAGCAGGACACCCTGGCAGCCTACGGAGTCCATTCTCCTGGGTTGTCAGGAAGCAGCCATATACTGTTAGAGGGGCACCACATAATTACGCAATGACCATCTCAAAAGCGGCTGCAACGAATCCTATCATGTTTGGTATCAAACAAGTTGGAATAATACCTCCCACACCATAAACAGCGTGGGAGGTATAACTCCAAGCACTGGAAGAGCCCTCCGTTAGGCTCCCAGTGTTCCCAGTACCAGCCTTCTAGACCCGGACAACACAAAATGGTTGCTGCCGTCCAGGGACACGATTCTGCCCTCCTGCTGCTGAGCCAAGCTTGCGCAGGGGAAGGCAGAACAAAAGGCATCCTGTCACAGAGACATGTGACCACCTGTCAGGCAGGATTTAGTGGATTGGGATTGGGTGTGTGTGCTTACCAGCGCCATTTAGTCTGCATGAGGGGCACATTTGGAGTCCCCATACATAGTCCAGTTCAAACCAGTCCTGGGAGCCATTGGCTCCCGCTCTGGCACGAAACTGGATAAAGGACATGGGATTAACCTCCCCCTGTCCAGACCCTCCACTGGGAGGGTCCCCATAATCTTCCCAACCCAGTCCCTAGGGTTCTTAAGGGCTTCCTGGGTGTAGGTCCCTAGATTCGTCATGGGATAAGATTCAGATCAGACACCACTTCTACTTCTACCTTCTGGGCCCTCTGAACTTCGCTAGACTTCGTATGGACCTGACTTTCAGTCTGCTGCATTCTCTGTGCCTGTGCATCATACAGGAACCTTCCAAGGATGGTGACGCATCAAAGACACTTGAAGAAATGTCCATTGGAGTGAAGGAGTCTCTCTCCTGCATTTGCAGGCACCGCAACTAAGTCGACCTTTCTGCAGTTCCTGAGCTTTTTCGGATGCTGTGTGCTCTGCAACACAGGTCATGGTTTTCCACAGCTTCCGAGGCTTGCCCTGCCCTCTCACTAAGTTCGAGGCCAGTATCCCTCGTGGGGGTTGCAATAACTGAACCCCTGTGCACCGCGTCCAACATGCAGTTTGAAAGGCATGCTGGCTTCTTTCCAAGAAGATCTTTGAGCTCGAAATGGTTCCAACCTCAAGCACCTCCAGTGACCAGAATCTTCAGCCACACCGCATTGTGTGCCTCATGGCCTGCATCTTTTGGTGAGCTGCTTGAGGTCCTCTCACAACTCCAGTGCCTCCAGCCTGTCAGTTCACTTGAAGGTCACACTCATTTCTTCTGGGCCCCTCCCTGATTGCTCGGGGCCTGCCCAGACTCTCCTGCCTTTGGTGAGTCCCCTGGACCTTGCTGGTCCCGATGTTGCTCCTTCTTCGATTCCTGCGTTGCTTGCCGTTGCCAAGGCTTGTTGTAGCTCCCGCTGGACACTGACCCCTCAGCACTAGACATCCTTCGTTGGAAAGCTTGTGCATATCTCCTGGTCTTCCTCAGCATTGCCTGGTCCTCACAGCTGCAGAGTCAAGGTCATTGTCATCCATCCTGCAACACCGGACATCTGAGGGCATTCATCTCCCAAGTCTCCTGCTTTGTTTTACCAGATAAATACTTGTGTTGATTAATTGTAAAACCATCACTAATACTAGGCACATATAATAAAAGATTTCAATAAGTACATTCTACTGGGTTAGGGTTAGGTAAGTCAAGGGCACACCCATTCTCCAACCTCAGAGAGTTTAGTTCCCACTAGGTTAGGTAGGTGCAACACCTCACCACACTGTATGTCCTCCAAAGGAGACACCAGCGGCTCTCTGATTACTAGATACAGTGAACTTTCGTTTCAAGAAAATGAAAGCTCTGTTTGCCTCTAGAAAGTTGAAGACAGGGAAAGGAGCCAACGCTCAACGCCTCTTAGAGGTGTTACTGTTGGATGACCTCAGAAAATCTAGTGGGTCAGATGAACAGGAAAGAGTGGGTGGGGCAGGGCATGAGGATAGGACAAGAGGGGAGTCCCTCTTTGCCCTAGAATCTAACCCTAACCAGGTGGAGCCTGATGACTCCCACATGGACAAGTCAGACCTCCCAGAGGAGAATACAGGTGGCTTGAAAGAATGGCCCTTGGATCCTCCTGAGAAGGTGCAGAGTACACCAAGGTGGTCTAGATCCTTCTCTACAGAATCTAATGCCTCAGGACATTCAACAGGGACCTCCATTTCTAATAAGAGGGGGAACTCTTTGGATAGGGAGTAACAACGTCTTGAGCTTGAGAAATCTCGGCTTAGGCTCAGACAAGAGCAGTTTACCCTTGACAGAGAGCCCCTGGAAGTTCAGAGAGCAAGTAAGAAACTGTGACTAGAGTCCCATGGTGCCAGCAACAGTGTCTAGAACTAGAGAGTAGACTCATGATCATAGGAACCTGAACAAGATAGTTCCTCCATACCAGAGTGGGGATGACATCCACAAATGGATAACTGCACTAGAGAGGGCCTGTAAAGTACAGAGGGTCCCTCAGGAGCAGTGGGCAGCAATCTTGTGGCTCTCCTTTGCTGACAAAGGTAGAGATAAGCTCCTCACTGTTAGAGAAGAGGATGCTGATAATTACTCAGTCTTGACGAGTGCTTTCATTGATGGGTTTGGCTTAACCACTGAACAATACAGGATTAAGTTCAGAAACACCAGAAAGCACATGCACAGGACTGAGTAGACTTTGTGGATAGTACCATGTTGCATTCTGTGTTCATGCATTGTACCCCAGTATGTATAATATATATGTATTGTTTTAGCTATTATATGCATGTGCTTTAAGACTTAATTGTTGTAATAAAGCTTTGATGTATTGATTGTTCTCTTTTTCATGCTGTATGTTTTCATAGCATGAGTTCTGTATATCTTTGTGTGGGTTTCCACATTCCAAATGGAGTGTTGTCATCTGTGTTCCACACTGTTGGCTTCAGTTTCCTCTGGAGATCAACCTGGGAAGATGTATTAGCCGTGCTGCCAATAAATCACCTGTTCTACTATTTGGATGTTTTTGCATCTTAACAATGGCAATGAGGATGGGATCACAGATTCACTGCAGTCTACACTGCAGCACAGGAACAGAGTGTCTCTCGAACCCACCAATTTTTGGGAATTATTTTTATGGATTACACTGGAATTATTCTTATACATCGGCTTTGATAACTGGTGAAACTCTCTTGTACACTATGCATACGGCGCATTTGGAGATTTGCACATTTGGAAATTTTGTGTGGATCAGTGTTTCATCGATATTTCTACATTCTGATATCCCGGGCGCAGTAAGTGTTTAAAAAATAATAACTAAGTCAACGGATCCCTACCTTTCACAAGACGTCGTTATGGCCATTCGAGCTCAGGAGATTCTACATTCTCCTCTGCTCCTCCGTAAGAACACGCATCCAGGCGAGCGTTCCCTTGTCGTCATGCTGCCTGTGCGTGCAATGTATGTGTCAGCCATTTTGTGGTTGCCTAGACAACGCTTCACCGCGTTTCAACTAAAGCATTTAATACTCATTAAACATGCTGAGGTGCACGTTCTGCACATCGTGTCATCGGAGATCATCACTTGTGAAGAACTTTATCGTTCACCTTTACTGAGAGTGAGTTATTTGCATTTTCCATATTATTTTTTATCGCAAATTACTACAAAAGTAGACATTTCATACCAGCAGACTTTCTATGGGCACACTTACATTGATATATCGTTTTATTTAACTATATACATTTTTCCTGCCAATTCCTTTGACTTATTTCACATAAATTATACAACATAATGCAGTTTGAACCTCCTGCCAAGTTCTTACAAAACAAAGGTGATCCACTCATGCCATGGTCAAAATGGAAAGAAGAATTCATTACTTATATGAAATCAATAGATGGTGGACGCTTGGTGCTGAAAGAAAAAAAAGTAGATTTCTACATTGTTTAGGTTCAGAGGGACAGGACATTTTTAGAACACTTCCTCAAATGTTTACACAAAGTGATACAGGTGAAGGAGGAGACAACATGAATGTATATGTTGAGGCATTAACCAGGATTGAAAGGAGATTCAAGCCCGTTGCTAATATTGCTTAAATAGATTTAAATTCTACACTAGGGCGCAGAAGGAGGAAGAATCATTCAATGATTTTTTAACTGCTCTAAGATCTTTGGGCCCGATTCACAGAACTAACTTAAGACTCAATCCTAAACTTACTACTATTTTGGTATTCACAGAATGCACTTACTACTTTTGGTATTCACAGAAGTTAGGATTTTGTCTTAAGTCTGTCTTAAGACAAACTTAAGACAAAATCCTAACTTCTGTGAATACGAAAAGTAGTAAGTTCATTCTGTGAATACCAAAATAGTAGTCAGTTTAGGATTGAGTCTTAAATTCATTCTGTGAATCGGGCCCTTTGAGTTTACATTTCAATTTTGGTCGCATTACTGATGAAATGATACGTGATCAAATTATCGTACATGTAAAAAACAAGAAGATGCAAGAAAAAATATGGGTCATGGGAGCCCCTAAGTTAGCAGAAGCAATTGCTACAGCGAAAGCTATGAACTGTCAGAAAAATGGATGGAGGTAGTCAAACAAAAGTCCAGTAAAACTGCAAATGAGGAAGAAATTTGTGTTGTCAAAGTCAAGAATGAATCCAAAAACGATACCTCGAAAGGGAAGTTTATTCAAAAATGTAATAACAGTCACACATACAGGAGGAATGACACTTTCAATAACCACCACTCATGTTACAGGTGTGGAAGCAAATTCCACATAGCGTCTTTTCCAGGATGCCCTGCAATTAACAAAGAATATAGATATTGTGGTAGAGTGGGACATTTTGGAAGTGTATGCAGGACCAAAAAGCGTCATCCCAACCTGATGCGGAGTAACACTTCTAGTACTTCTGAAGGAAACAAAGTTACTTGTGTCCAAGAAATACCAGAATCCAACAAGGGATTTGTTGTTTCCATCTTAAACAGAGAACCTGATAAAGACTAAAGATCTCCTAAATGAATCTTCCAAGTTATGGGTACTGATTTAGAACTGATGGCCGATTCTGGGTCACCTTGGACAATTATAACTACGCAATATTTTAAGGAAACATTACTCAACGTGTGTAATTATGATAATTTACAGCAATCAGATATATGTGCTGAAAGCTTTGATGGGTCAAGAATTGATATAAAAGGTTTTTTCAAGTACAGTTATGTTTCAAAGGAAGATGTGTGCAGATTAAGTTATGTATTTCTGTGAGAGGAGTGAATGTACTAGGTTGGTGAAGATCAGTGAAAATTAGGAATAATTCTTAACCCACGGTCCAAAGAACCTGTGTCCTTGAGTGAAGAACTAATGGAGAGGATTGCAGATATTAATCTTACGGATCATTGTTTTGATAAGGAAACAAAACTCATTAATAAATATAACAATGTATTTTGTGACAAATTGGGTAAGTTGAGGATTTTACATATAAAATTGTCTTGAAAGAAAACGCATGCCCTGTTAAACAAAAGTTAAGGGTGGTAGCTATAAACATAAGCGTTGAACTAAGAGATATGTTAAAAGATTTTTCAAATGAGGTCATTATTGAAAGCATCGAGTCTTCTGAGTGGGTTTTAGTATGGAAACCGGATCAAAAACTTAGAGTGTGTGTGGACTTAAGGGCATTTCATTTCAACAATTCCGCAGCAAGACTCATCCTCAGGACTCCGCGTCACGAACACCTGACCCAACACCTACGAGACCTCCACTGGCTCCCCTTGGAGAAGCGGATCACCTTCAAACTCCTCACCCATGCCTACAAATCCCTCAACAACATCGGGCTCAAATACCTCAACAAGCGAGTTTCCTTCCACGTACCCAAGAGGAACCCCTGCTCCGCCGACCTTGCCCTGGCAGAGGTCTCCCGCATCCACAGAAATAGAACCGGCGGGAGAGCCTTCGCCTACATCACGGCCAAGATCTGGAATGATCTCTCTGTGAACATCAGATGCTCCCCGACCCTGCACACGTTCAGGAAGGACCTCAAGACCTGGCTCTTCGACTGATCTGTAGCTGCTCCCCCCAGCACCTTGAGACCCTCACGGGTGAGTAGCGAACTTTATAAGCCCCTGATTGATTGAACATTGTAATAGATTGTCGCCCACTACCTAATATCAATGAAGTAGTTTCTATGTTGGAAGGTACTAAAGTATTTTCAACGTTAGATTTGAGATCTGCTTACCACCAGATAGAGCTCACAGAAGAATCTAAAAAATACAGAGCCTTTATTACTCCACAAGGGTTTTTTCAGTATACTAGGATGCCTTTCGGCCTAACTTCAGCTGTGTCAGTATTTCAGAGAGCGATGTTTCAGATTTTAGAGACATTGATTTTTATGTTAAATGCTTCCAGGATGACATATCAATATTTTCAGAAAATGAAGAAGAACATGAAATGCATTTGAACGAAGTATGCAGGAGATTAGATGGCCATGGCCTCACTTTTAAAGCTCACAAGTGTAAATTATTCAAACGCTCTGTAGAATACTTAGGACACACATTGTCTGTGTAGTACCTAAAAAATCAAATGTTGATGCCATAATCAATGCCCCTACCCCCAACAACAAGGAACAGCTGTTATTATTTGCAGGCATGTGTGAGTACTATAGCACATTTATAGAAAATGTTGCCACTAAAATAGAACCTCTAAGAAAATTAATAAGGCATAATGCTGGGTATGATTGAGAAGAAGAACAGCAAAAGGTGTTTGAGAGCATAAAAAAAGATGTTGTCAATGCACCCACCTTGAAACCCTTTCACATGAAGAAAGAATGTATGATAACAGTTGATGCCAGTTTATATGGCCTTGGAAGTGTTTTATCACAAAGGGAAGGTATGGATGAGTGGAATGTTGCATTTGCTTCCAGGACTCTCAATGAAACAGAAAGCAAGTGTGTGGTGATTTAGAGAGAGCTTCTTGCCTGTGTATGGGCTGTGGAACATTACAGGATTTATGTTTGGGGTAGCAAGTTCATCCTCAGGACGGATCACAAACCGTTAGTTAATATACTATCCACAGGAAAAGAGTGGAAATCCACAGCTAGAACTTCAAGGTTAGGTTCGAGAGTATAATTTTAAAACAAATTATGTTCCAGGGAAGAAAAATTTCACTGCTGACTTTTTTTCACGCTTACCTTGTAGTCATGATGATGTTAATTCAGTTAAGGAAGTTGATTTTGTTGTAAGCATTAATGACGTTGTCCCTTCAAAGTACAAACAAATCACGGAGCAGTTCTGGGTGGAAAGTGAATGATGACAGGTGGAGTGACCTCAAAAAATTTGTTATGGCAGGATGGCCAAAGAAAACTAACGTGAGGTCAGAATTTTTACCTTTTTACAATGTTTCAGAGCAGTTAGAAATTGAAGGCAATTTAATCCTCAAATCTGGGAAATGTGTTCCTTCAAGAGGAGTACAAGAGGTCATTCTAAGGATATCCCACAAGACACATCCAGGTATTTCTGCTATGAAACAACTAATCAGAATTCATATTTGTATGGCTAGGTTCATTGACCGGGTAGTCATAAAATGTAATGAGTGTGTTTCTAGTGAAAAGATGTTAAGGGTACACATTCCTCCCCTACAAATTGTTAAATGGCCTGAGGAGCCTTGGCAAAAAGTTGCTTTTGACATATCTGGACCCTTTAATATGTTGCCTGATAATTCTCGTTTTGCTTTAGTCATTATTGACTATCACTCTAAATGGCCTGAAGATAAGTTTGTCCCTAAGGCTACCACTAGTGCTGTTATTTGTTTTTTTCAAAGAAGTTTTTGCATGTAAAGTATGTCCCTCTACATTAATTTCTGACAATGGTGTGCAACTTACATCAGCTGAGATGGGTGTTTTTCTCAAGAATTGTAGTATTAAGCATAAGTTTACTTCCCTTTATGAACCACGTGAGAATGGACAAGTTGAGCGCTTCAATAGAGTTCTAAAATTGTTTGTTTCTGATTCACTCAAACAAGGTAGCAATTAGTTGAGTGCGTTAAGGGAATGGTTGTGGATATATCGGATCACCCCACACTCCACCACCGAAGTTAGTCCCTTCAAATTACTTAAAGGGAGAGATCCTGCATCCAGCGTATGTCCATGGTGGTTCAGGGAAAAATGCAAGAAAATTGAGCACGAGAAGGAATGGGTACATGATACTGCTAAGAGGGTAGAAGTGAAACAACATAAAACAAAAAAATGGTATGACAACAAATGGAAAACTAGAGTGCACGATTTCAAAGTTGGTGTTGGATGAAGGTCCTTAAACCTGGTTTGATTAATAAGGGATATAAAAAATTTGGCAAAGCTATGCAACCCAAGAAAGTTTTTAGCAATAGTGTAATTACTTAATATGGGAAATGATGGAACACCAGGATGACAGTGGTAACCCGCGGTTGTGTTTGGACACTGCACGCTTCTCCCGTGGGCCTCCTACTTCCTAACATTTGGTTGTTTAGTGTAGCCCCAGCGATTACACAGGCCCCAGGCCTGCTTTCTAACTCTCACATGGTTCTTATACCACTATTTTAGTATATGGTTTGGGATGCCCGTAGGGCATAACTGTACTTGTGCAACTTATCATATGCTAATTAAGATTCTTGTAATGTACTTTGACCTCTGACCTCATAAAGAGTGCAGAGGGATTGTGTTTGGAATAAATACATATATATTTGATATATACTTTGTGTGGTGGACTTTAATTTGGTACTCAAGAGAATATAAATGGTAAAACAACTAGCTTAACTCGCCTACAGAAGTCTTAGCCTAATGACTGCTGGTCCTTGCTACCACTAGGATTGCTTTCTATAAGGTTGACTTTACAACCACCATCAATAAGGGTCGATTAGACTGGTGCAAGGTGCCCACTAGAACTAGTGGACATCATATGCCAGGCTAACTTCTCACAGTACCCACAGTGACTTTATTTGAAGTGGGGGTGGGGGTTTTGAAGAACATTTGCTGTCCCGTCCCTTTTGACACGTACTCCCAGTTAGGATATAAACGACAAAACAAGTTAGTGATGGCCCATTGGAGGGCAGCTTACTGCCGCTCATTATTTTCAGCTAAAATAAAGCACTGTTATCAGTATAATGTTTTTTTGGGCCAGAGCCTGGCGCCCCATCTGGGATCACCAGAGGCCCCCCTAAGGGGGCTCACCGCCAGTTTGAACACCTCCACCCTAGACATACATTTCTAACATTCATTGTTCCTAAATAAAAAAATCACAGAAGAGCTGACAGAATGTGAGTGAATGAATCAAACCATATTTATTTCGGAATTAATTAATATTCCATGAAATTGATACAAAAATAGTGCAGAAGAAAACATCAATGACTAAAATTTATTTTAACATCAACTAATCAATTTACAAACAGCGGTAGGGAACAAGGAACTGGTGTGTCAAAAGGATTACACACATCCAGGTCTGAAAATGATTATACGTTTGATTAAACATTTAAAGATACACAAACAGACTAACTAAAATAATTCAATCCAACGATCGCTAAATGAAACCTGCGGAGATATGTTACCAGCAGCATCCTCCAATCTAGGGGTGATGGGAATTCTTAGGCTAATTCAGTCACTTTTTGACCTAAAACTCTTTGTTTCATACTTTTGGCTAATTACTACAGAACGTCCAGATCATCTGAGGGAAGTTACACTCACACTAGCTTTCTTAAAAAATGTTGTTTTCATTTTAAGGGCCCTAATACAGTGAAAATGATCTAAACACATAACTGTTGGCAAATTTCTGCTCTGTTATAATTGTATCTGTCGCCTCGATGTCAGCTACTAGGTGTTTCAGAAATTGACGACCTCCTTATTCTGTACACTGCAATGAAAGATAGGGACAGGTGTCTTGTTTATCAACCAAACTATCTCTTAAATTAGTTGTAGCATCCCCAGTGCCCTCCGCCTAGCTTGAGAAGCCAGTTCTCTATGAACACCCACCATGTCATACAGGACAGGCAGCCACGTTGATAAGAAGTCGTATTTCTTTACTTGAATGTCATTGGTTCACAAAGCCTTCCATACCAAAAGTGCCATGGTGGACGGAACTCTGGCTCCATGGGAGAGCTATGCTCTTTCTAGCATTTAACACCAACTAAATGTTTCATTTCCTAGTTCTGAAATTGACCTCGTCCTAGGCTTCCAGACCTTGACCTAGTGTGCTCGGCTGTATATCAAACCAGCTTTATACGCATATCGGCTGGCATCTGTTTTAAAGAGAACCAGGGGCAGAAAACGGTTTACCCATTAAAAAAACCAAATATAATCATTTTAATTTCACAATTATTGGTGGCAAATGTTTTGGCTCTCTAAAATTACCAAATGACTCAGCCTCACTCTAGTAATTGTATTCAACTGCATTAATTTATAAATATGGTCCCCTGACTTCAGAAGTATTGGTGTGAAAATGCACACGAAATTAGGACATTTTAACACAATTCCATACACATATTTGAGCCGAATAAACAGTGAGATGTCAGTGATCCATGTTCTAATCATCTACACTCAGTGACAACAAGATCATCAAAATGATTCCGTGAACTTTCTCCTTGGGATCTAAGCAGATCTCGTCAATAACAAAGACATACTTCAGTGTGGACTACCTACCTACCCATATCTTGGCCCAGTCTAGCAGGGCTTTTAGTTCCATTCTAGTCAATAAACATTTTAAGTTAAGCTCCCATACTACTATGGAATTATTATCCCCTAGAGCAACCCACAGAACTTTCTATACAACAGAAGCTCAAGCAGGTCTGACTCAGAAACACCAGTGGAGGGCGCCATAGATTGCTTTTGCTAGACTTTTAGCACTGTATGTTCTCACAAGGGCTTAAAAAAACAGCCTTACATACTATGAAAAAAGTTTAAAATGCCCGGTTAGTCTGGGACATGGGTAGACACACATTGTAGATATGAAACCCAATCCTTAAATAACCTTAGCTTTATAACTGTTCACCCTTCCAAGGTGCTCATAGCTTTCAGAGAAACTCATTGTACTCGGCTCCTTCATTCCACATCCATCACAGATACCGTTGGTATAGCTGTATCACGATCGAACACCCAGTATATAATAATAATAATAATAATCCACATTTGTATAGCGCACAATCACCCGTTAGGGTCTCTAGGCGCTGGGGGGCCGTCGGGAAGATTAAGCAAGCTATTGCCCAGAGTCACATGGTGCTGGGCTAACCTGCCGCCGGAGCCGGGGATCGAACCCTGATCCCCAGATTCCAGCGTCAGTCGCCCTGGCCGCGGCGCCACACCTCTTCCACCATAAAGCTGCACTAAATAAGAACCTTTAAAAAAAGTTATTTTTTTAATATGACAAATGTATGTTTACATCCCTCTTGTAGCAAAATACATTCAAGTACTGAACATTGTGTGGCATTTATATGGATTATTAACAAAGGGAGTGCCAGCCGAAAGGCATATTTTTAGCGTTCCTAAAAAATAATGCATTGGTTGGGTAACAATGACTGAATTAAAAGTAGTGTAGTACAGATCTCCGTATTACCAGTAGCACGTCTCTTTCCAGCAACACAGGAGAGCTAGTACCATCTCAACTAAAGAAACCTTGTCAGTCCAGGGACACACTGTCAAGTTGAACCCCCTTCTTCAACTACCATCTGTGCCAGACTCGCCGTAATTCTGCCGGCTATGCACAGATATTGGTCTTAGGCTCACTGTGCCACAGTATTCAAGCTAGCCTGGCTGATGAGGAGTGATACCTCGAAACTGATCCTATGATGCTTGTTTATAGTCTAGTGAGGACCTGCCTTGGCAGCTAGGGCTGGATTGCTTCGAATGAGGAGCAGGGTCAAGACTGATTTGCATATGGCTGGCTCTAAATTGCGGTGGCATAGTGAGCAAAAGAAGAATGGATTAAACCCAGATCTCTTGACTGGGGGTCAATGTTTGATTTGTTCCTCATTCCATCCAGCAATTGTGTGTCTTTTGCTTTCTCGCTCTAGGTGCGCCGGGTATGCCCAGATTTGGGTCCCGGGCTCACTGTGCCACTGTTTCAATCTAGCCTGGCTGATGGCAGGTGATACCCCAAAACTGGTCCTAGAATGTTTATTTCTAGTCCAGGGAGGACCGACTTTGCTTGGCAGTTCGAGATGGACTGTTCTCATGAGGAGCAGCGTCAAGACTACTTTGCATATGGCGGGGTCTAATCATGGATAGCATGGTGAGCTAAAGAAGGATGGATTGAATCCAGATCTCTTGACTGGGGGTGAATGTTTGATTTGTTCCTCATTCCGTCCTCCATTTGTGTGTCTGTAGCTTTCTTGCCATAAGTGCTCCTGGTATGGTCAGACATGAGTACCGGGCTCACTGTGCCACTGAATTGAACCTGACCTGCTGATGAGTGGGGATACGCTGAAACCGTTCTCAGGATGCTCGTTTGTGGTCCAGGGAGGACCTGGTTTGGCAGTTCGGGCTGGACTGTTCCCAATGAGGAGCAGGGTCAAGACAGATTTGCATATGGCTGGATCTAAACTGGGATGGCATGATGAGCAAAGGAACGATGGATTTGAGGCAGATCTCCTGACTGTGGATGAATGTTTGTTTTGTTCTGCATTCCCTCCATCATTTGTGTGTCTTCTGTAGACTCCCTGCAGACAGCACAAAGTATCTTCATAGTGTAGGAGAGCAATCTCATTCTTTAAAATCAGCAGTCAAATACTATAAATCCAAATTTTTTTTTGTTTTATTACATATCCAAAAACATACAATTTTGTTACCATGTAAAATCTAGTAATTATTATGTACATTCTATAGTGTCATGATTAATTCCAACTATATAATAGTATGGTGCAACCAATCTCTTTTTAGGTCTCGCTGAGCCAGCGCACATGCGCTGTCAGCGAGACATTTAGAAGCTGGCTTTTAAAAGTGCTACTTTTGCCAGCCACCAGCTTGCTGTTACACACACAAGCGCGTGCGGCGTGCACAGCTGCCATGTGGCTTTCTGTAATGGCTCATTAAACCTTACAGTGCGTGCGTGATTCCCCTCCCCTAACCCCTCCTCGTCAGCTCTTCATTTCCCTTTCACTTTCGCGCGGCCGCCTAACCCCTCCCCAATCCACTCCCTCTTTGTCAGCTGTTCATTTCCCTTTCACTTTTACGCCGCACTGCTGCCTACCCCCTCCCTCTCCCTCCTCGTCAGCTCTTCATTTCCCTTTCACGCCGCAAGGCCGTGTCACTTTCACGGCCATGCGGCTATTGCTTGTTCCTAGTTCTCCTTGTGTAAATCTCTCCCTGCTCCTTCAATGTTCTCTTCTCTGTTTTTTCATGTCTCTCTGGATTCAGCAGAACACTGAGCGTCGGGCTGTTTCCCTTTCCTCTCTGGTATAAACTTTAGAAAGCGCCGGTCTGTCTTCTAGGTGGAGACTGCAGAAAGCAGGGACCTGGGCGTCTGCCAGCGGACGTCTTGTCTGCTCTATGTATAGCGCCCAGAGGCCTAGGTACTGCTGCTTGGCGCATGACCCGCCTCCAGCAAACTCGGAATCAGGCTGCCAGCCTGTAGCGCTGCGAGGGCCGAGTCGGTGCGCTCTTTCTAACTCTTGCTGTGTGTGAGAATGTATCTACGCTGTCTTTGGAGTTAAAGAACAGTGGGCGACCTGTGAAGAGGGTCAGTGGAGGTCATGTGTGTTCACGTGCACAAAGGCTGCAGCAGAGCGCACTATGCTGAGATCGGTTACAGTCGTGCAGTGCATGGAAGGCAGTCTTCGTGGCACCCTCTCACAGCGCCTTGCAGTAATAACAGCCGCTCTCTCGGCACTGCACAAAGCCTCACTACCACGGTGTGCAATGGAAGCTGCAACACTCACTAGATATAGTGCCTAGAGGTAGCACACGTACAGCACACTGTATCAGCTGAGCACTCGTGGGAGTGCAGCCATCACCAAGCACTGCGCTGCTGCTGGCTTCGAGGCGCTAGGTGTGTCCCCAGATGTCACTCATCCACACTCTCCCTCTCATCCTGTCTTTCACTTCCCTTCTCCTCTATTGCAATCCCTTCCCTCTCTCTCCACCCCCATCTCTTGTGCCTCCTCCGGGTCACACTTTCTCCCTCTCTCTTCACGTGAAAATACTCTAAACGAATAGCACCACTTAGCAATGCTTCCGATAAACACAGCTTGGAAGTTTTTTCTTGAAATAAATCTACTTTCTATAAGTAGGAACCGGAAAGATGCTGGTTGGCCATAATGTGTTTAAAATATCACTACCAGCAATGCAGCATTGCGATTATCTTTAATGTGAGTGATGGATTTTAGCATTCTTTTTCTTTATTTTTTGTCAAGGTGGAACAATTGCTATCAACATTTTAGATTTCCAGAACTCATTACACACGTGGGATTTTGTGATTTCCTAAACGCACTTGTTGAAGTGTGCTGTGCTTTATGAGGGGAGTTTGGCCTTGAATGAAAAATTTGACTATGTAGGCATGACAGAAGCCTGAAGGCAGGCTGGCTCGCTGAAGTACAACTATTGTGAACACAAGTAAACAGATAATGTCAGGTACAATGTGTCCGTACCACAAAGCTGTGCATGGACCCCAGCACACCCAAACTCCAGCCTCTGGCAAGCATAGCACTGACATATCATGTTCGCTGCCGCATTTCTGTCCAGGATGTGCATTTATGTAAAATGGATGCTTATAATACTTATTAATCCGTGGCTTTCAGTAATCAATTAATTGCATCCAATCGCATAGCCAATAGGTCTCACCTTTGGGACCTTATAAGTATTTAGATATGCAGCACAATATCCTTGGTGCAACAACATCAACTGTTGTGTGGCTAAACACTTATAAGGTCCCAAGGGCGAGATCTATTGGCTATGCCAATGCTTCTTTTAATTTCCTTTTAGAACAATCATTTCAAAATGCAGCTCCATCAGCCATCTGCCATCTACAACTGTCTCCCACAAATGTACAATGGTGATTTTGTTCACTTTGTGCTCGGCCTTGCTATGAGACATTGGGAGGCTCTGTGACTTTTGTTAATGATCCGTCACTCTTCTGCAGAGAAGCCCTGCGCTCAGCCCGGCAATCACACAGCATGTGGGTCGGAGACTTCGTTAATAATTCATCTATGGTGAACAGAAGTCTGCCTGGCTATCACACAGCTGCAGCAGCTCTGTGACCTTCATTATTGATCCTGCTCTCTTCTGAAGTGGATCCTTGTGCTCGGCCTGGCTATCACACAGCTGCAGCTCTGTGACCTTCATTATTGATCCTGCGGTTCGGTCGGAGAGGCCGATGTGCAATTAGACCGATTACGGCTATCCGGGCCTGATCCGGCGGTCCTGCGGCCTGGTGTTGGGGCGCTGCCTTCCATGGACGGGGTTGACCGTGTATGTGGCCCGTCTCCCCTTTGTTCTCCGGTCCGGCCATTTTGAGTCCCTCCGCCCGGACTCGGAGAACGGAGCCGGTAGCGTGTGGGGAGCCGGCGACCCGCCTTCTTCTGATGGCCCCCCTTCCTGCTCTGGTGGTGCCTCTGCTGGTGGTCGGCTGTATCCTGTTTGCCCCGCTGGTGTCCGGACGGGGGTCGGAGTTTGCCGCGGCCCCGCCGGGCTTCTAAGATGGCGGCCGACCCCATGTCTCTCGGACTGGCCGAGACTGGCGACGCTGATCCGCCGCATGGCACGTTTGCTGAATACCGTAAAGGTGAGCCTACACTTGGCGATATCCTTGCCGCCTTGCGCTCCTGGAGTGCTCCCATGACCGCGCCTATCATTGACCTGGAGGAGGATCATTTTGCCGGGCCTGCCGAGCCCCCCCCGGTGTGTGCGGCTTCATCTCTGTTGTGTGCTGCTGGAACTTTCCTGGAGGTCGTGGGCCCGGCGGCTGCCGTTGGTGTGGGTGTGCGGATGTCCGCTGCCCTCCTTCATCCTGTGCTCCCCCCTGTACAGGGGGTCCGCCGGCCGGGTCCCGTCCGGACCGGCCTTGTTGGATCTCCCTTTCCCTTTTTGCCTCGAATGGCCGAACGAAGATCCTGTCATTGCTCCGCCGGATTGGCTTCCCTCATATTGTCGTCGGAACTGTGCCTGCATTGCCTGAAGTGGTTGCCGTCCTTTCCGGTTCATCCGGGTCACAATCGATATGACTTGTGTGGATTGCCGATCGGACTCCCTGTTATTCACCTCCTGTTCCACATGATCTGGTTCCTTGTGCGTTGGACGACTACAGCTTGGGATAAACAAGGACAGGGTTGAGATGAACTTGCCTCGGTGGACTGTTATCTTGCGGTATGATCGGATGATCCGTTTGTAACTGTATGACTATGTTCGATTCTCCTTCGTGTTCCTGGAGCTTATCCTTGTGCTTATTATCTTCCCGTGGGTTCTGCGTATTTTCGGACGGGAGGGTGGTAGCTGATGGGGTTTTGATTATATGGCTCCTCTCCCGTTGTTACTTCCCTGTTTTCCCTTCTTTTTTTGTCTTTGTGGTTCTTGCTTACTTTTATCTCTTCTATATTTCGGGTTCTGATTAGGGCGACAGGCACGCTGCTGGGGGGTAGGCCATAGCCTTCTGCAGGGGTGCAGGGTGGGATGTCCGGGGTGGGGGGGGGGTCTGTTGTATTGTGTTTTCCCCTCATTCCTTTTTTGGTTCTATGGCTCTTATGTATCCCCTTTTTTCGAGACGCGGTGTCGGCTGTGGCCCCCTGGGGTGTTTTGCTAGCATGGGCCTTCTGGTATTCCTGCCGTCACGGTTTACTATGCATTCATTCCTCCTGTTACCACTGGTTCCATGTGCTGATCTATTCTTGAGTGCTTCGTTAGCCGTGGGGCGCGTGCAGTGATGTTGCGTTCTTACTTCTCCCCCCTTTTTTTTCCTATGTCTTTTCCCCCCCTTTTTTTTTTCCCCTCTCCCCCTTTTTCTTTCCTCCCCTGGGTTGTTGTGGCAGAGGGCTCTTTGTTTTGCAAGCCTATTTTTAGTTCTGTGTATTATTGTGTGTTTTCGTAGTGGTGGGAGGGCGCTGGGCAGCGGTTGCAATTGCTTATTACTGTGGGATTCACGTTCTGACTTTGCCAAAATGTACCTGTTCTTTTTGAATTTTCCTGTGTTCGATACTGCTGCTTGTTCGCGGCCCACCACGGCCCTCTGGACTTTACGGATTGCCCTTATTCTGAGACACCCTTTCTTCTATTATAAAATCAACCTTCTCTCATCCTGTACGTGATGGTTGCTCGGTGGCTTCTTGCCTTTGCTTCTCATATGGATTGCTGTGATGTCCTGTGGGAGCTTCTGTATTGCCTGCTATGTTTCTTTTATTGTGGTGGCCGGCCCGATGGGTTGTAGGCCCGTATCTGTGAGCGCTTTCTGTACAATAAAGGTTTAAAAAAAAAAAAAAAAAAAATTATTGATCCTGCACTCTTCTGAAGTGTGCTCGTCCGGGCTATCAAAAATCTGCAGCTCTGAGACCTTCATCACTGATCTTGCACTCTTCTGTAGTGAAGTACTCGGTCTGGCTATCACACAGCTGCAGCTCTGTGACCTTCATTATTGATCCTGCACTCTTCTGAAGTGTGCTCGGCCTGGCTATCACACAGCGGCAGCTCTGTGACCTTCATTATTGATCCTGCATTCTTCTGAAGTGTACTCGGCCTGGATATCACACAGCTGCAGCTCTGTGACCTTCATTATTGATCCTGCACTCTTCTGAAATGTGCTCGGCCTGCCTATCACACAGCTGCAGCTCTGTGACCTTCATTATTGATCCTGCACTCCTCTGAAGTGTGCTCGGCCTGGCTATCACACAGCGGCAGCTCTGTGACCTTCATTATTGATCCTGCATTCTTCTGAAGTGTACTCGGCCTGGATATCACACAGCTGCAGCTCTGTGACCTTCATTATTGATCCTGCACTCTTCTGAAGTGTGCTCGGCCTGCCTATCACACAGCTGCAGCTCTGTGACCTTCATTATTGATCCTGCACTCTTCTGAAGTGTGCTCGGCCTGGCTATCACACAGCTGCAGCTCTGAGACCTTCATTACTAGTCCTACACTCTTCTGTAGTGAAGTACTCGGTCTGGCTATCACACAGCTGCAGCTCTGTGACCTTCAAGGGAGAGGTGTGGCGCCGCGGCCAGGGCGACTGACGCTGGAATCTGGGGATCAGGGTTCGATCCCCGGCTCCGGCGGCAGGTTAGCCCAGCACCATGTGACTCTGGGCAATAGCTTGCTTAATCTTCCCGACGGCCCCCAGCACCTAGAGACCCTTACGGGTGATTGTGCGCTTTACAAATGTGGATTATTATTATTATTATTATTCATTATTGATCCTGCACTCTTCTGAAGTGTGCTCGGCCTGGCTATCACACAGCGGCAGCTCTGTGACCTTCATTATTGATCCTGCATTCTTCTGAAGTGTACTCGGCCTGGATATCACACAGCTGCAGCTCTGCTACCTTCAGTATTGATCCTGCACTCTTCTGAAGTGAAGCCTTGTGCTGGGCCTGGCTATCACACAGCTGCAGCTCTGTGACCTTCATTATTGATCCTGCACTCTTCTGAAGTTTGCTCGGCCTGGCTATCACACAGCTGCAGCTCGGTACCTTTATTATTGATCCTGCACTCTTCGGGGGTGAAGTACTCAGTATGTCTGTCACACAGCTGCAGCACTGTGACCTTCATTATTGATCCTGCTCTCTTCTGAAGTGTGCTCGGCCTGGCTATCTCAAAGCTGCAGCTCTGTGACCTTCATTATTGATCCTGCACTCTTCTGAAATGTGCTTGGCTTGGCTATCACACAGCAGCAGTTCTGTGACCTTCATTACTGATCCTGCACTCTCCTGAAGTGTGCTCGGCCTGGCTATCACACAGCTGCAGTTCTGCGACCTTCATTACTGATCCTGCACTCTCCTGAAGTGTGCTCGGCCTGGCTATCACACAGCTGCTGCTTCCTTATTGATCCTGCACTCTTCTGAAATAAAGCTGCGTGCACAGGGCTGCACCTCTACGACCTTCATTATTATGTTTTTGATAAATCTTTTTTATTGAGAGAAACAACGAAAAACAATATGAAAAGAATACAAAAACATAAAAAGAGAGCAGTTGTCAAGATAGTCGAATCACATTAAATAAACACAAGGTACCTATAATCAATATAATAGAAAGAAGTGTCACTGATAATATTTCGGCCACATACTAGTATTAAACCTTAAAGTGTCTTATTATCAATATTAAATGGGGAACTATCACCAAAGGGAGTGCGCAGAAGACCTGCTTTCGTTCCCGAGGCCCCATATTTTTGTCCATTTACCTGGGCATCCCCTGCTCTCTTATACCACTCTTTCAGCCTGCATGCACCAGTCCATGTCGGCCGCCCAGTCCCTGTGTTGGGGCACCATTGGAGGAATGGTTCTGGCTATGTTGAGTTTTGCTATTATAGAGCCCAGCGAAACCCATTTTTGTTCAGTTCGAGAGAGGTCAGTGGCGTCCCAAATGTTTAGGAGACAAAGTCAAAGAGAGGTTTCTATAGGTTTATGGCATATTTGGGACATGGTGAACAAAATCGCACTCCAGTACTGTTGAAGAAGAGGCCAGTGCCACCACTGGTGTAAGAAGGTGCCCGTGGAACCGCAGCCTCGGGGACAGAGTTGGGAATCAGAGAGACCCATTTTAACAAGTACCGCGCAGTAATAGGCCCTGTGAAGTATTTTAAGCTGTATGAGCTTGAAGCGGGAACAGACAGCCACCTCCCGGGGAGAAGACAGGGCCTCCCTCCAATCTTCGTCACATAAGTTTCCCACTTCATCGCACCATTTTGTGCGTAGTTTGTTGAGAGTCTCCGGTGAATTATTATTATTATTATTATTTTTTTTTTAAGACCTTTATTACCACTTCACATCAATACAAGCATGGGCCTACAACCATCCCGGCCGGCCGCTAAGCAAGTCGTAAGGTAAGCAGAGCAATATAAAAGAAACAGCGGTTGATAAGCCGGGGCAGGTAAGTATCCAGGATATAAATCGTATTTAAGCGTACAGCGGAATATACAGGATTTGAGAAGGTCAATTTTACAATGAAGAAAAATAAAACAGAAAAAATAACAGAAGAAGTGCCAGACGGTCACACATGATCCTACAATAGCAACATGAAACAGAACCCCGGAATGAGTGCGAATACACTTAAGGACACGGGGGCAAGGCATACGAGGCAGGATTAAAATAAACAACACATACACGTCATGGCGAATCAGCACACCAGCCCTTAAAAACAAAGCAGATTGTAGGAAACATGAAGACGACGACACCTAGAAAAAGATAAAGCAAAGGGCCATAGAGACAAAGAAAGGACAAATGAACAACCCGCTTCCCCCTTACCCCCCACCCTGCACCCCTGCAGAAGGCTACGGCCTACCCCCCCCCCCCAGCAGCGTGCCTATCACCCTAAAAAGAGACCCGAAATATAGAAGAAAGAGGAAGAAAAAAGAAAGGAAAAAACACGGAGAAGGGCCATCGAGCAAACCACCCGGCCACCCCTCACCTATCGCGCACAATATACATCAGAAACAAAGTCAGAAGAGCCACAGTAAGCAAGAATCATAAAGTCAATCGGTAACATCCCCGTGGAGTGTCCCTCCAAAACACCGTCAGCCAACAATGTGTTCCATCATATCTCAGACGATATCATCCCTGGCCTCCCCTATCAATAGTACCCACATAAGGCCATTCATCAAACGGCATACAGTACAGTGTGGCGGGTCCAACTGAACCGGGCGGTCCGAGAGGCGCCAACACTCCAGGGGACCGTAGCCCCCATATCCCAGTCAAGTACGCATGGCGGAACTGCGTGTGTGGCAGCACCGATGCCGGAAACATCCCCCAGGCAGAACACAGTCTCACCGGCCAGGAGAAGAAAGACACACAATCCGACAATTGTTGAAGCGCCGCCGGGGCGACCCAGACCATGGATCGATGTTGTTTCATCCGCCGCCGTATAGTTGAAGACCCCGACGAGTCACTCCCAAACACAACAGAGCAAGCCAAAGCGATGGCACGGACAGGGTCCATCGGCGTCTCCACAAATGTAGGCACAGTTGGAACGTGCAACACTGACGCAAAGGCGGGCATATCGGCGCTTCCTTGTGATTCATCCCTACCCATGTGGAGCAGCGGGACAACAATGGCGGCCATCCTCCTTCCCAGATCCCGGGCATCCCGGATCACGGTCTCATGCAGAGTTGTTAATGCAGCCAAAACATCTCTGAACGTGGGCTCTCTCTCGTGTCGCCAGACCCCAAGACTCTCTCGCGGAACGGCTTCTCTGCCCGGGTGAGGTGTGCGCACGAGGGTGCTCTCCGCCATCTTAGCTGCTCCGGCCTCGTCCCTCTCCATCTCACCGCGGGACCGGGTCTCACATCAGGGATGAACAGGATTCACAACGGGAATCTCACAGGCCAAGGCAGGTTTCTCAGCGGAATCTCACAGGCCAAGGCAGGTTTCTCAGCGGAGAGTCACCAAAAGGCTAAAAACTCCGCCGCACCCTGGGGGCAGCACGCTGACTCCGGGCAAAGGCAGTGACGGGCCCGGGTACAACACCGGAATGGGGGGCTAAAAATCATGTACCTCCCCGACCCAGCAGCATCACACTCCCCACACGGGTCTCCGCCAGTTGGGCTGGGTCGGCACTCTCGCCATCGGCAATCAGGTCTACAGTGTCCTCCGGCCGAGTCCTCACCACCACCAGAGGCCGCTGTTGTTGCACTAGCGGCCGGCCACTCTCCGCACTCGAGACCCCGGACCCAGCTCCGCGAAGGCCTCAAAACTGTTGGGGACACTCCAACGGGTCCGCAGCAAGCAGAAGCCTCAGGAGCAAGCGGTAAGTGAAAGTGACTCTTCGCCTACATGGAGATGCCGTTGCAGCTCAGGATAAGCGCCAGGATGTATGCGCCGGGTGAGGAGGCTCACAGAGCCGAGCGGTTACGCAGCCATCTCGATCGCCATCTTGGCTCCTCCCTCCGGTGAATTATTAAGCATTTTACGGTCGGTCAGGGCGATAGCCTTCTCCGGGAGATAATCGTCTAGAAGCCTATCTTCCAGAGGCGAGGAGACGGGTAGATCGGAGCCCCTGGGAATTGCCTTACACAATGCACTACATGCCTGAAGATAACAAAACGTTTCCCTCTCAAGCAGTTGGTATTTTAATTGTAGCTCGCCGAGTGGAACCACCGCACCTTTTGCTCACAGGTACCCAACCGTGGAGAGACCAATCAAATCCCACTTTTCAAACCCTGGATAACCCAAGAGCATACCCAATTGGCACGATTCCAGCAATTAAGTAACCTGCGAAATTTTCCCCTTCCAACCCAGTGTGGCGGTTGCCGCATGCCAGGTCGAAACTGTGTTAGAGGTCGGAGTATATGTTGGGTAGATGTCCGAGCCCTCCATACAATGCTCGTAGGGAATTTGCCAGCAGATATATTAAGCCTGTCCATCCTGTATGCTGGATCCATAAGAGGACAGTGGGCCCAGTGATTGAGGACCATTAATTGTGAGGCCCAGTAATATGCTTTAATCGCCGGGAGAGCAATACCCCATCATACCAACTTTGTGTAAGTTTGGTCAGGGCACTTCGGGCGTGCTGCCATTCCATAGTAGCGAGGGGACCTCAGAATCAACCGTCTGGAAGTAGTGGGCAGGGACGGGATATGGCGTGTTCTGCAGGGCATTAAGGAAACAGGGGAGTGCCTTCATTTTAAAAAGGGCAGCTATATCCAACAGAGTAAGGGACAGTGTCTTCCAGTGCTGCACGTCAGCCTGGATGCGATGCAGGGGAGGCAGGAGATTCTTCTGATAGAAAACGTCATCGTTCCTCGTGACATAAATGCCCAGATAGCGGAAACCGCCCATGATTATATCGGCGCTGCAGCCTGGGGGAAGACTTGGGGGCTCTCCACTGAGGACATAAATCAATGAGTTGTCCCAGTTAATTATATAACCCGAGTACTGACGAAAGAGGGCAAGATTATGCAATAACCTGTGAATTGAGGATCGAGGGTTGGCCAGGTACAGGAGAATATCATCAGCGTAAAAGGAGATCCTACCAGACCTGTCCAGAAACGAGTTGTTGCCTGGGTTTTTCGTAGCCAAGCGTAGGACCAGGTTTCTTTGAGATTTTAACTTTTTTGTCGCTAATGAAATGCGAGGTTGTGTTATGTGCTGACGAGTACGGCTCGTAGACGGAAATTCGGACTATGATCATCATTTGTTCTTAAGGTGTGAAAAAATCATTTAGGAAATTTAATAACAAAGTGGACCTTTGAATTAGGAAAAGACAAATTGTGAACAACCAAGTATAATGAGTTATCAAAAATATATGTTTATTTGCACCAACCGTTTATCAAAAAAGCATTTGCAATGCAATTGCGAAGGAGAGGATCAATATTCAGCACATAGTTGGTACATGGTCCCTACTGAAGATATACAGGCATACTTCCACATTCATCCAGTGCCTATTTCTATATAGATGCACTGTCTAATTTTTAACCTAATTGTATACGAATTGCTACATCGTAAGGACAGACCAAACGAGTAACATCAATTCAATTGTTGTCACATAGTTTCACAGTTAAAACGTAATCATAATTTTCATGGCTGAAGAATTTCGTGTCCTCATTTGTTCTACATCAGAGCTTCTGAGGGAAACGTCATGCACTGCGAGGGTTAACCCAGAGAGCTGCAGCTCACATTCTCCTGCTTTCACTTCTGCTTTTCTACACAGTTCTCTGGCCGCTGTCACAGAACCATTAATGATGCATAAAATGACCAAAACCACAGTCAGCTCTGAAGAATCTTCAGTTTGTGCTTGTTAAATTGTTTTGAGTGTGTTGGGTTTATATGTTTAGTACTAATCTCTAAAATTAGCTGAAAATACCCTTGTTAGTCCAAACATTGTTAATGGTGTTGATTTTACAGGTAGCATGGTCAGGTGTGCTTGGATTTCTTTAGTTAAAACTCTCACAGAATAAAAACCAACAATGTTTCTTTACTTTTAGTTCACATTGTGCAAGTCTCCCAATGGGTTTCCTGATATTTCAGGTTTTTCCTAGCTGTACGGAAATAAACAATAGCAGAGAATAGACACTTTCATTGATGGTGATGGTGGAGTGCTCGCTGATTTATTTTTAGGTTTGAAGATTGACAAAAGCTTTTTGCACGTTCACTGCCAATATGTATTTTCTCCTGTGTGTCTTCGCTGATGAATCCTTAATATTGAACAATCACGTAAGCTACTTCCACATTCCCTGCAATGGTATGGTTTTTCTCCAGTGTGTGTTTGCTGATGTCCATGTAGGACTGATAAGCGGCAAAATCTCTTCCCACATTCATTGCACTGAAATGGTTTTCTCCAGTGTGTGTTCGCTGATGTCCTTGTAGGACTGATAAGCGGCAAAATCCCTTCCCACATTCATTGCACTGGAATGGTTTTGCCCCTGTGTGTGTTTGTTGATGATACATTAATCCTGAAGAGGAACTAAAACAACTTTCACATTCCCTGCAATGGTATGGTTTTACTCTAGTGTGCCTTAGCTGATGACTCATGAGTTTAGATGATTCCATAAAACTACTTCCACATTCACTGCAATTATATGGTTTTTCTCCAGTGTGTTTTCGTTGATGAACCTTTAATGTTGATGAGTCACTAAAACTACTTCCACATTCATTGCACTGGAATGGTTTTTCCCCTGTGTGTGTTTGTTGATGATACATTAATCCTAAAGAGGAACTAAAACTACTTCCACAGTCACTGCACTTGAATGGTTTTGTTGTGGAGATTCTGCACATACAGAACTATGCACAAGAAAATAGGTCTTTAGTGCAAGATTGGTTGTACCGCACTTACACCTAAGAACCCACAATCCCTAGACCGACTAGCTACAGTATCTCATTAGCTCAGCAGACCTTCCGAAGATACCTAATGCTTAGACAAAGCCAGAACACGGACCTCCCGACCTCTCAGTCGCGGTAGCAATGCATTGCACACCTTTTTGCTCACTCACCCGTGCTTGTCCACACCAAAAAATGCAGAGTCTATGTAAAGTTTAAAACGTTTATTTTTCAACTAACAAACTGTGCGTTGTTCAATAATGCAGTAAATGAGCTATCACCAGCAGAATAATACATAAGATAAAAACAATGATCAAAGTTACAATACCATAAAATAAGAAGGGGGAAATCATTCTGATTGACCAGTGGATATTACGGTTATAGCGCCTAGACCACCCTCCCCTGGTAGGAATATGTATAATATATAAAAGAAGATCTCTGGGCCAATTTTGGGGAAACCCTCACCATAGAATGTAGGAATAAGGTTACATCTTAGGCTCAGCAAGGGTCTAGTTCGTAGAAGGAAATCTTCTGTCTGTCTTGGGGAAGCTGCTGCGTGTTAGTATAATGCAAGCATTTCTCAATCCAAGAAGTGCCTAATATTATGTCTAGGTAGTACGGACTGACCAGAAATGGAAAGCACAGTGGCTTGATTTTCGACCTTGTATGCTGAGAGCAAACTATAACAATATGAGCTCATGTGGGCACAAAGGCGTCTTGCACAAGCAGATACAGAGTGTTGTGTGCAAAAATAAAAAGACACGCAGTTAAAATAGTTGCTAACTGAGGCTAACTTTAGCAAAGAATAGCGTGGCCGTAGGGACCATACTACAGTTTTTCCCCAGTGTGTGCTCGCTGATGCCGTTTTAGGTTTGATAAATCACAAAATCTCTTCCCACATTCATTGCACTGGAATGGTTTTTCCCCTGTGTGTGTTCTCTGATGGAGTTTTAGGTATGATAATTGACTAAAGTGCTTCCCACATTCACTGCAATGGTATGGTTTTTCCCCAGTGTGTGCTCGCTGATGTATATGTAGGACTGATAAGCGAAAAAATCTCTTCCCGCATTCATTGCAATGGTATGGTTTTTCTCCGGTGTGTGTTCGCTGATGACTCCTTAATGTTGAAGATTCACTAAAACTACTTCCACATTCACTGCAATGGTATGGTTTTTCTCCAGTGTGTGTTCGCTGATGAATCATTAATGTTGAAGAGTAACTAAAACTACTTCCACATTCACTGCAATGATATGGTTTTTCCCCAGTGTGTGCTCGCTGATGTATATGTAGGACTGATAAGCGACAAAATCTCTTCCCACATTCATTGCACTTGAATGGTTTTTCCCCAGTGTGTGTTTTCTGATGCCGCTTTAGGTGCGACAATTCATAAAAACTCTTCAGACATTCACTGCAATGATATGGTTTTTCCCCTGTGTGTGTTTGTTGATGATACTTTAATCCTGAAGAAGATCTAAAACTACTTCCACATTCACTGCAGTGGTAGGGTTTTTTCCCTGTGTGTGTTCTCTGATGGAGTTTTAGGTATGATAATTGACTAAAGTGCTTCCCACATTCACTGCAATGGTATGGTTTTTCTCCAGTGTGTGCTCGCTGATGTATATGTAGGACTGATAAGCGAAAAAATCTCTTCCCACATTCACTGCAATGGTATGGTTTTTCTCCAGTGTGTATTCGCTGATGACTCCTTAATGTTGAAGATTCACTAAAACTACTTCCACATTCACTGCAATGGTATGGTTTTTCTCCAGTGTGTGTTCGCTGATGAATCATTAATGTTGAAGAGTAACTAAAACTACTTCCACATTCACTGCAATGATATGGTTTTTCCCCAGTGTGTGTTCGCTGATGTATATGTAGGACTGATAAGCGACAAAATCTCTTCCCACATTCATTGCACTTGAATGGTTTTTCCCCAGTGTGTGTTTTCTGATGCCGCTTTAGGTGCGACAATTCATAAAAACTCTTCAGACATTCACTGCAATGATATGGTTTTTCCCCTGTGTGTGTTTGTTGATGATACTTTAATCTTGAAGAAGATTTAAAACTACTTCCACATTCACTGCAGTGGTAGGGTTTTTCCCCTGTGTGTGTTCTCTGATGGAGTTTTAGGTATGATAATTGACTAAAGTGCTTCCCACATTCACTGCAATGGTATGGTTTTTCCCCAGTGTGTGCTCGCTGATGTATATGTAGGACCGATAAGCGAAAAAATCTCTTCCCACATTCATTGCACTGGAATGGTTTTTCCCCAGTGTGTGTTTTCTGATGCTGCGTTAGGTACCATAATTTAGGAAAGCTCTTCACACATTCACTGCAATGATATGGTTTTTCTCCAGTGTGTGTTCTCTGATGCTGTTTTAGGAGAGATAATCGACTAAAGCTCTTCAGACATTCAATGCAATGATATGGTTTTTCTCCAGTGTGTGTTCTCTGATGCTGTTTTAGGAGAGATAATCGACTAAAGCTCTTCAGACATTCACTGCAATGATATGGTTTTTCTCCAGTGTGTGTTCTCTGATGCCGTTTTAGGTGTGATAATCGACTAAAGCTCTTCAGACATTCACTGCAAGGATATGGTTTTTCTCCAGTGTGTGTTCTCTGATGCCGTTTTAGGTGGGATAAATATATAAAGCTCTTCCCACATTCATTGCACTTGAATGGTTTTACTGCAGTGTGTGTTCGCTGATGACTCACGAGTTTAGATGATTCCGTAAAACTACTTCCACATTCACTGCAATGATATGGTTTTTCCACGGTGTGTGTTCGCTGCTGTTTTTTAGGCATGATAATTAACTAAAGCTCTTCAGACATTCATTGCATTTGTATGGCTTTTTCCCTGTGTGTGTTGTCTGATGCAGTTTTAGGCTTGGTAAATATACTGTGTGTAGTATATAGCAGAACCCCCATTTCTTTTAACTTTCAGTTAACTGTGCTTTTTGCTGGTTGCTGTGGTATGGCCTGAGGGAGTTTACAATACACCTCTAGCACTGAATGCTGGTCTGATATCACTTTAGGAAGCAGAGCACTGCTGTAACCACCTCATGATCAGAGCTGGTATTGGACATGGTTACAGAAGAAGTGATCAGTGCTTCCTTAATTTTCTAGAGGCCTTTCTCCATCTTGAGGCACAGAGGTGCACAGCTGATACTCGTAGAACCACCGAATTTCCCTTGACGGTACTTCCAAGATCTGTCAGTTTATGTTCAGGTACCGCTCTCTCTGTCAGCACTTATGTTTTCCTTAATACTGGAACTCAATATTTCAGACTTTGCTTTTGCAGATTTACAGTATTATCTTCATTATTCTTAAACATTTTGTACAATCAAGGATTGTTTTCTGTTGGATGTAAAGAGATTTAAATTACTTAAATGAAAAATACAGGAATGTGCATACACAATTTTTAATTGATTGAAAAACCATCTAGTTTATTACTATTGTTGAAAATTATGAAGGCATATTTAACCATACACAGATATTTGCATACAAGTTCTTTAGAACATGCAACAATCTTATTTATTTCAGCAAGGGTGTTCATAGAGTAACTTTGCAAAAAAAGGGCACTCACACAGCACACATATACTAGTTACAGCTTTAGGTAGATGCATATGGTGAAGGTTTTGTCAAAACAAGAACAGCTCTTGGAGTAAGAGATGGATCAGGAAGACTCAAGACAGTAGGGTAGACATCAGGATGTTGTGCCATACATCAAATATTAGTGTTCATGGAGGTGCCTGGTTTCATTCACTACTAACTCGTTTTTCAGGAGGATTTCCCTTGCTGTTGTCTCAAGGCCTGATCATGAGGGCCTTTTGTGTGCTGACTGTGTTTGGGGACCATGTAGAATTAAGGGGCTCTATCTGGGCCTTGTAGGCCCTGCATCATGTATTGAGCCCCCCCTGTATAAGGTGCCTGTGCAATCTAAAATGTTGGCGCCTCTAAGACTCTTGGAATCTAGATATCAACATAGTCTTTTTTTCATGTCCTTAAGAAGGACATGATGAGTCCTATCGTGTTCTATAGCTTCTAAGTGTTACCAGGGTGGCAGCCATCTTAGAAAGATGTTGTTTACTAATTCTGCTTGGCTTCCCAGACTGGCTCAGTCTATTGAATTTCCAAGTGCATCTCTACTCACCTCTCAGCCGCTCATCCTAGGCCACTGTTCACCTCATCCCCCCTATCCCTCTAATCCGGATTCTATCTTCCTAATTGCATAATCTAGTTTGCCCTAATGTATTCCAACTTCCCTTTCTTATATTCACAGTTGGGCCCTTTCTTCAGGATTTGCTGTTTTCCACCTAGTAATCGGATGCATATAACGCTGGCTAGCCCAAAGCAGAAAGAGTACCTTCTTCTCTCTGGACATCTTCTGTCATGATTCTGCTGTTTAATGGGCTGCTTTTGTAGAACGGAGTCATGGAACTTTCCTCCAGTCACCCTATGGTTTCCTCCATCCCTTCCTTCCTTCATCTGACCATAGCCCCTTCTCCTCAACTCCCCTCAGCTTACCCCCACGTGAGCATGTAGTAATCCGGTCCCTCCCCTCTTTCCACCCTGGAAATTTGGTGCCCTTAGCCATGGATTCCCTTTCTTGAAGATCACTAGTCTCCAAACTAGTTTCAGACACCTGAAATTCCTACACTATCATATACCCCATAAACTATCTAAAAGCGTGTTCAAGAACTTCTAACACAGACTTCTCAAATTTCTCCCAGAAACCCTTATTTCTATCCCCTATGTCTTCACGAATAAAGGCGCTACCATAAGTGACCTTATGTTTTGCATTAAAAGACCAGCACAATGAAGGAAAACCCTTTGCTCTCTGCTTCGGATCACTGCATCCACTAAAGCCTCCCACGGTCTCAGACTCTTGGTAACTGCCTCTATTGTTGGCGGAGCAGAGGCAACCATCTCCCTTTATAATAATGGGATTATCCTCATCCAAGCATCTGAACGCATCCTAGAATTACTTGATGACATTTTCCTCTCATCAAACTCTCTGTGATGAAAAAGTTTCCTCCCTGACCCAAGCTCATCCTAGCCCTTTAGTCATCCCACGGTTACCTCTTTCTGTATCCTCCCCTCTCCCCACTGCTTGTATTGCTCCACCCCTTTCCCCTCCTCCCTATCCACCTTCATCAGATTACCCAACAGCATTCATTTACCATTACTCTTGCAGCTTGTTTCAACCAACATTTTTTGTCATAATAGCCTGAGCCCTCATCACACCCCCAGAGCAGCGACCACTGAAATACACTGACTCGATATTACCCACCTTCACCTCATCTCTGGCCCTTACCTCTGAACATTTTTTATAAAGTTTTATATAGCACGAACAGAACCCACAAGGCTATCAGAGCGCTTTACAATACACAGTTATTAAACATTAGATGGTTGAGGTAGTAAACATACATTCGGTATTCGCCATTCAGTACAATAGAGGTCGATAGTAGTATATGGATAGCATGGGTGACTAGTAGTCAACAAAGAATGATCCGCGAGGGAATCAGAACGCTTCACAATACACAGTTATTAAACATTAGGTGGTTGGAGTAGTAAACATACATTCGGTATTCGCCTTCAATACAAAAGATGTAGGCAATAATATATGGATTGCACAGGTGTCTAGAGGTCACAATAGATTTAAAGTCTTAGGATGTGAATTTGTTCATTAGAAGCACTTTTACTTCTTTTTTGAAGGAGGTAAAGGAAGAGATTCCGCGTACCACTGGTGGTAGGGAGTTCCAAATCTTCGGTGCAATCCATGAGAATGCTCTGCAGCCAGTTCACTTTTTATGGAAGGATTGTGGTTTCAGTAGTAGTGAAGTCGCACTTCGCAGTTGTCTGCATCCTCCCGATCGCTCTAGCTTTAGACCGAAGTAACTGGAGGTATTGCTATGCAGGGCTTTATGGGTCATGAAAGCAATTTTTAGGTGTATTCTTGCCTCGTAGGGCAGCCAGTTCAGAACTTTCAAGGTCTTAGAGATGTAGTTATTTCTTTCAGTTCCTGATAACAGTTTGGCCGCAGCGTTTAACGATGCCCTCAGCGGGCCGGCCAGTATTTGGGGAGACCGCATAGAGTGGTGCGTCCATAGTCTAATCTTGTTATATCTAAAGGGGTCACATAATGAAAAGAGGGGACAGAATTAGAAGGAAATAGGTGTGAATAATCAAGAGGTAAAAGATAAGATCGTACGATGTTTTTATTCACAAGGTACTCAGCAACCATAAACTAGGTTAAGCATAACAATTTTTTCAATATTTTTAGTAGTATTTGTGTGCCCACATGCACAACGCGAAGGGAAGTGATAGTGCTGTGAAGGGATTTCGGTGAAAAAGTGCAAAAGGCTCACATTATAATTTACAAACAACTCTTTAGATGCAAACAGAGTTTTATTGATAGACAATAGCCAGGCTTGAGAACTGCGAGAAAGTACCTTTTCTCTTTAGCAAACCGTAGTCTTTCGACGATTTCTATTATTCCAACCGCGATGGACATGCCCCCTAACCATACTTCCTAGTTACAGGCAAGGCGCGGTGGTTAACGTACGGGAATTCTTGCCGTCCGCATGAACTTTGAGCAACCTGCCCAGTCCCGCGTTTGGTTACCATTTTTAAGACTTATACGTAGGTAAGTGGCGGCGTGGTGGCTTCTGCCAACGATTCTCTTTCCACAACTATAAATAAATAATATGACAATTTCCAGAGGCACCGTATGACGCCCAGTTTTCATCATTTCAGCACAGAGAATTTCTACCGTCCGTAACCAATACTGCTCAAGTCGTGACACCGATCACAGTATAGGTAAATCCTCCCTCCTCCGCCCCCTTTAAGTGTCCTGAACTTAAAATAGGCTAGTTTCCCAGCTTATTGAACGAGGATTGTTTACAATTCGTTTTCCCCCCTGTACTTGACTTGCAGATCATTGTGAAAGCGAGTTCACACGAAGTTCCAGGCAAACCCGACCATGGGGTCCTGGAGGTAAGATAATGCGCATTTTTACCGAGGCACTAATGGTGATAATTTCTAGAGACCTGCTAATTATGGCATATCCTTGACCTTACTTAATACCCATATCGCGCCCTGTGTGTGCTAGTAATTTGCTTTACAAATATTTGCATCTCTATGATGGGGTTCATAACACACACTCAATGATGATGTCCTTCAAATACAAGCCCAGTTCTATCTACGATAGGCGACACACGCCTGGTCCGATGATTGTTAGTCACTCTGGTTTTGTATGTGAAATTTCTCTATTTTATACCCAAGCGGGTGTTTACCTGCGCAGGGCAATGTAGGGATCTTTTCAATAGACCCGGAGTATAATTTTGCTTTTTAACTTTTCCCTTTAGGTAGTCTGCCCACCACATCCCTCCGTCCTGAGGAAGACCCGTTCTGTAAGGGTAACTTTCCCTACCCAATCCAGGGTCGAAACGTAGACTACTCATTCCACCCGTACCAGCTTCTACCCCCAAGCAAGATTAATACAGCTACAATAGGAGCCTGGTCTTGGAATTTGCTTGACTTATTGCTGTCTTTTGTGGCCCCGCGATGGGGAACCACGTGGAATAATGTTTTTACTAAACTTAAAGAATTTAAATTAATTGTTTGTTAAGAACAAGTACACTTTTTTTCACTTTTTCACCGAAATCCCTTCACAGCACTATCACTTCCCTTCCCTTCGCGTTGTGCATGTGGGCACACAAATGCTACTAAAAATATTGAAAAAATTGTTATGCTTAACCTAGTTTATGGTTGCTGTGTACCTGGTGAATAAAAACATCGTACGATCTTATCTTTTACCTCTTTTGATTATTCACACCTATTTCCTTCTAATTCTGTCCCCTCTTTTCAGTCTGGGACCCCTTTAGATATAACAATTTGCTACCCAGGTCCCTTTGACTTTGTTTGGGTTAACGCTTTTTCATAACATAACATAGTCTAATCTTGGTAGCACTATGGCTTGTACTGCCATTTTTAAGTCGGTCTGTGGGAGGAAGGGTTTACGTTTCCTTCGTATACTCATCTGGTGATTAGCTCCCTTGGTGGCATTAGTGATTTTTGCCTGCATGTTCAGGTGTTTGTCTGTGGTGACTCCCAGGGATTTCCCGGAGTCAATGATGTGTAGAGCACAGTCAAAGGAAGTTAGATGTTTCAACCATAAGTCTATCTTGGGTGTGTGATTGGGTGGGGAGATGAGGAGGAATTCAGTTGTTTTGGTGTTAAGCAAGAGGTGGTTGCCAGTGAGCTAACTTTGAGTATTCTGTGGAATAGCGTTGAGGGAGATAAAGTCTTCTGGTGAGGAGATTTTAATATACAGTTGAATTTAAAAAAAATTGAATTTAAAAACATTTATTAAGCGCGCTTATACCACGCGGTTTCATGGCGCTTTTCAGATTGCGAACCAACAACAGTTGGGAGTCGTCCGCATATAGGTGATATAGAATGTTCGCCGAGTTCAATGCGTTTGCCAGGGTCTCCATGAGAAGATTAAAAAGAATGGGTGAAAGTGCTGAGCCCCCGCTGTCAGCACTGATGCATCTGTGACACCCTTTCTGGAAAAACCCTGACACTTGCTATCTCGGAACCCCCTAACATGACCAACAACATGGCGCCTATCTACTCATCGATCAGTTTATGAGTCCCACACCCCAACTCCTCAATCATGACTCCATCTCTATTCCCCCCTCCCCTGGTTCTCCCTACTTAGCTTCTCCCTAACACCATAAACCGGAGCAGTCTTACCTGGCCTCCTGGCCCACATCACGAGCTCCTGTTCCCACATTACTAATGATGCCAAACTGACCGAGATTTCTCAAGAGCTTCATCAACTTAAGGTTGAGGTTTAAAGCCTAATATCCCTCACCTCTGAGCTCGCTAATTGTTGGTGTCCCACCAGGCTGATGGGTAAGAATAGACACTACCTTTAGCAATCCAATAACAATCATGTTAGACAGAAGTCACCCCTCACATCCAATGGGATCCCAGCAATCGCAATGTCTCCTCATGTGATCTGGAAGACAATTCTCTACCCCCACGCCTCCACCCGACCCATCAGGATGAAAGATACTCTATTGGACAACAATATTTACTCCCTCCTCTTTCAGTCAAATCGACATTGAGATCCTTGGCCCAATCCCAAAGCAGTTAACAATTCCAACTTCAAGTAAATTCCCATCACTCAGGCTGCCTCCGCTGTCGCCATACCCTACCTGAAATGTACGCTACTCAACTGCAGACCGGCATCTAAACACGCAGTCCTCACTGAAACTTGGCTCAATGACTCCTTCACACCAATGATCGACATTCTAGTACCGCCCAGCTACGACATCATCAGATTAGATAGACGAAACAGACCTGGTGGAGTTAACCCCTGTACTCACGGCAATAATCTCTCTATTAAAGAAGCACAAAATGTTACTCTCATCTCGTGTCAATATCTAGGCATCGATATCCTGAGTACAGATTGGCCTCGATACAAACTGTATGTGTTAACACCCACCTCCAGGACATAACCTCCCATTTATTGAGCAAATTATGGAAATCATCACAACCAACTCCAGTGTATACTGCGCCCAAATCTTTCTTGGTGACTTCAACCTCTACTGGAATGACCCGATGACCAATCAGTGATTAGCCCAAAAACCTTCCTAGCTGATCTAAACTTGATCCAAATATGCGAAAGTCCTACAAACAACGTGGGAGCGACCTTGGATCTAATTATCTCTAAAGCTAATTCGATTCAACTGGAATCTATCATTCCATCTGATTGGACAGACCATCACTGCATCACTTTGCTCATCACTGAATCGCTGTCCTCAAAACAGGTTCAAATAAAAAAAACAGACACTGGAAAAGGAGCCCTGGAAACATAAACCTTAAAGAACTCACATCTAACAGCAATTACATCCTACCCCCTCCTGAAGACATGTCAGATGTCCATGACCTTATTGATCATTACACTAATTCAATGACAAACATTCTATACTATGGCACCCCTCCAACTAAAAAGAGGTACAATGGTAGTCTCAACGCTGAAAGATGCAATCTAAGATTGAGTGAAGGGTCATGGAGATTCTCCTCCCCATTCAAACACCTCCAGCACCTGAGATCTCTAAGAATCATTTACAACAAACGCATACATAGCTCAAAAGCAAACGTCTTTAGGAAATAGCTAAACAATGCCAGGAAGCGACCTAAAAAACTGTTTGAACTCATTAAATTGCAATCTAACAGGCAGCCCCAACCTGCTTTCTGGGTTTAATCTACAGCCTAACTGCGAAGAACTTGCCGCCGCCTTCCTGGGAAAGACGAAAAAAATTGAAAGTGATTTAAAGACTTCATTGGATCGCCTCCCGGCGCCTTCACACGTCAGCCCCCACCCACCCATGTGGCCTGAGCATCCTGCACACCCCCCAAAAAAATATTGCCGCGTGGAGAAATATATATCCTTGATTTTATCATAAAAAAGCATGCCTTTTTATCACATAGCTCCTGGGAAACCTCGGTGTTGGCAGAACCCGAGAGGGCCAGGAGGGAAATAATCAGAGTGAAGATTCCCCTCTGGGATTTGATGGATTCCGTCATCTTGGAATAGTAGATAACCTTTTCCTCATTAATAGCTAGCCTGTATTCCTTCAATCTGAGTTTATGCAGGTCCCTTTTGGCTGAGATAAGCTCACAGCTCCATATTTTTTCCTGCTGTCAGCATACCTGTCTAAGGTTTCTAAATCTTTCGGTGAACCAGGGCGTCGAAGGGCGTTTTCTGTCCACATAAAGCTCCATAAGAGGGGCAAGAGAGTCCAGAGCCGCCAAGAGCCAGTTGGAAAAATCATCATAGATTGAGTTCACATCCAGGTGGGGGAGACAGCAATAATTACTAAGCTTAATTAGAAGACCCTCCTTATTTATACGGCTACGGTTTCTCTTCATCTCCACCCTGTTCTTAAAATTAGGATCTGGGTGGGATTCTGCAATTCGCAGTAAAAATGGAATGGCGTAATGATGAGACCAAGGGAGTGGGATAGGATCATTCAACCCTATCCTCGGATCGTTAGCGAAGATACCGTCCAGAATGTGTCCCGCCATATGAGAGGGGCTCCTCACCACTTGTGGGACACCCCCGCGCCGCACGGCCACCAGCTGCTGTGTGTGCCCCTGCCCGCCCTCTGCCTCGCTACTGCCTCGTTTTGCCGGCTGCCGGCTGCCCCCGCAGTAGGGTTGTTTTGACAAACATTTGTGCCTGTTTTCTCTCCTTAACTCCGTGCATCTCCTTTTTTCTTTCCTTATTTTGCCTGTTTTGTCCAACAGTTGTGCTTGTGTAGTATTCTCCGTGTATCTTGGTATCTTTCCCCCTCATACCCCTTGTTTTGTTGCAGATTTGTGCCTGTTTTGTTCATCCTTCGTGTTGTCCGCCGCCCTCCACCCTCCCTTCCCGCCACCGCCGCTTGTCCCCGCCCCTTTCTTCTCTTCTGTATCCCTCCCCGCTCCCGCCTCCCAGCTGCTCCGCCCACCCGCGCACTTCGCCTTAAATGGCGACCGTGCGAACGCGCAGCGGTCACGCGCAGCGGGCGCGCCGATTGTGCGCCGAAGGCGCGCCAAAGGTAAGCCCGTCTGCGCCCGTCCGCGCCTGGACCGCGACCAGCGCCAGGACCCCTGGCCCACGAAGACCCCGTCCGACCCGCCTGACGTACTCCGCCGCCTCCCTCACCGCACTCGACACCGGCCGACGCCCAGAGTGCTACCAAGCCACTCCACGACGCACCCACGGACCTTTCAGCTGCCGCGCCTGCAAGTTCGCCTGCATCCGGACCTGCCTCACACCAGCACCCGCCAAATCGAACACCAGCAGCACACACCTCAAGTGCATCCTGCTCAACACCCGTTCCGTCCACAGACACGCCGTAGAACTCTGGAACCTCCTAGACGCCACAGCCCCTGCCGTTGCCTTCCTCACGGAGACCTGGATGAACGCCTCTTCAGCTCCCGACATCGCCATCGCCATCCCAGAAGGCTACAAGATCGTCCGCAGGGACCGCAACGCCAACCAGATGGGAGGAGGCATCGCCATCATCCACAGGAACACCATCCGTCTCACGACCAGCACCGACAACACCCTGACCAGCGCCGAACACCTGCATTTCCAGATCCACACCAACCCGAACACCACCCTCAGAGGCACCCTGATCTACCGACCCCCCGGACCACGCACACATTTCAGCGAGGACATCGCCGACTTCGTCAGCCCGCATGCCCTCCCCTCCGCTGACTACATCCTCCTGGGAGACCTCAACTTCCATCTGGAAAACAACAACGACCGCAACTCCAGCACCCTGCTCGACAACCTCGCCAACCTGGGACTCAAGCAACTGGTGTCCACCCCCATCCATCGCGCCGGACACACACTCGACGCAGTCTTCTCCTCCAGCAAAGACGTCAGCTTCAGCCACGCCACTGAGCTTCAATGGACAGACCACAGCTGCGTCCACTTCACCTTCAAGAGAACGACGACCCACCACCACCAGCAACAGACCGCCCGTAGAAGCTGGAACAAGATCACAGCAGACCAGCTCGCCACGTCCCTGAGCCAGCACCCTCCTGCCAGCTCAGCAGACCCCAGCCAGGCCGCCGACAACCTCACGAAGTGGATCAGCAACTGCGCGGACGAGCTCGCCCCTCTGAGGACCCCGCCTAGCAGACCCGGCAGCAAGAAGGCCCCATGGTTCACCGACGAACTCAAGAGCTCCAAGAAGAACTGCCGAGCCCTCGAGAAAGTCTGGAAAAGGGAACCGACACCGGACAACAGGACCTCCTTCAAACTCGCCACCCGGAAACACCACCAGCTGATCCGCACCGCCAAGAAAACAGCTTTCAAGGACCGGCTGGACAACAACGCACACAACTGCAAGGAACTCTTCAACATCGTGAAAGAGCTTTCCAACCCCAGCGCAGGAAACAACGACATCACCCCATCGCAAGACCTCTGCAACTCCCTCGCCTCATACTTCCACAACAAGATCACGGACATACACAACAGCTTCAACAACCAACCAACGCACACCATGACCGAACAACCACCCCCCACCACCGCCCTCCACGCCTGGACCCCGATCAGCACCGAAGACACCATCCGCTCGATGAACTCCATCCACTCCGGATCACCAACCGACCCCTGCCCTCACCACGTCTTCAACCAGGCCGACGCAGTCATCGCACCCCACCTGCGAGACATCATCAACACATCCTTCGACACCGCCACCTTCCCGGAGAGCTGGAAGCACGCCGAACTCAGCGCTCTACTCAAGAAACCAACAGCGGACCCCACCGACCTCAAGAACTACCGCCCCATCTCGCTCCTCCCGTTTCCAGCCAAAGTCATTGAGAAGAACGTCAACAAGCAGATGGCCGCCTTCCTCGAGACGAACGGATCCCTCGACCCCTCACAGTCTGGCTTCCGAGCCAATCACAGCACCGAGACCGCCCTCATCGCCGCCACCGATGACATCCGAGCCCTGATGGACAATGGAGAAACAGCGGCCCTCATCCTCCTTGACCTCTCCGCGGCCTTCGACACGGTCTGCCACCGCACCCTAGTGCAGCGCCTCGACAACGCCGGAGTCCAGGGGAAGGCACTGGAATGGATCATCTCCTTCCTCGACGGAAGAACACAGAGAGTCCGCCTACCACCGTACAAGTCAGAGGCCACCGAAGTCATCTGCGGCGTCCCCCAAGGATCCTCTCTGAGCCCAACCCTCTTCAACGTCTACATGAGCCCCCTCGCGGCCATCGTACGCAAACACAACCTCAGCATTATCTCCTACGCCGACGACACCCAGCTGATCCTCTCCCTGACCAACAACCCCGCCGCTGCCAGAGCCAACCTGCACGAAGGGATGAAAGAGGTAGCCGAGTGGATGACGACCAGCCGCCTGAAACTAAACTCGGACAAGACGGAGGTCCTCATCCTGGGCTCCTCGCCCTCCGCCTGGGACGACTCCTGGTGGCCCCCCGCCCTGGGTACCGCACCCAAACCGACGGACCACGCACGCAACCTGGGCTTCATCCTGGACTCCTCCCTCTCCATGACCAGGCAAGTCAACAACGTCTCCTCGGCGTGCTTCAACATCCTGCGCATGCTACGGAAGATCTTCTGGTGGATCCCCACCGAGACCAGGAAGACCGTCACCCAGGCCCTCGTCACCAGCCGGCTGGACTACGGCAACGCCCTCTACGCCGGGACCACCGCCAAACTCCAGAAGAGACTCCAGCGGATCCAGAACGCCTCAGCCAGACTCATCCTCGACATCCCACGAACCAGCCACATCTCCGGACATCTGAGAGACCTGCACTGGCTCCCCGTCAACAAAAGAATCACGTTCCGCCTCCTCACCCACGCACACAAAGCCCTACACAACCAAGGCCCGAGCTACCTCAACAGCCGAATCAACTTCCACGCTCCCAAACGCCACCTCCGATCAGCCAGCCTCGCCCTCGCCGCTGTCCCCCGCATCCGAAGAGCGACATCAGGAGGAAGGTCCTTCTCCTACCTGGCCGCCAAGACCTGGAACTCCCTCCCGACCGACCTGCGCCTGACCCAAGACCACCTCTCCTTAAGGAAGAAGCTGAAGACCTGGCTATTCGAGCAGTAGCGGCACCCCCCCCCCCCCAGCGCCTTGAGACCCTTCGGGTAGGTAGCGCGCTCTATAAGTGTCATTGATTGATTGATTGATTGACCAGCTGAGCAAGGCCACAGGAGTCCATAGCTTCCAGGAAAACCTGTGTTTCAGAGCACAGAGTTTTCTCCAAATGGAAGTTAAAATCACCTAGCCAAGATCTAGCCAAATAAGGCTCAATCCGATTGCTGAAGTCCTGATTAAACATTCCTCTGGGTCCGGGAGGCCGGTAGCTGACCACTCCCACAAAACTATCAGTGGGTAGTATCTTCAAAGAGAAATATAGGGCCTGATAGGGATCTGAGGGAGCGGTGAGGGCCGCAGTGAAGCACGAAAAGGTGTCTTTATAAAGTACTCCCAACCCCCCCTATCAAGTCTGGACAGAGCATACCCTGAGGGGATGGCCTCCACCAGGTCAAGTTTGGACAGAGCATACCCTGAGGGGATGGCCTCCACCAGGTCAGGCTCTGAGCAATCTCTAGCCCAGGTTTCAGTAATAAATACCCAATCAGACATACGGAAGGAGACAAAATCATTAATTCTGCCCTATGTTTAATCAGAGATCTGACGTTCAGGAGATACCCTGAAAAGGACTGTTTCATGAGTAAGGGTAGGGCTGACACGTTTCCCCTTGGGTTTTTTAGCTACCGCAAATGGAATGACTGTCTTACACTCATATAGCCCAATGCTCACAGTTCATCGACCTGCAGTGCACATCCTTCTGTCATTGAAGCTCCAAGAGCTGTCCTCTTGCGTAAACAAGGGGCTTAGCAGGATCTACAATAAAAAGGCCAAGGCGTAAACTTGGCACGGACGGGCACAGACAGGCGTGCCTTTGGCTCGCCTGCTGTGTGCGTTTGCAGCTCGTCCGGCCCGGCATTCAGAAAAAACAACTAGAGCGCTGCCCATCGATCTGGGACAGGAAGTGGAGTAGAGAAGCAACAGTGAAACACTCACTAGGAGGCGCTAGGGGGTGCACAGCGGAATGGCTGTATGACATGACAGCTCCGCCGGGCAGGCACCAACAATGAGGGAATTCAGGTGTTAAATGGTCGAACTTTGATGTGCCACACACGAAAAACGAAATGAGAAGATACCGGGACTAGGACACAATAACTTGAATAACTGAAGGACCGCGATTCCAGGAAAAAACGGAGACTGAAGCCGAAAACGTCAGGAGGGTAAGATGGCAGCCGCCAGAAAGGAAATGTTCGGAGAGCTCAACTGCTGTCATATCTGCTGCATCGGATCTATGCAGGATGCTTGTAAAGTGGCGGTAAGGCGCAAATGTGTTACGAGACAAAGCGCAGGGAACCATACTGTAAGGGCAGCGAGACCCAAAATGGCGGCACCCATAGGCAAAGCAATAAACCGATTGTAATAGAGATGTGCGTCAACACCCGCAAACTTTAAACTCAAAAACATTGTATGGCACGTACAGGGACAGCAGTGGTACAGTAATTGTGTAATTTAACTAACGAGCAGGGATAACGGTGCGCAATATACACCGCAGTGGCACTTGGATGCTGGGACAGCTGGGACCACGAAATGGCGGCCCTAGGACGCAACACCAGAGGCAATGAAGGAAGGAACCGGGAAAACACAGATTTGCCTACAGACTAATGGGCATAAACCTCACACCTTTACACAAACAGGGGAATAAGCGGCGTTCTCACAGGCGTGAATCCTTGCATGCTGGCGGCTTATATCGAATGAGGGTATTGAACACACGGCAAGTTACACAGCATAGCGCTGAGAGAGAGGACTGGCGAAAGGGCGACTTTGAGCGGACCAAACATGATCAGTGTATGT
Source organism: Lissotriton helveticus (assembly GCF_964261635.1). Lineage (NCBI taxonomy): Eukaryota > Metazoa > Chordata > Amphibia > Caudata > Salamandridae > Lissotriton > Lissotriton helveticus. Next base: position 663,768 of record NW_027611684.1, on the reverse strand, counting down.
AATCGATGAAGGAGACTCTGTGATATATAGAGTACACCACCAGTTACGTCCAGCCAATTGCGCTGAAGGTGGCCCAAGGGGAGTTGCATGTAAAGACAATGGTCGGATTCCAGATCACTTGCCTTGGAAGCCCCACCTATTGAAAACATAACGACGAGAAAACAACAGCAGGTGGAGACGCATGGCGCTGTGGGCTAAGTGAGACAGGTCGCAATCAGCCCGGGGCCGAATAAATAAAAGTCCGCTTCCTGTGTAGGAGGCACATATCGGGACACTACAACGCTCAACCCTGCCCTCTCAAGTGTATGCAGGGTGATATATGTGAGGACAATTGAACGTCGCATTGGTTTCCAATAGTGCAGCGCAAGACATAGTAACGGTCCTTCCGGATAGACGAAGTCACATAGCACTTCACGATGGTGCGACCAGACAGGCAGCAACCAAAGATCACTTTTGAAGCCAAAAAGGCGCCAAAGGGAATTGGAGAGCAGGTGGAGGGTGAACAACCTTCAGATATGCTGGCAGAAAGCAGTATGGAAGCCATCCTCAAAGCCATACAGTCAAATCTGCAAGACATCAACGGAAAACTAGATCACTTAGCGTGTCGAATGGACAGCATGGCGGTGAAAATGGACAAACAAGGGAGCGACTGGACACGGCTGAAACACGTATCTCGGCAGTCGAGGACGAGACACAAGCTAAGGCAAACAAGTGTAATGGCATGGAAAAAGTCCTCGACGTGATTAAGGCCAAGGCCGAGGAGTTGGAGGCTCGTTCCAGACGTAATAACATAAGGATAGGGGATTACCAGAATCGACAAATACAGGCCCCATGGAGACCTACAACGAGCAGCTATGTACAGACATCTTTGGAGCAGAAGCACTATCGTCAATCTTTATCATCGAAAGGGCGCACCGAAGCCACCACCGGGCGCTGCACTGCGGCCAATTGTGGCTCGCGTGTTGTACTATAGGGATCGAGACAATATTCTACGACTTGCACGTGAGAAAGGACAGATAAATCATCAAGGGAACAAGTTGGAGTTCTATCCAGACCACACTATCACAGTTCAGCAAGCACGAAGAGAGTTCGCGGCGGCAAAAGCAAAATTACGAACAATGCAGATAAACTATGCCATGCTCTATCCTGCTCGTTTGAAGGTAACGTGGGAAGGGAAATCGACTATTCTCTCAAGTCCCAAGGCAGCTCAAAAATTTATAAAGATGGTGTCAAAACAGAATAAAACCGCGGGAAGTAGGGAACAGAGGCGAGATTCGGACTAGAGGGATGGTGCTACAATGGAGAATGTAAGCGGTGATGGCCGATCGGCAGAATTAACGATGTGCGACTTGGATAAGCTTCACCGGGGTAAGAATATGCAGAGACGATGGTGGAGACAGTGGTGAGTGCACAGCCAAAATCAAGGCCTAAGTCATACTCTGGACTGCACAGTCGGATCAGCGAGTATGCATATGACACTATGTAGTGGGCTCGACCGTATAGATCTGCACAGACTAAACGATGTATGAGAAACGTAGGGTTCGTGTTACGACACTGTGCAGCATAATGTCGAAATTTGTTTATTACACCTGGCATGGTTTAAGTGCGACACGTATAATGGCGTTGATGAAAGACTGATTAACTGTAGAGCAGATGTAGGACTACGCGCGGAGGTCGAACTCCCAAGTCTGCTAGATGTAACATGCTGATACTGGACACATGTCTGCTCTGCTTTACAACCCTAATGTTTAAAATAACGAAGTCAGTGAGGTTGTTTATTGCCAGCTGTTGCATGGAGAAATAGAGTAGTGGAGCTGCGTGAAATTGTTATATTGTTAAGGCACAGGTACTAATGTGGTATAACATACTGAACTAATTCCCAAATTATACATTTACATAACACAGTGAAGATCTGCCCCCATCCATTGAGTTGGATGGTGTAGTGTACCCTCGATGGACCTCCACGTGGGTGATCCCCATACAAGTTATGTTATCAAGGGTTGTTAAATGGGGGCAGCGGCTTCAGCAGGATTGGGTTTCTGAAGTGGGTGGGGATGGGAGGGGAAGGGGTTTTGTTCAAGTTCAGAGACCAAAGCATTTAAGATGCATTGCTGAAATTCGTGTTGTAAGACGGATGCCTGTAAAGGGTAACGTGCTACCGAGAAGTTATGACAGTAATGAGAATAGACGCTATCACACTATCATGGTTAAGGAAATGTCACAAAATGTTGAATGGCTCAGAAAGTAAAAGTTGATGGAAACGCAAATCTGAACTCATAACGTTGAACGTACGTGGCTTCACGAACCCGAAGAAAATTAGGCAGATATTTGCATGTTTAAGTAGGTGGAGAATAGATATAGCATTCCTACAGGAGACTCATATTGCGCCTAGCACACATAAATCTATTGGTGCGAAATGGGCGGAATCAACCCACGCATCTAACTATTCATCATATTCAAGAGGGGTCATAACGCTCATACGGAAGGGAACAAATTTCAAAGCGAGTGAGGTGATATTGGATCCGAATGGGAGGTACGTCATACTAATAGAGATGTTAAGGGGACAGAGGTTCACACTAGCTAACGTCTATGGGCCCAATATAGACACACCTGAATTCTTCCAAGAGATGTGGAATCACATGCACACAATGCGCGATACGCAAATATTGTGGGGAGGGGACTTCAATGTAGCGCTGGTAGATCAAATAGATCGTTCTGCAAATTCTATAGAATCACACAAGAAATCTAGAGCAAAAGTTTTGGATATTATGGCCTCACAATAAACTGGATCAAGTCATCAATAATCCCCTTAATGAACACGACCACTCCACACGACACTGAATTTCCCTTGGACTAGCAGACCGAGCCTATAAGGTATCTAGGGGTCTGGTACCATAGGAATCCCGAAGTGGTCATCCGCACGAATTATGGAAGAGTTATCTCTACCTTAGAAGATAAAATTGACCGCTGGATACAACTACCGCTCTCACTCGCAGACCGGATTGCGATCGTGAAAAAGAATATCCTACCTAAATTCCTATACCTTTTTAATAACATACCCATACCTCCCCCGAGTGCAGTTTTTAAAAACATAACGTCCTTGGTGCTTAAAGTAATATGGGCAGGAAAACAGGCACGCGTAGAACTTAGAAGATTGACGCTACCCTATGAGAGAGGAGGATTCTGTGTCCCAGACTTCTTACTATACTACTTGTGTGCCCAAGCGCAATATGCGGTTTATTGGTACCACAAAATACCATATCTCACACACACTGCGGTGGAGGAGGGGGATGCGATACCGGTGCCACTCACAGCCATAATAACACATAAACGTCCACCGTTACATGCAGAAGACATAAACACTATTGATACTACGGTGAAGGCATGGCAAAGACTAGGACATCTAGCGCATAAAGTACCGTTGTATGCTCCGGCCTTGCCGCTACACTATCACCCGGAGTTCTCGGTGACAGAGGAGACTGTAGGTATGGATCTACTGAGGCAGGTAGGATTCGACACAATGGGAGATTTATTTCATGAGGGGCAATTCCGGCAGGCACGGGACCTGACATACATTCAAAACCAAACCTTAATGTTCAAATTCACTTACTATAGACTACAGAGGGCGAGACAAAAGTTATATCCAGATTACCCAGCTGAACCAGCAAGTTTAAATACACTCCAACTTATATTAACGACATCCAACACCGCACACTTGGTATCAAGACTCTATTCAGTCGCACAGGTGGAAATCCCGTATACTACTGATAAGGACAAGTCAAGATGGGATGCATGGCTGGCTGACCCTCTAACTGAGAAGGAATGGCAAACGACGTGTGCATTAGTAAAATTACTCACGCCTAATGGCAACTTGCACATCATACACTTCAGATATATCCACCAAACATATTATATGCCGGTTAAACTATGTATATATGGCCTACAAGAAGAGGCAACATGCAAAAGGTGCGGGGCAGATGGGGCTGATTTGCTTCATCTGGCATGGAACTGTGTGAGGGTACAGGCGTTTTGGGAAGAAGTGACCACCAACATCACTAAGATGGTAGGAACTGAAATAGCGTGCACGGTAAAAAACTGTTCGCTAGGTCTACTGACGAATGTGAAAGCGGAAAATCGTAAGTTCTGTGCCATAGCATTATTGTTAGCAAAGCGTCAAATTGCTCAGTGTTGGGGAAGCACAAAAGTCCCAAAGGTGATCCAATGGTTTCGAGATATGTCTTATTGTAGAGATCGACTATTGACGTATGAAGAGGAACTGCCAGCCAGATCTAGGCCGAAAGAGTACTGGCGTTTCTTTACAGACTATGTACGCACCATTGACATGGATGAGGTACTGTAATTCCAGAACTATCGATCACTGAATCCACGGAAGTCGGTAAGCAATGATTACCCTTACAATATTGTCCTAGGATACTGTACATGTAATGTCTACACATGGATAATGAATGCGGAAATGTAATGGTCTGAGTTACTGTTTACAATATGATTTTATTTTGTACTCTTTAATGAAAATCAATAAACAAATTTTTTTTAAAACAGTGAAACACTCACTTCCTTCCACACAATTGGCGAGCCGTGGTGGACTGGGGAAGGAGCAAAAGACCCCCACAAGCCCCCCACCCCCCTCAGATGAAGAACAAAAGCAGAAGAGTGCCTAAAATAGTTTAAAAAATATTTTCCCATTAGAACGCACACAATGATTCAATGAAATTTTTAAATCACAGCCACTTGCTAAACGCAGTAGCAGCGCAACCGCGTGGCCCCTCTAATCAGGGTGAAACATCATCACGTGGTGTAGAGGAGGAGACAAATGTGATAATAGTTAAGGAACTGCTGGGCAAAACTGATCTAAAAAGGAACCGGGCCTGCACTACACCAGGAAGAATGTGGCTCCATCATATTATTATCAGAAGTTTGATAACAACAAGAATAGTGCAGAGAGGGAGTCAAATGGGAAGAGACAAAAAAAAACAGAAAGAAAGAAACAGGTGAAAAGGAAACATAGAGTTATAGGAATCCTTACCTGACAGTTATATTATATTTTGTTCCCCCAAGGGTGGCAGCCACGCTGCACTGCCTGTCATCCCAGAATACCTTGAAAGGAAGTAAAGAAATAATTTTGCATCAAGCGACAATCACACTTCATCACATTTTACAAATAACCGTCCTGGATTTACAAAACAACCGATCCCAGGTTGAACCAGAGTCTGACTTCAGCCTCCTTTAACAGCTATTGCTGTGAATGTTCAACAATTAACCAGCGTGGTCCCGCATGCGGCTGTTAACTGTTCAACATTCACAGCAACAGCTTTGAAACAAAGGTTTCAGAGTACCGGAGGTGTTACAACTCCCTCGGTCTCTGGGACACCGTTGTTTTATTGACTAACACATTCTGCCCTCATGGGGCAAACAGTGTAATGACCTTATAGTCAGCCATAGCAGGCAATACTGCCCATTAAAGGACCGCTCCCTTGGTAAAGGCCCTTGCCTGTGGAGCTACAACAAGCTTCAAAGCTATATTAAAGGTTTCAAATCATTACTGAAGGCATAAACATGGTTACTCAGTCAGAGAAATAATTATCATAATATTTGCAGGAGGATCACATATTGGTAACCTCTAAAGTATATCAAAAGCCAGAATCAGAACTAACTCTATCTGCAAACTGAAAATCATTACTCTGCTCACCAACGCCATGCATATCCTAATTCACACCAGCAACAAACCCAGAATCAAAACGAGAATACAATCTGTGAGAATCACTTGCGTCACCCGTTTGGAACATTTTTTTCTGAGCCATCATTATTTTTTCTTTGATATTTTTCTGTTTAGTAACAAAATTCTCACTACAGAACTTTGCGTAAAACAAAATCTCTTCCGGAATGTTAGTCTGAAGCCCCTCACATTTTTCTGGATATGTGAACTAACCTCTGGGTGTAACGCTAAAAGATGCAACCTCTTTTACCCGGTCTTTGCCTTTGCAATATTGTCTGTAACTCTGCATTAATCTCTTGTAATATAAAAAAATATTTTGAGGCGCTTCACTCTGTGGCTCTTCAATTGGCCAGTTTACAAGCAACTTACACTCATTCCACAAATCTCTTGGGACAACAATTAACAAACTTAAACTCAGCTCTCGACCACCCCGCCTGAACGAACAGGCCTCATCTCCACTGCATCCCTCCTGGAGAGGGCCCCACCTCCTTTGAACCACCCAAACACAGGACAGGCCTCACCTCCTCTACACCTTCCTGGACAGGCCTCTCCTCCTCTACACCTTCCTGGACAGGCCTATCCTCCTCTACACCTTCCTGGACAGGCCTCTCCCCCTCTGCATCCCTGGACAGGCCTCACCTCCTCTACACCCCCCGGACAGGCCTCACTCACCTCCTCTGAGCCCCCTGGACAGGCCTCACCTCCTCTACACCCCTCTGGACAGGCCTCACTCACCTCCTCCGAGCCCCCTGAACAGGCCTTGCTTCCTTGGCATCCCCCCGACAGGTCTCGCCTCCTCTGCACCTACCGCCAAACAGGGCTCACCCCCTCTACATGCCATGGACAGTCCTCACCTCCTGAATGTAAAGCAGCTTTTTTTTACCAGTCTATAATCTCATGAATGACCAAATGAAAGGAGAACCACACCAGGTATATATATAAAATATATGTATTTATTCTAAACCCCCTAGTCTCTTTATGAGGCTAGAAGTCGAAGGACACAAGTTACAAGTCAAATACTCACAGTAAAAAGCACAATAGGCCCCATTGGGGGGACCAAACCACATTCTAAAATAGTGATATAAGGACCACGACTTGACTAGACACAAGGCCTAGAGCCTATAGAATCACTGGACCCCTTCGGAACCACCCAAGTTAGTGACACAGGGGACCCACGGGGGATGCATGCAGTGTGGGAACACAGCCGCAAGCTCCGTTAGCTTCTATGGGGAAAGTCGCGGTTGGAAATGTAAAGTTTCAGGACACTTAGGAGAGGACTAGGAACAAACCCTTTTGGACTTAGATGGTTCTAGGGCCAACACCCATGGCAGCACTGGGGTACTTGTGTTACCTAACCCAGGAAAGCCGGGAGCATAGGGGCCAAATGGTGTTGGGTCACGTCGTCGTTTTCAATGGCGAGTTGCTGCAAAGTGCTGCTGACATGAAGAGGAGAAGTGTCTGAAGAGATCCAAGTCTGGATCGAAGATGAGAAGAACCTGAAAGCAGAGGGGACAGAGTCTCGGTGACTAGTCAGTGACCAGGGGCACGATAGTCGAATGCCCACTGATGTCGGTACTTCAGGTGAGATGAGAGGAAGCTTGACTCTTCAGCCACGAGGACCAGGAGGCATTGACGACAACCAGAAGCAGGATTCAAGTTCGCCCACAAAGGATGTCAAACGCTGCAGCGTCAGTGTCCGGATTGGACACAACAAGCCTTGGCAACAGCAACCGACGCAGAAAGAAAACAATGGCTTCGGAGTGGACCAGCAAGGTCCAGGCGACTCACCAAGCGATGGAGAGTCAGGGCACGTCTGAAGCAACCAGGGAAGCCCAAGGAAAATCAGAATTGCCTTCTCAGGTACCCACAAGTCAACGGACAAGGGATCGTGAAGGTACCTCGAGCTGAATCACAGAATGGCGGCCCTCTGTTCACTCGGAGTGGGTAGGCCAGCAATCTTCAGTGGATTCTCTGCTCGGGGTCGGGCTACAAGTAATCCAAAGCACAGCTTCGAAGAACGTCGAGAAGCTGATGTACTTGCAAATGTGCATGCTGTCCAGGCGTTCCGGTTCCACATTACCCACGATGGCTACAGGTCTCGGCTTTGCTGGGGACTCAGATCAGCCTCGAGGAAGTCTGGAAATCCACCTCTGGTGTTGCAAAGTCTTTGTCGTCTGGCGGGAGCTTCGGAGATGCAGACCGGTCAGATGCGCCTTTGGTGCCTGCCAAGCAGGGGAGTAACTCCTTTACTCCAAGGGAGATTCTTCAGTCATCTTGCGTTCAACAGATCGCCGAAGGTCCAGGATTCAGTTTCAGAGTGTCCTCCAGGGATATCTAAAGTTCTGGTTACAGAGGTTCCTACATTATACCCAAGGAATGGGTTGGACTAGCTCTAGGGACCCACCTATGGGAGGGTTTGGAAAGAGGAGGGGCTACACCCATTTCCTTTGTTCAGTTTTGCACCAGAGCAGGGGCTGGTAGCCCCTGGGGCTGGTTTGAACTGAACTATGTACAGGGACACCAAATGTGCCCCGAGTGCAGACTTCAAAGCACTCTTGGAGTGCTCCCAACTAGCTCCAATACACAAAAGCCTGTCTGGGAGGTGGTTACACCTCCCTGTGACAGGAAAACTATTGTCAAGGCCTCCCGTGCCGGAGTTTCGCTCAGCAGCAGGAGGTCAGACTTGTGTCTGTGGCTGCAGCATCCATTTTGTGATGCCAGGGCTCTTTTAAGCTGGCACAGGGTATACCTGTGCTGTCATGTCTCTCCCTCTAGAAGGGTGGGATCAGACTCCCACACCAGTTGCTGGTGTGGGGGTATGATTCCAAGGTGTTTGACACCAAACACGACATGTTTCCATGCAGCCAGTCCAAAGCCAGCATTTACCGCAAGGTTATAATGCACTTAAGAGTAGATAAAGCCAGGCAGTGGTATTTGATTTAGGTAACAAAGCGCCACATAGAATAATTACACACATTATTTAAAGGAACCCAGTATTTGAGGGTGCTAAAAGGTGAGGAGAACCACCCCACTTCTCAGGATAGGCCTCTGCTTCTGGAACAAATGACACTCCTTAGCACACGTCTCACTTATAAAGTAACATAAGTATGTAACACGTTTCCACAAATTCAAAATTAAATAATGCATAAAAGATTAGTCTTCCTTCTTTTTTGTTGGTCACTTTATTATGTGCAAGTCTTCCCAGAAATTATCTACAGCCAACACGTGTTTCGTCGCAAACGGGAGGTCGTCCCGCGACTTTCTCAAGGCTGTGTGATTTAGCAAAAAGACACAAAAAGACCAGAATATATATTGGGAAAAACAGTCCCATTGATAACAAACAAACCATACTATATCAGTATTGGGAAAGTCACCAATCAAGTGTAACTCATGCTTGTGGTGGGATAAGAAATCAATACAAAAATCCAACAACACAATAACACAGAATATACCTCTGTGAAACAGTAGATCACTGAACCTAATAGCGATGGAGAAACCAAGTAAGTGCGCTTAGGATAGTAAGAGCCAGCTAAAACTCTCCCACACTAAACTAAGAACTTTCCGTTGTTAGAGTGATCGTGAGAAGTGTGAATCATTACGAGGGCTAAGGGTCATATTAAAAGAACTCTGAAGTGTGCACTGAATAGGTAAAATAAAATAGTGATGTGAGTAAGTGAAACTTAGACACTGAAAGCAAGTCTTATTTGAGGTTATATAAATACCTATCTCCTGTATGAGAACTGATTCTGTAAAACAAGCAGAAAGATTTGTATATATCAATCCATAATTTGAAATTCAATGTTTGAGATTAGCTCTAATACTAGTGCCTTTAAAATGGACCTACTTATTATGCGGTGATAATTCCTAACCGCAATGGGTTTCAGGTGTGGTAGCGTCTATGATTCCAAACGGATTTCACTGGTTTCTATTTCTTCCAGTAACAATCTTCTTAGTGCTGCAAAAATGTGAAATCACTAAATAATGCTTATTTGGAACCGTATTTCCTACTTAAGTCACTGATCATTACTAGCAACAAAGTCCTTGTTATTCTTTATTAAAAAGGCTTCAGAGCAACTTACGTGTTGTATAAATATTATAGTTTGCTTAATGAACATGCAGATTGACAACTCAATCGAAATGAAGTAACCTAAACCAAAAGACATGCCAACGAAAACCCATGCAGTATGCTGTTTGTAATGAATACCTGCATATTTGGGCCATAGTTACCAAAATCTTCCTTTTTATGCTACGTGTAAAGAAGCATATTGTGAGCGTAATAGTCTTAGTTTACCGTCATATCGCAACCATAAATTGGTGGATGTGAAGAGCCGCTGTAGTTAGAATGGCCGCCAAGTTAGAATAGAACGCTACGTCCTTCCTCTCTGTTTACACCACGAGAGTAGGGAGTGAATTCACAAACAACGTGAACACGCTGTTTACACTTCCGGTATTTAAACTAGTTTGGGAGACTTCTTCGCACAAGCATACTCGGCATCGAAGATACATGGTGGCATCGCGGAGGATTCTTTTTAAGAGTAGAACAAGGTAAAAAATAATGCTAATGCTGAGATGGTAGCACGACTCAGGAATTCTAGATTCTTCTAATGTTGAGTTTGCGATAACATTAACATCGTTATATGTCTTCGTGACAACTTTTAAATATTTTGTTTTTTTAAGGGAGCATACTATAGCCAGTTGGTGTTTTTGAGCCGCATACATAAGTACATTAGGAAGAATGTGTAATTTTACGTGTCACCTCTTGTTCTAACATTAACAAGATGTAACTCTCAGAGTGTTTAACATTCTAACTAAACCCGCGCTTCACAACCACCAACTTATGGTTGCGATACGACGGTAAACTAAGACTATTTTTTGGTTCCTCTCGAGGTACCTTTGCGATCCCCTGTCCGTTGACTTGTGGGTCCCTGAGAAGGCAGTTGTAACTTTCTTTGGGCTTCCCTGGTTGCTCCAGACGTGCCCTTACTCTCCATAGCTTGGTGAGTCCCCTGGACCTTCCTGGTCCACTCCAAAGCCATTGTTCTCTTCCTGTATGGGTTGCTGTTGCCAAGGCTTGTTGTGTCCAATCCGGGCACCAATACCTTGTGGTACAGCTCGAATACAGCTCCTGTTTGTCATCGACACCTCCTGGTCCTCGTGGCTGAAGAGTCAAACTTTCCCTCATCTCACCTAAAGCATCCGACCTTGGTGAACATTCGACTATCGTGCACCTGGTCACTGGCAAGTGACCCAGACTCTGTCCCCTCGGATTTCAGGTTCTTATCATCTTCAATTCAGGCTTTGATCTCTCTGGCACTTCTCCTCTTCCTGGCAGCAGCACTTTGCAGCAACTCGCCATTGAAAACAAAAACGCGACCCAACACCATTTGGCACCTATGCTCACGGCTTTCCTGGGATAGGTAACTCAAGTACTCGGGTGCTCCCGTGGGTATTAGCCCTAGAAACATCTAAGTCCAAAAGGGTTTGTTCCTAGTGAACTTCTAAGTAACCCTGGGCTTAAAAGTACGCTACGCTAACGGAGCATGCAAAGTTTGTACTAATTCACACATTGCAAATTGCACGTAGTACAGTGCCAAAACTGTGCTTAATCACGTAGCGTAGTCTCTAAATCAACAATATCCTCAGATTTATTTATTTATTTATTTATATCATTTCTAAAGCGCGCTGTAACCCTACGGGCATCCTGGCGCTGAAAATGCAGCTGATGGACTGGTCAGTGAAGGCAAAACAACAGGGGGGAGGCTTTATGGAGGTGATACATTAGGGAATAGCCAGGTCTTGATCCTTTTGCGGAAGAGCATCAGTTCGTTGGTTTTCCTAATTGCCAGAGGCAGGCTATTCCAAAGGTGGGCTGCCGCTATGCTGAAAGCTCTGCCACCATAGGTGGCTTTCCTGATCCTGGGTATACTAATAAGATTGGTGGAAGAGGATCGGAGGGCCCTTGTAGGTTCATACCACTTGAATTTGGCCTGCAGGGGTTTGGGACCCAGACCGTGTGCAGCCTTGAAAACGGTACACAGAGATTTGAACCGGATCCTCTGCTGAATGGGTAACCAGTGCAGCTCGGCCAGAGCAAGAGTGGTGGAAGAACGACGTCCTCGAGAAAGTACCATCTTTGCAGCTGCCGCCTGGATGCTCTGGAGCCTGGAGATCAGATAAGCAGGAGATTCCAGTAGCAGAGCATTGCAGCAATCTGACTCCTCAGTTCTCGCAGCCATCTGATCCATGCTAGCCAAGTTGATCTGCTGTGGGCGCAGCGCCAAGATGCTCCTCCCGGAGCGATAGTAGCGCTTTACAAAAAAACCATAAATATCAAATATCAAATATCCAGGCGGCTAAGGATGATGCTTCTGACCACGGTTGCTCTGGTGTGTGCTGGTAATAAGGGCAGTAGCTTTCGAAGGCCCCGTATTAATATGAAGCAGCTGCTCACCTGTCTGTTGACGTTAGACTCAAGACTTAGTTTGTCATTGAGATTAACCCCCAGGTTCCGTACGGTTGTTACTGGTGCCAATGGCTCACCTGAGTCCAGAGGCCAAAAGTCTGCGGGCAGGTTTCTGGCTATTCTACCCACTTTACATTGCATTATCTCAGTTTTACTGCTGTTAAACTGTAGTGAGTTTCTTTTTAGCCAGGTTGCCATTTTCCCTATGCAGGTATGGAAGGTCTCAAGGGATTCTGCATGGGCACCATCAAGGGAGATCATCAGCTGCGTGTCATCCGCATAGTTGATCACGCTAATACCGTGGGCCTTGATGATGGTCATCAGGGGCTGCATATATACATTGAAAAGGATTGGGCTGATCGCAGACCCCTGAGGAACCCCATGTGGAACCATAGCAAACTCCGACTGATACGGGGGTAGTGCCACTGCCTGCCATCTGTCTGACAGGTAAGAGCGTAGCCACTCAAGTGCCATCCCCTCTACTCCAGCAGCTTCCAACCGAGTCAGCAGGATGTCGTGGCTCACCGTATCGAATGCGGCGGAGCGGTCAAGCAGAATCAGAATTGCTGACTCTCCCCTGTCCGCCCTCATTCTCAGGTCATCCAGGACCATCAGTAAAGCTGACTCGGTTCCGTGGGCTGGTCGGAATCCGAATTGCTCCTCCTCAAGGATGTTATTAGATTCCAGGAAGAGGGACAATGAACTGCTGGCCATCCGTTCCAAGATTTTTACTGGGTACGGCAGGAGAGAGATGGGACGGTAGTTCTTGTGGCAGCTGGGATCCAGATTGGGTTTCTTTAACAGGGGAGTGACCACTGCCTGCTTCCACTCCCTCGGCACCGTGCCCGTGTGGAAGGATTGTGCACATAGCTGGTGCAGTACAGGAAAGAATTCAGCCCCCAGTTCTTTCACTATTTTGTGAGGTAGAGGATCCAATGGGGAGCCAGATGTTACTTTAAGGGCTAATTGTCTAAACTCTTGTTCTGCGGGGATAACGAATGTGTCCAGGATAGCCCCTGGTGTCATGCGTTCTTCTGTTTCCTCATCCTTCTCATCATTCTCCAAGCCGCTTTGGTGCTGCACTATGGAGGAGGGGGTGTCCTCCATACTTTCAATAAGTGTGGAAATTTTTTCCTGAAAGAAGGAGGCCAGACCATCACATAGTTCCTGTGAGGGTTTAATATTACTGTTAGTGCAAACAGGATGGGACAGATCTTTTACAATTTTAAAGATATCGCGTGATTTATTGGAGCTTTTTAAGATAACAGCAGCAAAGTGTTCTGCTTTGGCTGTGGCGATCTCTTTCTTGTATTGAATTATAGTCAGTCTCCAGAGTAGTCTATTCTGTTCTTCATAGCCTCTTCTCCATTGTCTCTCTGCTCTTTTACAGACTTTTTCAGATTTTTTAGTGCATCTGTATACCAGGGTGCGGAGGGGTTGCCTCTTTTCCTGATTGCTTTTAGGGGGGCTATGCAGTCAAGTCTCTTGGTTACATGGTCACAGAGTAGACTGTAATTCGTAGCAATATCATTTTCTGGTTTGAGGAGGGTCTGCATCTGAAAGAGGTCCGTCTCCTTTTCTCCTTTCCTCTTCAGTAGTCCCTTCCAATCGCGGCTGATAAAAGTTCTAACTTGTGTGTTAGCTTGATCTGCTTTGCCCAGGTTATGGATATCAAACATTATGAGATGGTGATCTGACCATCCCACTGGATGGATTTCTCCCATGTTTATAAGATTTTCTTCGGCAAAGATTAAATCTAGAGTATTCCCTTCCCTGTGAGTGGGAGCGGCAACCCATTGTTTTAATCCTAAGTTAGCACAGGATTGTATGATATTATGATAGGCTGTATCTAAAGTGCCGTTAGTCCACCGATAGTATCCATTTGAAAAAGCAATTTTACATGCTTAAAAGCATATAACCAATTCACAAAAATGAACTTTTACAATGAAAACATTAGGCAATGAGAGAGCTGATGATTTTGGTGTCCCCCCTAACCTAGGGGGAGGACCAAGCAGATACCTTGAACACAAAGAGCATAAACAAAAAGCACATTTTGTTGAACTTCAGTGGTGGTCCCATCATTTTAGGACCACCCCAAGCACAGTTATTGGCAAAAAAACAATCCCAACCAAAGGCCCTGCAAAGCATTATGGGACGAGATTAGCAGTGGGCAGTGAATATTATAGTATCCAATATCAAAATAATTCTACAAAGAGCTGCAGTTCACCTAGTTGTTACTAGATGTCCCTAACAAATGCAAAGCATTGAAATTATTCTTACATCAAGCTGCAGTTCCACAAGTCGTTACTAGATGTCCCTCACGAGTCAAATGCAAAACCATTGAAACCCTTTCATCAAGCATTTGCATTTGACTCGTGAGGGACATCTAATAACCACCAGTTGAACTGCAGCTCTTTGTAGAATTCTTTTGATATTGGATACTATATAATATTCACTGCCCACTTCTAATCTCATCCCATAATGCTTTCCAGGGCCTTTGGTTGGGATTTTTTTTTGCCAATAACTGTGTGTGGGTTGGTCCTAAGAGGATGGGACCACCACCAAATCGTTCAATAAGATGTGTTTTTTTGTTTTCAAGGCATCTGTTTGGTACTCCCCCTAGGTTAGGGAGGATCCAAAAATCATCACATCTCCCACTGCTTCCTAATTTTTCAGTTTCACCATTGTAAAAGTACTGTATGCACTATTTGCAATATATATGCAATAATTTTTTCACAGTGCAGGCAAGTACAAAGTGCCATCAGCTACGCTATGCAGATTACGTGTACTACGTGAAGTCTAAAGTTTACTACGTGAAGCTACGTGTAGTGATGCTACGCAAACTACGCCCTGGCCTATGTCCTTAAACTTTAAATATCCAACAGCGACTTTCCCAATAGAAGCTAACGGCGCTTGCGGCTCTTTTCCCACACTGAACGCGTTCCGCGTTGGTTCCCTGTGTCACTACCTTGGGTGGTTCTGAAGGGGCCCAGAGATTCTACAGGCTCTAGGCCTTGTGTACAGTCAAGTTGTGGTTCTTATACCACTATTTTAGTATATGGTTTGCCCCCCCCCCAGGGCCTATCGAAAACTGTGGTATTTACTGTGAATATTTGACTTGTAAATTGTGTTAGACTTCTAGCCTCATAAATAGACTAAGGGGTGTGTTTTATAATAACTACATGTATTTTATATATATGCCTGGTGTAGTTCTCATTTGGTCATTCAAGAGATTATAGACTGGTAAAACAAGCTACTTTCTATTCCTTCAAGACTTAGCCTGAAGGCTGCTTTCCATAGCTACCACTAGGACAGCTTTCAATAAAGGTTTTCTTTAATCTATCATCAATAAGGGTTGTTTGGACTGGTGCATGATTCCCACTATACCTAGTGGACAGCATATGCCAGGCCAACTTCTCACACTCATCTCCTCTGCACCCCTGGACATACTTCACCTCCTCTGTCCCCTGGACAGGCCTCACCTCCTCTGCACCCCTGGACAGGCCTCAACTCCTCTGCACCCCTGGACAGGCCCCCTCTCCTCTGCCCCTGGATAGGCTTCACCTCCTCTGCCCTCTTGACAGGCCTCACCTCCTCTGCCCCCTGGACATGCCTCACCTCCTCTATCCCCTGGACAGGCCTCTCTTCCTCTGCTCCCTGTACAGGCCTCTCCCAGTCTGCACTCCTGACCAGGCATCATCTCCTCTGCCCTCTTGACAGGCCTCACCTCCTCTGCCCCCTGGACATGCCTCACCTCCTCTATCCCCTGGACAGGCCTCTCTTCCTCTGCTCCCTGTACAGGCCTCTCCCAGTCTGCACTCCTGACCAGGCATCATCTCCTCTGCCCCCTGGACATTCCTCACCTCCTCTGCCCCCTGGACAGGCCTCTCCTCCTCTGACCCCATGACAGGCCTCACCTCCTCTGCACCCTTGGACAGGCCTCACCTCCTCTGCACCCCTGGACAGGCCTCACCTCCTTTGCACCCCTGGACAGGCCTCTCCTCCTCTGCACCCCTGCACAGGCCTCACCTCCTCTGCAACCCTGGACAGGCCTCTCCTCCTCTGTCCCTGTACAGGCCTCACCTACTTTGCACCCCGGGACAGGCCTCTCAACCTCTGACCCCCGGACAGGCATCACCTCCTCTGCACCCCTGGACAGGCCTTACCTCCTCTGCAACCCAGGACAGGCCTCTCCTCCTCTGTCCCTGGACAGGTCTCTCCTCCTCTGCACCCCTGGACAGGCCTTACCTCCTCTGCATCCCCGGACAGGACTCTCCTCCTCTGCACCCCTGGACAGGCCTCACCTCCTCTGCACCCCTGGACAGGCCTCTCCTCCTCTGCATCCCTGGAGAGGCCTTACCTCCTCTGCACCCCTGGACAGGCCTCTCCTCTGCACCCCTGGACAGGCCTCTCCTCCTCTGCACCCCTGGACAGGCCTCACCTCCTCTGCCCCTGGACATGGCTCACCTCCTTTGCACCCCTGGACAGTCCTCTCCTCCTCTCCACCCCTGGACAGGCCTCTTCTCCTCTGCACCCCTGGACAGGCCTCTCCTCCTCTGCATCCCTGGACAGGCTTTACCTCCTCTGTACCCCTGGACAGGCATCTCCTCCTCTGACCCCTGGACAGGCCTCACCTCCTCTGCACCCCTTGGCAGGCCTCTCCTCCTCTGCACCCTTGGACAGGCCTCACCTCCTCTACACCCCTGGACAGGCCTTGCCTCCTCTGCACCCCTGGACAGGCCTCACCTCCTCTGCACCCCTGGACAGGCTTCACATCCTCTGCACCCCTGGACAGGCCTCACCTCCTCTGCACCCCTGGACAGGCCTCTTCTCCTCTGCAACCCTGGATAGGCAACTCCTCCTCTGAACCCTGGACAGGCCTCACCTCCACTGCAACCCTGGACAGGCCTCTCCTTCTCCGCACCCCCGGACAGGCCTCTCCTCCTCTGTACCCCTGGACAGGCCTCACCTCCTCTGCCCCTGGACATGGCTCACCTCCTTTGCACCCCTGGACAGTCCTCTCCTCCTCTCCACCCCTGGACAGGCCTCTTCTCCTCTGCACCCCTGGACAGGCCTCTCCTCCTCTGCATCCCTGGACAGGCTTTACCTCCTCTGTACCCCTGGACAGGCATCTCCTCCTCTGTCCCCTGGACAGGCCTCACCTCCTCTGCACCCCTTGGCAGGCCTCTCCTCCTCTGCACCCTTGGACAGGCCTCACCTCCTCTGCACCCCTGGACAGGCTTTGCCTCCTCTGCACCCCGGGACAGGCCTCACCTCCTCTGCACCCCTGGACAGGCCTCACCTCCTCTGCACCCCTGGACAGGCCTCACCTCCTCTGCACCCCTGGACAGGCCTCTTCTCCTCTGCACCCCTGGACAGGCCTCTTCTCCTCTGCAACCCTGGATAGGCAACTCTTCCTCTGAACCCTGGACAGGCCTCGCCTCCTCTGCCCCTGGACAGGCCTCACCTCCTGTGCACCCCTGGACAGGCCTCCCCTCCACTGCACCCCTCCTCTGCATCCCTGGACAGGCCTCTCCTCCTCTGCACCCCTGGACATGCCTCGCCTCCTCTGCACCCCTGGACAGGCCTCACCTCCTCTGCTCCCCACTCAGGCTCAGCAGCAGGAACCGTGAATGCCAGGGGGTGAATCTGATCTATGAATAATAAATTGCAGCCAAGTGAGTTAGCAGCTCTCCTACCTCAGCAGAAACCTGTCCCGGCTCTCTCCTCCTCCTGGGGGGCAGATCTGGGGTCTGAGGGGGCAGATCTGGGGTCTGAGGGGGGGTCTGTGAGGGTCTGTAGATGGCGGTAACTGCCCACCAGACAGGGCTCCTTCCTCCTCTGCAGCAGGCTGAACACACCAGGAGAGGCCGGAAGTGATGTCACCACCGCTGCTGGTGCTGTCTCTGCCGCCGCTGACCCGGAAGAGGAAAAACTTCTCCCTTTCATACAATGTGCAGCTCAGTGGGTTTCCTCAGCAGGCGAGGAGCGCCCTCTGGTGGCCGCTGACGGAACCTCTGCATCCAGGCTCCAACAGTGAATACATTTCACACAAACAAGGATTTATAACTGTAAAGACCTGGGATTTCAGATGTCACAGACGTGAATGTTTTAAGGGTCAGACAGTTCAAGTACAGGCCTCACACTTTGCTGCTGTAAAAAAGTATTTATAGCTTCACTTCAGATGAGCATCTTCAAAACACTGACGTAAAGAACTTAAGAGTATTTACAGAAAGGCGACAACTGGAAGTGACAGTCTGTATTTCAACAAATATCTCTGAATTTCAATCAATATATCTGTATTTCAATGAATATATCGGTATTTCAATGAATATATTTTGCAATTAAACTGGACAGCTTATTTATTCTTTTAAATAATTTATTTGCAGTTTTTCAAATCCACAACTTGCCAGATAGCAAATTAAACAGAGGTAAATACCATGGAGTTTTATACACCATATCAGTGACAATGAGGCATAGGTCATGTGTCAAAGCGACAACTGAAGGAACAGCTTATTTCCAATTTTCCTGTGTCTGTGGCTTATTCCTTATATTTGATACGGTTTTATATCCTCGATCAAGACTGAATTGTAGGTTCTAATTAGGTTTTGAGTTTCTGGTTTAAGAGTACAACTGTGTCCTAAAATATTAAGATAGCGGCTGTTAGAAAGGCGACCCCGGGGGAGGCAGAAGATGTCTGACTGACCACCCCTAGGTCCACCTCTCTGGCGAGAAGTAGCCGAGCGTTACCGAGAGGCCTCCTGGGTGAGGGTCCTCTCCTAGGATCGTACAGCAGAGTAACCACACCACTACAAACGGACACTACACAGAGGTCAAGTTCTTAAGCTTTTATCGATAATAAGGGTTGCAGGTTCTTGGCAATATATACAGGCAGATCGAAGGATCTGTAAAGTCTCGTAAAAGGGGGGTAAGGTAGCGGGACAGTCTCAATCTGGGCGGAGGAAGGGATACCCTACGCACAGCTCTCAATCCTCGAGCCGGGGGTTCCGAGAGGTCGAGCCCCGGCAGCGCCAGCAGGCTTCCGGATGGTTTAGCAAGGTGGGCCGCGGCAGCGCCAGCAGGCTCTCAAGATGGTTTCAGCAAGGTGGGCCGCGGCAACGCCAGCAGGCTCCCAAGATGGTTTCAGCAAGGTGGGCCGCGGCAGCGCCAGCAGGCTCTCAAGATGGTTTCAGCGAGGTGGGCCGCGGCAGCGCCAGCAGGCTCTCAAGATGGTTTCAGCAAGGTGGGCCGTGGCAGCGCCAGCAGGCTCTCAAGATGGGTTCGGGTTACGGGGAAGATGAGTTCTTCTGGTGTCGGCCGTGACAGCGTCAGCAGGGCTTCCAGTCCAGGATACAACTTGGGTCCTGCTCCGGGGCTGGCTCAGATATAGGGCTGGATTCCTTTGATGTCCGGACCCTCGCGCCTGGGGGTCGGAGGGGCCGGGATGATGGTGTCCAGACACCCAGCAGGGGGGCGGAGCCAGCGCCCAGGGATGCCGGAGGGCGATCGATACCAGGCGTCCGGGGACGGCTGGAGGCCATCGAAACTCCCCTTTCCTCCGGGATCTGTCGAGTGGCCACTCAACCACCTGGGTGGATCCTGGCGCCTCGAGGTCGGGGCTTCGCTGGGGCCGGGGCCGGGGCAGAGGCCACGTGCCCGTGACGTGGTGGTTCCAAGATGGCGTCGGGAAATGCCTCGTGTTCGGGCGTGATGGGCCTACGATGGAGCCAGGCCGGTAGGGTTCATCCGGGATGGTAACCGGACCGGCAATGTCGGGTCGTGCAGGGTCGGGCTGGATGGGTTGCCCGAGGCTCGTGGAGGCTGATGTCGTCCGGGGTCCGCCATGCGGGAGGGGTAGGACCACGCCATGAGGCCGGGTCCAACACGCGTCCCCCCAGCTGAAGGCAGGGGAGAGTCACCCATCTTCTTGGGGGTTCTCCTCGCCGAGGCGGAAGAATCTGGACAGACCGTCAGCATTGGCGTGGTCGTTGCCAGGGCGATGTTCCACCGTGAAGTCCATCCCCTGCAGTGAGATGGACCAGCGCAGCAGTTTCGGGTTTTCTCCACGCATCTGCATCAACCACCGCAGGGGCCGGTGGTCGGTCTGGACTCGGAAGTGGGTGCCAAAGAGATAGGGCCGGAGCTTCTTGAGGGCCCACACGACGGCGAAGGCCTCTCTCTCAATGGTGCTCCAGCGTTGCTCTCTCGCCAGCAGGCGCCGGCTGATGTAGGCCACGGGCAGGTCGACTCCTTCGGGGTTAACTTGTGATAGGACCGCCCCGATGCCGTGCTCCGAGGCGTCGGTTTGGACCACAAACTCTCGGCTGTAGTCGGGGGCTTGGAGCACAGGGGCGGTGCACATGGCAGTCTTTAGAGTCTTGAAGGCTGTTTGGCACGCAGGGGTCCAGTGCACCTTCTGTGGTAGTTTCTTTGAGGTCAGTTCTGTGAGGGGCCCCACAATGCTCCCATAGTCCTTTATGAACCGCCGATAATATCCAGTGAGCCCCAGGAAGGCTCGGACGGCGGTCTGGGTGACCGGTGGCTCCCAGGCCCGGATGGCGTCTATCTTTGCTTGGAGGGGAGCCACTTGGCCGCTCCCCACTTGGTGTCCCAGATAGGTCACGGACCCTTGGCCTATCTGGCACTTGCTGGCATTGATGGTGAGTCCGGCCCGTCGGAGGGCCGTCAGGACCTCCCAGAGGTGGGTCAGGTGCTCATCCCAGTGGAGGCTGTACACAGCAATGTCATCTAGATAGGCGGCGCTGAACTCCTCTAGTCCGGCCAGCTCCTGGTTCACTAGTCTCTGGAAGGTGGCCGGTGCGTTTTTCATGCCGAAGGGCATCACTTTGAAGTGATAGTGGCCATCAGGGGTCGAGAAGGCCGATCGCTCTTGTGCACCAGGGGTAAGGCCGATCTGCCAATACCCAGCCGTGAGATCGAAGGTGCTGAGGTATTTTGCGCCCCCCAGGCGATCGATCAGTTCAGCCGCCCTGGGGATGGGATGGGCGTCGGTCCTGGTGACTGCATTCAGTCCCCAGGAGTCAACACAGAACCGGAGCTCCGGGGCGGTTCCGGGGGTGGCGGCTTTAGGGACCGGGACCACGGGACTGGCCCATGGGCTGTCGGAGGGTTCGACTACCCCCAGAGCTAACATCTTGGCCACTTCTGATTGGATGCAGGCCCGAACCCGGTCGGGCACTCGGAAAGCTCGGTGTCTTACAGGCGGGCTGTCTCCGGTGTCCACATCGTGGACACACCACCGGGTGACTCCCGGGGTGAGGGAAAACAGATCCGCAAATTGCCCCAGCAGCTTCCGGCAATCTTGGTGTTGTCCTGGGGTCAGGGTAGAGGAGAGCCTGACCCCCTCGATGGAGCCGTCTTTCTCGGAGGAGCTCATGAGATCTGGTAGGGGCTCGGAGTCATCTTCAGCTCCGTCATCGGTCGCTAGTAGCAGGCTTAGTTCAGTGCGGGCAAAGTGCGGCTTGAGCCGGTTCGCGTGCAGCACCCGGAGGGGGTTCCTGGGGGACTCCATGTCCACCAGATAGGTGACGGGGCTCTTGCGCTCCACTACTTTGAAGGGCCCCGTCCATTTGTCCTGGAGGGCACAAGGTTCAACCGGGGACATGACCCAGACCTGCTGGCCTGGCTCAAACTCGATGGACGAGGCGTTCTGGTCATACCAGCGCTTCATTTCCTCCTGGCTGGCCTCCAGGTTGGCCTCGGCAAGTTCCCTGAACTTCCGAGTCTGGTTGCGAAGCGTCAGGAGGTATCGGTAGACATCCGGTGGGGCATCTCGAACTGCCGTCTCCCAGCCTTCCTTGACCAGGCTGAGGGGGCCTCGGACCGGGTGCCCGTACAATAGTTCAAAAGGGCTGAACCCCAGGGACTTCTGGGGTACCTCTCGATAGGCGAATAGGAGGCAGGGCAGCAGGACATCCCATTTGCGTCGGAGCGGCTCCTCTAGGCCCTTGATCATTCCCTTCAGTGTTCGGTTAAACCGCTCCACAAGTCCATTACCTTGGGGGTGATACGGGGTGGTGAACTTATATGTGACCCGCACTGTTGTCACAGGGACCGCATATGCTTCGATATAAAGTTGGAGCCCCGATCACTCACGACTTCTCGGGGAAAGCCGACTCGGGAGAAGATGCTCATGAGGGCTCGGCCTACCATGGGGGCCGTGATGGTTCGGAGGGGGATGGCCTCAGGATAGCGGGTGGCATGGTCCACCAGGACGAGGATGAAGCGGTGTCCCTGCGAGGTGCGAGGGTCCAGGGGCCCTACGATGTCTATTCCCACTCGCTCGAAGGGGGTGGTCACCACGGGAAATGGCTGGAGCGGGGCTTTGACTTTCCCCCCGCTCTTCCCGCTGGCTTGACAGGTCGGGCAGGTTCTGCAGTGGTTATGCACATCGTTGCGCATTTTCGGCCAGTAGAAATGGGGCACCAGGCGGCTGTAAGTTTTGTCCTGCCCCAGGTGCCCGGCGAGGGGCACATCATGTGCTAAGTTCAAGAGGAAGTCTCTGAATCGGTGGGGAACGACCAGTACCCGGCTGGCCCCTAGTTCGGCAATCTTCTGCTCACTGTAGAGAAGGTCATTGTCCCAGAAAACCTGCCCCTCCCTCCAGTGGGACCCCGCGGGGTCTCCAGCGGCTTGAGTAGCGGCTTGCTGTCGGATTCCCTCGAGGGAGGGGCAGGTTTTCTGTTCCTGCCGGAATTGTTCGCGGGTGGGGCCACCTTCTTGGCGCCATTGAGCTAGTCCTGGAAGGTGGCCGAGCTCGGTGAGATCTTCCTGGCCGGGCCCCTGGGGGCCGGGCTCGGGGTCCTCGGGGACGGCGGGCAGTGGAGGTGCGGGCCACTTCGGCTCCTTGGTCGGGGCTTCCTCCGTTGGGGTGGAGGCTCGGGTGGACATGGAGCGGGTAGTCGCACAGACCCATTCTGGAAGGCCTAGCATCCCCAGATGCTCTCTCCGTTCAACGCCGGCCCAGGGGGAACTTTCCAGGTCGTTCCCAAGGAGGCAGTCCACGGGGGCATCGTCTCGGACCGTCACTTTTAGCATGCCCGACACCCCTCCCCATTCGAAGGGGATGCGGGCCATCTGGCACAAACTCTCAGAGTTGTCCGCCGACCGGACTGGGCACAGGACGTTAGGAAGGATCTGTTCCGGGGTCACCAAGTGGCAGCGGACCGCCGTCACGCTGGCTCCAGTGTCACGGAGGGCTTCGGCCCGGCGTCCATTGATGTTGACCCACTGGCGGTATTTCTGGGTGTTGCCTGGGATCGGGTATCGGGGGATCATGTCGTGATCACCCAGGCATGCTAAGATCATAGCGGCGGGCTCCCACTCGGCCTGCTCGTGGTTGTCGTCCTCTTCCTTGCTTCTTTCTTCACCCAGGGCGGCGGCCGCGATCTGGCGGTTTGGGGGACCGGTGGTGCCGGGTCGCTGGTTCATTGGGCAGAGAGGGTCATTTGCGTAATGGCCCTGTCGCTGG
Organism: Lissotriton helveticus; assembly: GCF_964261635.1. Classification (NCBI taxonomy): domain Eukaryota; kingdom Metazoa; phylum Chordata; class Amphibia; order Caudata; family Salamandridae; genus Lissotriton; species Lissotriton helveticus. The sequence continues at coordinate 640,080 of NW_027611684.1, read as the reverse complement.
CATCTGTGGCACGTAACATTCGGGCGGGGCCCGTTTCTAGCTGGGGGGACCCCCCTTTGGCCCAGGGATGGCGACGTGGAGGTAGGGGAGGACCCCTGGGGGGCGTCTCGTCCCCGGCTCTGGCCTCCTCCGCCGCCTCGTGGTCGGTGGTTCCCCGGGGACCCCCGGCCGTAGTCTCCCATCGGACTCCGGGGAACTCGGGTGCTCACCCATCTATCGGCCTCAACAGCGAGTTTTCGTGGCTCAGTCAGTTTGCTGTCGAGGAGGTGTTGCCGGAGTTCGATGAAGCAGTTATTGGAAAGATGTTCCCATAGAATGAGGTCGACCAACTGCTGGTAGGTGGTGGCCTGGCAGCCTCTGATCCACCCCTCGAAGGCTCTGCTGTAAAAGTTTACGAACTCCACCCAAGTGGTACCGGGGATTTTTTTACAGTCTCGGAATCGCTGCCGGTACATCTCGGGGGTGAGTCCGTAGCGAGTGAGGAGGGCGGTCTTCATGTGCTCGTACGAGGTCATCTCGGCATCAGGGAGCTCCAGCAGGGCATCTCTCCCCTCGTTGATGAACTTTCCCCATAGGCCGGCGCCCCAGTCCTTGAGGGGTACTCGATGGGCGGTCATGGCGACCTCGTAGGCTTTGAACCACTGTTGGATGTCGTCGTTCTTATAGTACTCTTTGACGACATCCTTGGGTATGTTCACCTTCGTGTCCACCGGTGGGGGTGAGGTCTTGCCTCCGGAGGTGCCGGTCTCGTTTGTCTTGGCCTTAATTTCTAGTTCTTTGAGGCCGCGCTCGTGCTCGAGCATGATTTTTTTTCCTTCGAGGTCTCTTTGTCTTCGCCTTTCTTCTAGGTCTCCTTCTAGCCGTAGCTGCTCGAGGGCCAACTTCCTTTCTGCCAGCTTGATCTCTTCTTCTTGTCTGAGTCGAGCGAGCTCCAGGTCGTGGAGCCGGTTCCTCTCTCATTCTCGGGCGTCTTCGTGGGAGAGGCCCGAGTCTGGGTTTGCGGGTCTCCCTCCCGCTGGGTTCGTGTCAGCCTCCGGGCCTCCGTTCGGGCCCGGGTTATCTTCACTCGGGGTGGCGCGTCGCCGGCGTCCACCCAGGCCTGCAGGGCCGATTTAAAGGCTTCTTTGGTGCTTAAGCCAGTGGTAGCGATGCCTAGGTCTTTGCAGAATTGCTTTAGCTCCTTGTGACTGTAGTCTTCCATTTTCTCTTTCTGGAATTCTGTGCTCATGGTTGTAGTGGGTTTTTCTCGGTAGTGAGGGAATCACTCTCTGTACGATCTGCGTAGGCTCGGATCCCGTCGCTTGCCACCAGTGTTAGAAAGGTGACCCCCGGGGAGGCAGAAGATGTCTGACTGACCACCCCTAGGTCCACCTCTCTGGCGAGAAGTAGCCGAGCGTTACCGAGAGGCCTCCCGGGTGAGGGTCCTCTCCTAGGATCGTACAGCAGACTAACCACACCACTACAAACGGACACTACACAGAGGTCAAGTTCTTAAGCTTTTATCGATAATAAGGGTTGCAGGTTCTTGGCAATATATACAGGCAGATCGAAGGATCTGTAAAGTCTCATAAAAGGGGGGTAAGGTAGCGGGACAGACTCAATCTGGGCGGAGGAAGGGATACCCTACGCACAACTCTCAATCCTCGAGCCGGGGGGTTCCGAGAGGTCGAGCCGCGGCAGCGCCAGCAGGCTTCCGGATGGTTTAGCAAGGTGGGCCGCGGCAGCGCCAGCAGGCTCTCAAGATGGTTTCAGCAAGGTGGGCCGCGGCAGCACCAGCAGGCTTCCGGATGGTTCAGCAAGGTGGGCCGCGGCAACGCCAGCAGGCTCTCAAGATGGTTTCAGCAAGGTGGGCCGCGGCAGCGCCAGCAGGCTCTCAAGATGGTTTCAGCGAGGTGGGCCACGGCAGCGCCAGCAGGCTCTTAAGATGGTTTCAGCAAGGTGGGCCGCGGCAGCGCCAGCAGGCTTTCAAGATGGGTTCGGGTTACGGGGAAGATGAGTTCTTCTGGTGTCGGCCGTGACAGCGTCAGCAGGGCTTCCAGTCCAGGATACAACTGGGGTCCTGCTCCGGGGCTGGCCCAGATCGATACCAGGCGTCCGGGGACGGCTGGAGGCCATCGAAACTCCCCTTTCCTCCGGGATCTGTCGAGTGGCCACTCGACCACCTGGGTGGATCCTGGCGCCTCGAGGTCGGGGCTTCGCTGGGGCCGGGGCCGGGGCAGAGGCCACGTGCCCGTGACGTGGTGGTTCCAAGATGGCGTCGGGGAATGTCTCGTGTTCGGGCGTGATGGCCCTACGATGGAGCCAGGCCGGTAGGGTTGATCCGGGATGGTAACCTGACCGGCAATGCCGGGTCGTGCAGGGTCGGGCTGGATGGGTTGCCCGAGGCTCGGTGGAGGCTGATGTCATCCGGGGTCCGCCATGCGGGAAGGGTAGGACCACGCCATGAGGCCGGGTCCAACAGCGGCCTTTTCCAAGCTTTGTTTTTTTGTTTACAGTAACCCCCTCCCTCTCTCAACAAAGATTCACTGACACAAAATGAAGCAGTTTATCTTTGAAACAACTAATTCCTAAGATAGAGATATCAAGTATGAACTAGAAATTTCTCACACGGTTTGCATTGTATCATAAAAATTAGTGGGTGCTACTGGTCTGAGGAACAGGGGAGGGGCATTTCACTACTCGAAAATATTATAATCCTTCACATAGGCCCCTATATCATAGTACACTCATCCTCAATACACCATTGATCACGTGACCGTCCTGACTCCATCAGAAGCGGTCGCTCTCACGCTCCCTGGCCTCCCTGTGGTATCGTAACTGACTTCGTTTTGCATTGCTCTGTGCCCTTTAAACTCGGTGCCTGCTAGGATCCCATAGCGCTCATAGCGCTCTATTTGCCCATTAGCGCCGCCTGATTTCAAAGCGCTTTAGTGCCTCTTATGCTGCCTTGACTTATTTGCGCTGTGTGGGGAAATTGTGTATTTGTTCTTTTGCTCTGCTGGTCCCGTGGCGCTCGCATTGCCTGTTACCTAATATTCTCTGTGCCTGATTGTTGCCGGTGCGTTACCTCACTCTGTGCCCCAGCCTCACTTGGCTTTGCTTCGCTTCCATTTTGTTTGTTTGTTTGTTTGCCTTCCGAGCCCGTCCTCCCCACCACGACCCCGCCTCCCAGCTGCCCCTCCCACCCACTGACCCATACGGCTGACTCCGTCCACAGTAGAGCTGTGACCGTCCTGACTCCATCAGAAGCGGTCGCTCCCACGCTCCCTGGCCTCCCTGTGGTATCGTAACTGACTTCGTTTTGCATTGTTCTGTGCCCTTTAAACTCGGTGCCTGCTAGGATCTCATAGCGCTCATAGCGCTCTATTTACCCATTAGCGCCGCCTGATTTCAAAGCGCTTTAGTGCCTCTTATGCTGCCTTGACTTATTTGCGCTGTGTGGGGAAATTGTGTATTTGCTCTTTTGCTCTGCTGGTCCCGTGGCGCTCGCATTGCCTGTTACCTAATATTCTCTGTGCCTGATTGTTGCCGGTGCGTTACCTCACTCTGTGCCCCAGACTCACTCGGCTTTGCTTCGCTTCCATTTTGTTTGTTTGTTTGTTTGCCTTCCGAGCCCGTCCTCCCCACCCCGACCCTGCCTCCCAGCTGCCCCTCCCACGCCCCTCCCCTTCCACTATCCACATATGAGAGATGTCGCGGTCGCACCCCATGCGCGCCGAAGGTGCGCCAAAGGTAAGCCCGTCTACGCCCGTCCGCGCCTGGACCGCGCCCAGCGCCAGACCCCCTGGCCCCCGCAAAATCAACTCCCCCCGCACAAGATATGCCGCCACCACCCTCCTAGCCCTCAACCCCGGACGTACCCCACTATGTTGCGTAGCTGCCCCAGGACACACCCACGGACCCTTCGCCTGCCACTCCTGCAAGTTCGCCTGCATCAGGTCCCTCACCAAATCCACTAACCTCAAACACAGCTCTAACCACCTGAAGTATGTATTGTATTGCGATTTTATATAGCGCACGTATCACCCGAAGGCATCAAGGCGCTTGCCTTGGGAACCCGTCCTGGTATTCCCCTGTGAGATAACCCCAGCAGGGTATCCACAAGGTGAAAGCCAGGCATCCCGCCGCGAGGGGCCGTAGTGGAAATTAAGCAAGCTATTGCCTAGAGTCGCAGAGTGTGAACCCGTGAGTCGAGTAGGCACCGGAACGAGAATTATCGAGTCCGTGGAATTTTTTAACCCAAGACCCGCCGAGGCGGGGAATTGAACCCTGGTCCAGGACCGATCTCAGCTTCCGGGTCTGCCGCCTCTAACCCCTGAGCCACACTTCTCCACCAAGTGCATCTTGCTGAACACCCGCTCGGTCCACAGACACGCCACTGAACTCTGGGACCTACTCGACACTGCTTCACCGGACATCGCCTTCCTTACTGAAACCTGGATGAACGCATCATCAGCACCCGACATCGCCATAGCCATTCCGGACACTTACAAAATCATCCAAAAAGACCGCACCAACCAAACAGGAGGAGGCATTGCCATCGTCCATAAGAACACCATCAGAATCACGACCAGCTCTGACGATATCCTTGCAACCGCCGAACACCTCCACTTCCAGATCCACACCGACCCCAGGACCCCACTTAGAGGCACCCTCATCTACAGGCCACCAGGAACACGCAATCAATTCAGCGAAGACATCACTGATTTCATCAGCCCACATGCCCCCGCCTCCGGGAACTACATTCTACTGGGAGACCTCAACTTCCATCTGGAAAAGATAAACGACAGCAACACCACCACCCTTCTGGACAACATGGCCAATCTCGGACTCAAACAACTTGTCGACACCCCCACTCATATAGCCGGACATACGCTCGACTCTGTCTTCACCTCCTGCAAACACATCTCCTTCGATCACACCACAGCTCTCCATTGGACGGACCACAACTGTGTTCACTTCAGCTACAAAACTACCACGATTCACAAACCCCCACAACCTATTCCTCGTAGAAACTGGAACAAAATCACCACCGACCAACTCCTCACATCGCTCAACCAAAACGCTCCCGCCCTTTCATCGGACCCAAACGAGGCTGCCACCAAACTCAAACAATGGATCACTAACAGCGTTGACGAATTAGCACCCCTGAAAAACAACCAGATCAAACAAGGCAGCAAAAAGGCCCCCTGGTTCAACGATGACCTTAAAAAATCCAAGAAACTATGCCGTACTCTCGAACAAACATGGAGAAAAAACCCAACCACTGAAAGCCTGACCACCTTCAAGGCAGCCACCCGCAAGCACCACCAATTGATCCGAACCACCAAGGAATCAGCATTCAAGGATCGACTCGACAACAACGCACATTACAGCAAGGAACTATTCAACATCGTTGTTATCCGGCAAGTCCTCGGGATCAGTGTGCTGCAAAAGATAAGCCACCTCCTGATCTATCCAAACCTTGTATGCTATAATAGCCAAAGGTTCAGGAAGGATCAGATGAGGGCAATAAAGCCCGCGGGGAAGGGAGGGAACTGCAGGGAAGGAGACCTGAAACGACAAAGACAAGAACGATGAGTAGTCCCTTCTCCTATTCATATACTAGTGGAGTAGTGTGGCTCACTGGTTAGAGGCGGCAGGCCTGAGAGCAGAAGTCAGCCCGGGACCAGGGTTCAATTCCCGACGCGGCAGGGTTGTGGACCTTGGTCAGCGGGCTCGATAATTCTCGCTTTGGTGCTTACTCTAATCAGGGGTTCCACTCGGCAACTATGGGCATTAGCTTGCCTAATCTCCACAACGGCCCCACCAATTCCGGGGATGCCTGGCTCCACCTTGGGGACTCCCAGCAAGGGACCATCCCACAGGGAAAGCCAGGACGGGTTCCTCAGAGTTATACAGCGCCGGGACGCCCCGTTGCTGGGGCAGCTGTGCGCTTTACAAGTATACTACATTTACATTTACATTCTAGCATACACACCATGTGACACCCTGAAATACTAATTCCCTCCTAACCTTTATATACCTGGAAATAATATGTAACGAATGGTATTAATGGAAGATACCTCTCTTCACCCTCATCCACGACTGGAATGGCTGAGAACCACGCTATCCACACCTGTAACACAGAACACACATTCTTATACCCACTCCTGATAAAAGGGTTGAGCATGCAAACGAATGAATAGCGAGGTAGATAAAGGAAACGAAATAATCGTGCTTGGGTTGCATCACCCAGTAATCCCAATTAATCACAGTACCTCATTGTTCCTTGATGGACCAGTAAGTTGAGCTGGCACTGACCGGTAACCACCAACGGTATTCACAATGTGCAGTAGAAACGACCAATGAATATTCCCAGCAAAAACGCTGTGATCCTGTCTTGAGTCAAACAATTACCAAGCCTGGTAATGCCTGTAGACATACGTAGCGTTTTCGTCCTCCGCACGAGCCGTGGGGAAAAGGCTCACCAACGGAGGGCAAAACGTTGCAAAACAACTCGGAGCAAATTGTAGCGTATCCTCCGCACGAGCCGTGGGAAAAGGCTCACCAACGGAGGGCAAAACGTTGCAAAAACAAAACGAAGCAACACTGCTATATCGTCCCCCGCAAGAGCCAAGCCAGCTCGTCCAACAGAGGGCAATGCGAGGTCAGGAAACCCTTTCTTTAGCACACAAACGTTCGTCCTCCGCATGAGTCAGACCGACTCGCCAACGGAGGGCAAACCAAGATTCCACGATCAGACAGCCGTCTTCACGTAGCGCGGGATACCACTCAGGAAAAGATTGTCAAAGAGCAGCCACAGCACGTATCCTCTCACGGTCTGTTGGTACGAAGAATATCCGACGCCGTGGACAGGAAGTACGTCCCTTATGTAACCTTCCTGTGATCACCGCAAAGGACTCTGGGAGTCGTAGTTTCACGAAGTATCTGTCATCACTGGGTTGCAGCAGCGGCGCTCTACGCGACCATGACAATCGTCAATAAATTCACCAACCCCACCGCCGGCACCAACGACATCACTCCCTCCCAAGACCTCTGCGACTCTCTATCCTCATTCTTCCACAACAAAATCGCCGACATACATAACAGCTTTGAGAACACTTCCAAAGAACAGTCCACTCCACCCACCTCCGAACCTAAACCGCCATTTAACAACCTTAACGCCTGGAACCCAATCACCACTGCAGACACCATCCGCCTAATGAACTCTATCCATTCTGGCTCGCCAACCGACCCCTGTACCCACCACATTTTCAACAAAGCAGACTCCATCATTACACCCCCTCTCCGTGATGTCATCAACTGCTCCTTCAACTCCGCTACCTTCCCATAAAGCTGGAAACACGCCGAACTCAACGCCCTCCTGAAGAAACCCACAGCAGACCCCTCTGAACTTAAGAACTACCGCCCCATCTCCCTCCTCCCATTCCCTGCCAAAGTCATCGAGAAAGCCGTCAGTAGCCAGCTCGCCGCTTTCCTCGAATCCAACAACTCCCTCGACTCCCCCTCAATCTGGCTTTCGAGCCAAACACGGCACCGAAACCGCCCTCATTGCAGCGACAGACGAAAACCGAACACTACTGGACAACGGAGAAACAGTTGCCCTCATCCTACTCGACCTCTCCGCCGCCTTCGACACAGTCTGTCATAGCACCCTCATACAACGCCTCAGTAACATCGGCATACAAGGAAAAGCCTTGGACTGGATCATCTCGTTCCTCGCCGGAAGAACCCAGAGAGTCCGACTTCTCCCATTCAAATCAGAGGCCACCGAAGTCATCTGCTGAGTTCCACAAGGATCATCACTCAGTCCCTCCCTCTTCAACGTTTACATGAGTCCACTCGCATCCATCATGCGACAACACAACCTTAACATCCTCTCTTACCCCGACGACACCCAGCTGATCCTTTCCCTCACCAAAGACCCTAACACCGCCAAAACCAACCTTCACGAAGGCATGAAAGAAGTAGCCGAATGGATGAAAAACAGCCGCCTAAAACTTAACTCAGACAAAACAGAAGTCCTCATCCTAGGACCATCTCCCTCTGCCTGGGACGACTCATGGTGGCCTTCGGCCCTGGGCGTAGCACCCATACCCACAGACCATGCACGTAACCTAGGCTTCATCCTAGACTCCTCACTCTCGATGACCAGACAAGTCAACGCCGTCTCATCCTCCTGCTTCAACGTACTTCGTATACTCAAAAAAATCTTCCGTTGGATCCCCTCCGAGACTAGAAAGACTGTCACCCACGCACTGGTCACTAGCCGACTGGACTATGGAAACACCCTCTACGCCGGAATCACAGCCAAATTACAGAAAAAACTCCAACGCATCCAAAACGCATCAGCCAGACTCATTTTGGACATCCCTCGCCAAGAACACATTACCGGTCACCTGAAAGACCTCCACTGGCTCCCCGTCAACAAGAGAATAACATTCCGTCTCCTCACCCACATACACAAGACCTCCACTGGCTCCCCGTCAACAAGAGAATAACATTCCGTCTCCTCACCCACACACACAAGGCCCTCTACAAACTAGGACCCGAATGCCTCAACACACGACTGTCCTTCTACACACCCACCCGCCAACTAAGATCCTCCAATCAAGCCCTCGCTGTAGTTCCGCGCATCCATAGATCCACCATGGGAGGAAGATCCTTCTCCTACCTGGCGCCCAAGACCTGGAATTCCCTCCCCACCCACCTCCGCCTCACACAGAACCACATTTCCTTCAGAAAGGAACTTAAAACATGGCTTTTCGATAAATAATACACCTCCTCCCACAAGCGCCTTGAGACCCTCTGGATGAGTAGTGCGCTATACAAATTCCTGAACTTGAACTTGAACTTGAACTTGAGTGCGTCAACTCTTTGTAGCATTGTCATGCAAGCAGTCTTGAATGTCTCGACAGCAACATTAGTTCGGACGTGCATACATCAGAGCTCTCAAACCTCACTCATCACAATTGACACTCAAACATTTGGAGGTCGGTCTGAAGTGTCACTCAAACCTGGCTCATTCTTCCAAAATATGGGGATTAACTAGAACTTCACACGTGACTATTCGGCACAGAGCAGACCCTCTGTCCCACATTTTAAAGGCAAAACTTTTCTTATATTTCACCATGAGTGTTGCACACAGTTCAGTGGAATGTTAAATTGAATGTCAATTTTAGTGAGACTTGGATGTTAATTTTATCACTTTACATTTCTTCTGATCATGTCCATAAATTCAGTAATGTCTCTTCCTTTGGAATTGTCAAAGTCAAATGTTAAGTGACACCACTCCCTGTGTCTTTTTTAAATATCTAATTTTTTTATTGACTTTTCATACAGTCCAAGATACTGTGTAAACTAGAACTGGTGAGACGACATTGATAACAGGAAAAACGATAAATAAAATAACATCTCCAGATAGAGGTGATGTGTCCTAGAAGATCCCGCAGAAGATCAGGGAAGGAGGACGAGGGGGAACAGGAGGGGAAAGGACATTGAAACAGGAGAGAAAAGTCAGGGCGCCAGGCCCCATGGTCGCCCCCCAAAAAAACAACTCCCCCTTCAAAGGCCGTAGCCATGTAACTCTTAAATCCTGGAATATTGACATTTTGTGAAGCAAGGTCTGACAGGCTTGCACCCATGCACATATGATTTGATTCCCATTGTCCAATTTGTCTGTTTCCCTGCCTGTGGGCCCATCTCCACTGGACATACAGGTGTGGGCATCATTGGTGTAGGAGTCAACTGTGTCCTCTGTGCAACTTGCTAGACATATGTATTGAGTATGTGCAGATGACTTAAGGGACACTCCCGTACCCTGGCTGATGTGACATTGCCTGGGCCCATGGCGTGTGTTGTGTGGACATGTCTGTGTGTGTTCCCATCCCTTTTTCTAAACAGGCTGTGTCCTCAAAATATGTTTGTGTTGGTGATGCTTGCTGAATTGTCCTGTGTTCACCCCACATCTTTGTCCTGGGCTCCCAGAAATGTGGGTGCATGACACACTACTGTTCTTTGGTGTGTCATCATTAGGATTTGTCAGTTCTGAGTTGTGATGATGTGGTCAGACGCAGATGGGACATAGTCAGGGGTCCCCATGGCACTTGTTTGTTCCCAATATCATGTAGTTGTCCCTAGGTGGTACGTTTCAGTGTTTGAGACACATGTATGTGTGTCTGACTGCTCCCACTCGTCAGGTTCAGAGGTGCAATGTTGGCAGGTGTCAGCATTTGTGCGTTGTGGTTCTCCTTGGCTTCTACATTGTCCTGGGACTGTGGAAGTATTCCGAAGAATACGGGAACTTTGACGTCATGGCCATGTACCGCATACTGTGCAGTATGTCTGTCATTCACCGGGGTTGTAGACTGTCCTTGTGTGATGAGTCTGTGCACCGTAGATCCTCCCAACATCACTGTGTTTGTCATGGGTGCATGTGCGATATCACCAGTCCATGTGGGCTTCACTGGTGCACATTGGTGCAGTTCAGGGTGTGTGGTGTTGAGGGTGGACAAATGTGAATGTTTGCATGGCTCGGCCCCTACCTCCCTTTTGTCCCTGGATGATGGGCCAAGCTGAGTGATTTGTGTTTGTGTGGAGGTGTGATGTACGTTTGTGGCACAGGACACATGTCTGAGTTTCACAGTTTGAACGACATCTACCTTTGTCATCACAGTGGACATATCATGCAGGCTTGTGTCACCCCAATGTATGGTTCATGGGGGTAGTGATGTTGTGGGTCTGTCTCTTGCTGCTTTAGTTGCTGTTCATGTGTCTGCTGGGATCCCTCTCATCTTACGATGGCTGATTGCCCAATAAGGGGTGTCCAAATTCATGGGTTACTTTTGTATGGCACTGTGTCCACATCTGTGTCATTGTAGTTTAGCCAACCTCATGTGTTGTGTAGTTGCCTGGGGGTACTGAGGCACACACATACACATGTTGGTGAGATGTGCAGTGTGAGGTTGCATGTTTGTGTTTGTGCATCTGCACCGGTGCATTGGTATTGCTGTTGTGGGCCATTGGCTAGATGTTGTTTGGGTGTTTTTCCCTGCTGTCCCTGTGAGTCATATCTCATCATTCTGCACATTCATCCTGGTTGTTATGTCCAATTGCTGCCATGGAATGGGGAGTTTGTGACCTGACACCTACAGTCTACACAGGATGTATAGATTTGTGTGTCTATTTTTGAGATGTGTGTATGCATATGATGGTCACTTCTGCTTTTGTGTCATTGTACACTCTGTGCAATGTCAGCCCCCATGGGTAGTCCTTGTCTGCACATGGCCGAGAGTATGTTTTATTTCAACTGCACTGTTAGCCTCACCACATCTCTGTGGGTATGTGACACAACGACTACTTTGCCACTAAAGTGTTTCATGTGTTGGGACCAGGAATCATACATGCTTTTTGGCATTTGCAGGTTTTACCATGATGACACTTACTTTTTGGTCACTGTGATGATGGGGGTTTTAGACCCCATTACCACAATGCTCAACATTTGCTGCAGGTTAGAACCCCACACTTAACTTTTGTTCTACACAGTAATGAGGGTTAGAGCACATTCACACAGTGCCATTTTGATGCTTGACTTGTGTAGCCCATAGTTTTTGGTCACACATGTGATGGGAGTTACATTGTATGTTCAAAGTCATATTCACTGTTGTGGGCATTTGTCACAGACTACACACTGTTGTCATGATGTTAGAGGGGACATATTTTGCTGACATGCCTAATGTTGGTGTATGATGGATGTGTGGCGCATCACCATCCGATGGGTCTGGGTGTTGATAGTGATAGTCACACAGCACCCTATGAGTGGGGTGGTAGTAGTGATAAGCAACAGGTCCCCTATGAGTAGGGGTGGCAGTAGTGATAGGAAACAAGTCCCCTATGAGTGGGGGTAGTAGTAGTGATGGGCAACACGTCCCCTATGAGTGGGGGCGGTAGTAGTGATAAGCAACAAGTCCCCTATGAGTGGGGGTGGTCGTAGTAATAAGCAACATAACCCCTATGTGTGGGGGTGGTAGTAGTGATAAGCAACAAGTCCCCTATGAGTGGGTGTGGTAGTAGTGAGAAGCAGCATAACCCCTATGAGTGGGGGTGGTGGTAGTGATACGAATCAATTCCCCTATGAGTGGGGGTGGTAGTAGTGATAAGCAACAAGTCCCCTATGTGTGGGGGTGGTCGTAGTGATAAGCAACATAACCCCTATGAGTGGGGGTGGTGGTAGTGATAAGAAACAAGTCCCTTATGACTGAGGGTGGTAGTAGTGATAAGCAACATATCACCTATGAGTGGGGTGGTAGTAGTGATAGGCAACAAGTCCCCTATGAGTGGGAGTGGTAGTAGTGATAGGCAACAAGTCCCCTATGAGTGGGGGTGGTAGTAGTGATAAGCAACACGTCCCCTATGAGTGGGGGTGGAAGTAGTGATAAGCAACAAGTCCCCGCTGAGTGGTGGTGGCAGTAGTGAAAGGCAACATACCCCTTATGAGTGGGGTTGTAGTAGTGATAGGCAACAAGTCCCCTATGAGTGGGGGTAGCAGTAGTGATAGGAAACAAGTCCCCTATGAGTGGGGATGGTAGTAGTGATGAGCAACATATCACCTATGAGTGGGGATGGTAGTAGTGATAGGCAAAATACCCCTTATGAGTGGGGTGGTAGTAGTGATAGACAACAAGTCCCCTATGAGTGGGGGTGGTAGTAGTGATAAGCAACAAGTCCCCTATGAATGGGGGTGGCAGTAGTGATAGGCAACAAGTCCCCTATGAGTGGGGGTGGTAGTAGTAATAAGCAACAAGTCCCCTATGAGTGGGGGTGGCAGTAGTGATAGGCAACATATCCAGACGAGTTGGGATGGTAGTAGTGATAGGCAACAAGTCCCCTATGAGTGGGGGTGGCAGTAGTGATAGGCAACATACCCCTTATGAGTGGGGTGGTAGTAGTGATAGGCAACAAGTCCCCTATGAGTGGGGGTGGCAGTAGTGATAGGCAACATACCCCTTATGAGTGGGGTGGTAGTAGTGATAGGCAACAAGTCCCCTATGAGTGGGGTGGTAGTAGTGATAAGCAACAAGTCCCCTATGTGTGGGGGTGGTCGTAGTGATAAGCAACATAACCCCTATGAGTGGGGGTGGTGGTAGTGATAAGAAACAAGTCCCCTATGACTGGGGGTGGTAGTAGTGATAAGCAACATATAACCTATGAGAGGGGTGGTAGTAGTGATAGGCAACAAGTACCCTATGAGTGGGAGTGGTAGTAGTGATAAGCAACACGTCCGCTATGAGTGGGGGTGGTAGTAGTGATAAGCAACACGTCCCCTATGAGTGGGGGTGGTAGTAGTGAGAAGCAACATAACCCCTAGGAGTAGGGGTGGTGGTAGTGATACGAATCAAGTCCCCTATGAGTGGGGGTGGTAGTAGTGATAAGCAACAAGTCCCCTATGTGTGTGGGTGGTCGTAGTGATAAGCAACATAACCCCTATGAGTGGGGGTGGTGGTAGTGATAAGAAACAAGTCCCCTATGACTGGGGGTGGTAGTAGTGATAAGCAACATATCACCTATGAGTGGGGTGGTAGTAGTGATAGGCAACAAGTCCCCTATGAGTGGGGGTGGTAGTAGTGATAGGCAACAAGTCCCCTATGAGTGGGGGTGGTAGTAGTGATAAGCAACATGTCCCCTATGAGTGGGGGTGGTAGTAGTGATAAGCAACAAGTCCCCTATGAGTGGTGGTGGCAGTAGTGATAGGTAACATACCCCTTATTAGTGGGATGGTAGTAGTGATAGGCAACACGTCCCCTATGAGTGGGGGTGGTAGTAGTGATAGGCAACAAGTCCCCTATGAGTGGGGGTGGTAGTAGTGATAAGCAACATATCACCTATGAGTGGGGATGGTGGTAGTGATAGGCAACATACCCCTTATGAGTGGGGTGGTAGTAGTGATAGGCAAAAAGTCCCCTATGAGTGTGGGTGGTAGTAGTGATAAGCAACAAGTCCCCTATGAGTGGGGGTGGCAGTAGTGATAGGCAACACGTCCCCTATGAGTGGGGGTGGTAGTAGTAATAAGCAACAAGTCCCCTATGAGTGGGGGTGGTAGTAGTGATAAGCAACAAGTCCCCTATGAGTAGGGTGGCAGTAGTGATAGGCAACATATCCAGATGAGTTGGGGTGGTAGTAGTGATAGACAACAAGTCCCCTATGAGTGGGGGTGGCAGTAGTGATAGGCAACATATCCCTTATGAGTGGGGTGGTAGTAGTGATAGGCAACAAGTCCCCTATGAGTGGGCGTGGTAGTAGTGATTGGCAACAAGTCCCCTATGAGTGGGGGTGGTAGTAGTGATAAGCAACATATCACCTATGAGCGGGGATGGCAGTAGTGATAGGCAACATACCCCTTATGAGTGGGGTGGTAGTAGTGATAGGCAACAAGTCCTCTATGAGTGGGGGAGGTAGTAGTGATAAGCAACATAACCCCTATGAGTGGGGGTGGTAGTAGTGATAAGCAACAAGTCCCCTATGAGTGGGGGTGGTAGTAGTGAGAAGCAACATCACCCCTATGAGTGGGGTGGTGGTAGTGATACGAATCAAGTCCCCTATGAGTGGGGGTAGTAGTAGTGATAAGCAACAAGTCCCCTATGAGTGGGGGTGGTAGTAGTAATAAGCAACAAGTCCCCTATGAGTGGGGGTGGTAGTGGTGATAAGCAACAAGTCCCCTATGAGTGGGGGTGATAGTAGTGATAGGCACCATATCCCCACGAGTTGGGGTGGTAGTAGTGATAGGAAACAAGTCCCCTATGAGTGTGGGTGGTAGTAGTGATAAGCAACATACCCCCTATGACTGGACGTGGTATTTTTGATAAACAACAATTCCCCTGAGAGTGGGGGTGGCAGTAGTGATAAGCAACAAGTCCCATTTGAGTGGGGGTGGTAGTAGTGATAAGCAACATGCCCCCTATGAGTGGGGGTGGTAGTAGTGATAAGCAACAAGTCTCCTATGAGTGGGGGTGGTAGTAGTGATAAGCAACAAGTCCCCTATGAGTGGGGGTGGTAGTAGTGATAAGCAACATACCCCCTATGAGTGGGGGTGGTAGTAGTGATAGGTAACATACCCCATGAGTGGATGTGGTACTAGTGATGGGCAACAAGTCCCCTATGAGTGGGGGTGGTAGTAGTGATATGCAACATACCCCCACGAGTGGGTATAGTAGTAGTGATAAGCAACAAGTCCCCTGTGAGTGGGGGTGGTAGTAGTGATAAGTAACATACCCCCTATGACTGGAGGTGGTATTTTTGATAAAGAACAATTCCCCTGAGAGTGGGGGTGGCAGTAGTGATAAGCAACAAGTCCCCTTTGAGTGGGGGTGGTAGTAGTGATAAGCAACATACCCCCTATGAGTGGGCGTGATAGTAGTGATGGGCAACATGTCCCCTATGAGTGGGGGTGGTAGTAGCAATAGGCAACATACCCCCACGAGTGGGGGTGGTAGTAGTGATAAGCAACAAGTCCCCTATGAGTGGGGGTGGTAGTAGTGATAAGCAACATACCCCCTATGAGTGGGGGTGGTAGTAGTGATAGGTAACATACCCCAAGAGTGGATGTGGTAGTAGTGATAAGCAACAAGTACCCTATGAGTGAGGGTAGTAGTAGTGATGGACAACAAGTCCCTTATGAGTGGGGCTGGTAGTAGTGATAAGCAACAAGTCCCCTATGAGTGGGGGTGGTAGTAGTGATTGGCAACAAGTCTTCTATGAGTGGGGGTGGTAGTAGTGATAAGCAATATACCCCCTATGAGTTGGGGTGGTAGTAGTGATAAGCAACATACCCCCTATGAGTGGGGGTGGTAGTAGTGATAAGCAACAAGTCCCCTATGAGTGGGGGTGGTAGTGTTGATAGGCAACATACCCCATATGAGTGGGGATGGTAGTAGTGATAAGCAACAAGTCCCCTATGAGTTGGGGTGGTAGTAGTGATGAGCAACAAGTCCCCTATGAGTGGGAGTAGTAGTAGTGATAAGCAACATATCACCTATGAGTGGGGTGGTAGTAGTGATAGGCAACAAGTCCACTATGAGTGGGGGTGGCAGTAGTGATAGGTAACATACCCCTTATTAGTGGGGTGGTAGTAGTGATAGGCAACACGTCCCCTATGAGTGGGGGTGGTAGTAGTGATAGGCGACAAGTCCCCTATGAGTGGGGGTGGTAGTAGTGATAAGCAACATATCACCTATGAGTGGGGATGGTGGTAGTGATAGTCAACATACCCCTTATGAGTGGGGTGGTAGTAGTGATAGGCAAAAAGTCCCCTATGAGTGTGGGTGGTAGTAGTGATAAGCAACAAGTCCCCTATGAGTGGGGGTGGCAGTAGTGATAGGCAACACGTCCCCTATGAGAGGGGATGGTAGTAGTAATAAGCAACAAGTCCCCTATGAGTGGGGGTGGTAGTAGTGATAAGCAACAAGTCCCCTATGAGTAGGGTGGCAGTAGTGATAGGCAACATATCCAGATGAGTTGGGGTGGTAGTAGTGATAGGCAACAAGTCCCCTATGAGTGGGGGTGGCAGTAGTGATAGGCAACATATCCCTTATGAGTGGGGTGGTAGTAGTGATAGGCAACAAGTCCCCTATGAGTGGGGGTGGTAGTAGTGATAAGCAACATACCCCCTATGAGTGGGGGTGGTAGTAGTGATAGGTAACATACCCCATGAGTGGATGTGGTACTAGTGATGGGCAACAAGTCCCCTATGAGTGGGGGTGGTAGTAGTGATATGCAACATACCCCCACGAGTGGGTATAGTAGTAGTGATAAGCAACAAGTCTCCTGTGAGTGGGGGTGGTAGTAGTGATAAGTAACATACCCCCTATGACTGGAGGTGGTATTTTTGATAAAGAACAATTCCCCTGAGAGTGGGGGTGGCAGTAGTGATAAGCAACAAGTCCCCTTTGAGTGGGGGTGGTAGTAGTGATAAGCAACATACCCCCTATGAGTGGGCGTGATAGTAGTGATGGGCAACATGTCCCCTATGAGTGGGGGTGGTAGTAGCAATAGGCAACATACCCCCACGAGTGGGGGTGGTAGTAGTGATAAGCAACAAGTCCCCTATGAGTGGGGGTGGTAGTAGTGATAAGCAACATACCCCCTATGAGTGGGGGTGGTAGTAGTGATAGGTAACATACCCCAAGAGTGGATGTGGTAGTAGTGATAAGCAACAAGTACCCTATGAGTGAGGGTAGTAGTAGTGATGGACAACAAGTCCCTTATGAGTGGGGCTGGTAGTAGTGATAAGCAACAAGTCCCCTATGAGTGGGGGTGGTAGTAGTGATTGGCAACAAGTCTTCTATGAGTGGGGGTGGTAGTAGTGATAAGCAATATACCCCCTATGAGTTGGGGTGGTAGTAGTGATAAGCAACATACCCCCTATGAGTGGGGGTGGTAGTAGTGATAAGCAACAAGTCCCCTATGAGTGGGGGTGGTAGTGTTGATAGGCAACATACCCCATATGAGTGGGGATGGTAGTAGTGATAAGCAACAAGTCCCCTATGAGTGGGGGTGGTAGTAGTGATGAGCAACAAGTCCCCTATGAGTGGGAGTAGTAGTAGTGATAAGCAACATATCACCTATGAGTGAGGTGGTAGTAGTGATAGGCAACAAGTCCACTATGAGTGGGGGTGGCAGTAGTGATAGGTAACATACCCCTTATTAGTGGGGTGGTAGTAGTGATAGGCAACACGTCCCCTATGAGTGGGGGTGGTAGTAGTGATAGGCAACAAGTCCCCTATGAGTGGGGGTGGTAGTAGTGATAAGCAACATATCACCTATGAGTGGGGATGGTGGTAGTGATAGTCAACATACCCCTTATGAGTGGGGTGGTAGTAGTGATAGGCAAAAAGTCCCCTATGAGTGTGGGTGGTAGTAGTGATAAGCAACAAGTCCCCTATGAGTGGGGGTGGCAGTAGTGATAGGCAACACGTCCCCTATGAGAGGGGGTGGTAGTAGTAATAAGCAACAAGTCCCCTATGAGTGGGGGTGGTAGTAGTGATAAGCAACAAGTCCCCTATGAGTAGGGTGGCAGTAGTGATAGGCAACATATCCAGATGAGTTGGGGTGGTAGTAGTGATAGGCAACAAGTCCCCTATGAGTGGGGGTGGCAGTAGTGATAGGCAACATATCCCTTATGAGTGGGGTGGTAGTAGTGATAGGCAACAAGTCCCCTATGAGTGGGGGTGGTAGTAGTGATAAGCAACATACCCCCTATGAGTGGGGGTGGTAGTAGTGATAGGTAACATACCCCATGAGTGGATGTGGTACTAGTGATGGGCAACAAGTCCCCTATGAGTGGGGGTGGTAGTAGTGATATGCAACATACCCCCACGAGTGGGTATAGTAGTAGTGATAAGCAACAAGTCTCCTGTGAGTGGGGGTGGTAGTAGTGATAAGTAACATACCCCCTATGACTGGAGGTGGTATTTTTGATAAAGAACAATTCCCCTGAGAGTGGGGGTGGCAGTAGTGATAAGCAACAAGTCCCCTTTGAGTGGGGGTGGTAGTAGTGATAAGCAACATACCCCCTATGAGTGGGCGTGATAGTAGTGATGGGCAACATGTCCCCTATGAGTGGGGGTGGTAGTAGCAATAGGCAACATACCCCCACGAGTGGGGGTGGTAGTAGTGATAAGCAACAAGTCCCCTATGAGTGGGGGTGGTAGTAGTGATAAGCAACATACCCCCTATGAGTGGGGGTGGTAGTAGTGATAGGTAACATACCCCAAGAGTGGATGTGGTAGTAGTGATAAGCAACAAGTACCCTATGAGTGAGGGTAGTAGTAGTGATGGACAACAAGTCCCTTATGAGTGGGGCTGGTAGTAGTGATAAGCAACAAGTCCCCTATGAGTGGGGGTGGTAGTAGTGATTGGCAACAAGTCTTCTATGAGTGGGGGTGGTAGTAGTGATAAGCAATATACCCCCTATGAGTTGGGGTGGTAGTAGTGATAAGCAACATACCCCCTATGAGTGGGGGTGGTAGTAGTGATAAGCAACAAGTCCCCTATGAGTGGGGGTGGTAGTGTTGATAGGCAACATACCCCATATGAGTGGGGATGGTAGTAGTGATAAGCAACAAGTCCCCTATGAGTGGGGGTGGTAGTAGTGATGAGCAACAAGTCCCCTATGAGTGGGAGTAGTAGTAGTGATAAGCAACATATCACCTATGAGTGGGGTGGTAGTAGTGATAGGCAACAAGTCCACTATGAGTGGGGGTGGCAGTAGTGATAGGTAACATACCCCTTATTAGTGGGGTGGTAGTAGTGATAGGCAACACGTCCCCTATGAGTGGGGGTGGTAGTAGTGATAGGCAACAAGTCCCCTATGAGTGGGGGTGGTAGTAGTGATAAGCAACATATCACCTATGAGTGGGGATGGTGGTAGTGATAGTCAACATACCCCTTATGAGTGGGGTGGTAGTAGTGATAGGCAAAAAGTCCCCTATGAGTGTGGGTGGTAGTAGTGATAAGCAACAAGTCCCCTATGAGTGTGGGTGGTAGTAGTGATAAGCAACACGTCCCCTATGAGTGGGGGTGGTAGTAGTGATAGGCAACAAGTCCCCTATGAGTGGGGGTGGTAGTAGTGATAAGCAACATATCACCTATGAGTGGGGATGGTGGTAGTGATAGTCAACATACCCCTTATGAGTGGGGTGGTAGTAGTGATAGGCAAAAAGTCCCCTATGAGTGTGGGTGGTAGTAGTGATAAGCAACAAGTCCCCTATGAGTGGGGGTGGCAGTAGTGATAGGCAACACGTCCCCTATGAGAGGGGGTGGTAGTAGTAATAAGCAACAAGTCCCCTATGAGTGGGGGTGGTAGTAGTGATAAGCAACAAGTCCCCTATGAGTAGGGTGGCAGTAGTGATAGGCAACATATCCAGATGAGTTGGGGTGGTAGTAGTGATAGGCAACAAGTCCCCTATGAGTGGGGGTGGCAGTAGTGATAGGCAACATATCCCTTATGAGTGAGGTGGTAGTAGTGATAGGCAACAAGTCCCCTATGAGTGGGCGTGGTAGTAGTGATAAGCAACACGTCCCCTATGAGTGGGGGTGGTAGTAGTGATAAGCAACACGTCCCCTATGAGTGGGGGTGGTAGTAGTGAGAAGCAACATAACCCCTAGGAGTAGGGGTGGTGGTAGTGATACGAATCAAGTCCCCTATGAGTGGGGGTGGTAGTAGTGATAAGCAACAAGTCCCCTATGTGTGTGGGTGGTCGTAGTGATAAGCAACATAACCCCTATGAGTGGGGGTGGTGGTAGTGATAAGAAACAAGTCCCCTATGACTGGGGGTGGTAGTAGTGATAAGCAACATATCACCTATGAGTGGGGTGGTAGTAGTGATAGGCAACAAGTCCCCTATGAGTGGGGGTGGTAGTAGTGATAGGCAACAAGTCCCCTATGAGTGGGGGTGGTAGTAGTGATAAGCAACATGTCCCCTATGAGTGGGGGTGGTAGTAGTGATAAGCAACAAGTCCCCTATGAGTGGTGGTGGCAGTAGTGATAGGTAACATACCCCTTATTAGTGGGGTGGTAGTAGTGATAGGCAACACGTCCCCTATGAGTGGGGGTGGTAGTAGTGATAGGCAACAAGTCCCCTATGAGTGGGGGTGGTAGTAGTGATAAGCAACATATCACCTATGAGTGGTGGTGGCAGTAGTGATAGGTAACATACCCCTTATTAGTGGGATGGTAGTAGTGATAGGCAACATGTCCCCTATGAGTGGGGGTGGTAGTAGTGATAGGCAACAAGTCCCCTATGAGTGGGGGTGGTAGTAGTGATAAGCAACATATCACCTATGAGTGGGGATGGTGGTAGTGATAGGCAACATACCCCTTATGAGTGGGGTGGTAGTAGTGATAGGCAAAAAGTCCCCTATGAGTGTGGGTGGTAGTAGTGATAAGCAACAAGTCCCCTATGAGTGGGGGTGGCAGTAGTGATAGGCAACACGTCCCCTATGAGTGGGGGTGGTAGTAGTAATAAGCAACAAGTCCCCTATGAGTGGGGGTGGTAGTAGTGATAAGCAACAAGTCCCCTATGAGTAGGGTGGCAGTAGTGATAGGCAACATATCCAGATGAGTTGGGGTGGTAGTAGTGATAGACAACAAGTCCCCTATGAGTGGGGGTGGCAGTAGTGATAGGCAACATATCCCTTATGAGTGGGGTGGTAGTAGTGATAGGCAACAAGTCCCCTATGAGTGGGCGTGGTAGTAGTGATTGGCAACAAGTCCCATATGAGTGGGGGTGGTAGTAGTGATAAGCAACATATCACCTATGAGCGGGGATGGCAGTAGTGATAGGCAACATACCCCTTATGAGTGGGGTGGTAGTAGTGATAGGCAACAAGTCCTCTATGAGTGGGGGAGGTAGTAGTGATAAGCAACATAACCCCTATGAGTGGGGGTGGTAGTAGTGATAAGCAACAAGTCCCCTATGAGTAGGGTGGCAGTAGTGATAGGCAACATATCCAGATGAGTTGGGGTGGTAGTAGTGATAGACAACAAGTCCCCTATGAGTGGGGGTGGCAGTAGTGATAGGCAACATATCCCTTATGAGTGGGGTGGTAGTAGTGATAGGCAACAAGTCCCCTATGAGTGGGCGTGGTAGTAGTGATTGGCAACAAGTCCCATATGAGTGGGGGTGGTAGTAGTGATAAGCAACATATCACCTATGAGCGGGGATGGCAGTAGTGATAGGCAACATACCCCTTATGAGTGGGGTGGTAGTAGTGATAGGCAACAAGTCCTCTATGAGTGGGGGAGGTAGTAGTGATAAGCAACATAACCCCTATGAGTGGGGGTGGTAGTAGTGATAAGCAACAAGTCCCCTATGAGTGGGTGTGGTAGTAGTGAGAAGCAACATCACCCCTATGAGTGGGGTGGTGGTAGTGATACGAATCAAGTCCCCTATGAGTGGGGGTAGTAGTAGTGATAAGCAACAAGTCCCCTATGAGTGGGGGTGGTAGTGGTGATAAGCAACAAGTCCCCTATGAGTGGGGGTGATAGTAGTGATAGGCACCATATCCCCACGAGTTGGGGTGGTAGTAGTGATAGGAAACAAGTCCCCTATGAGTGTGGGTGGTAGTAGTGATAAGCAACATACCCCCTATGACTGGACGTGGTATTTTTGATAAACAACAATTCCCCTGAGAGTGGGGGTGGCAGTAGTGATAAGCAACAAGTCCCATTTGAGTGGGGGTGGTAGTAGTGATAAGCAACATGCCCCCTATGAGTGGGGGTGGTAGTAGTGATAAGCAACAAGTCCCCTATGAGTGGGGGTGGTAGTAGTGATAAGCAACAAGTCCCCTATGAGTGGGGGTGGTAGTAGTGATAAGCAACATACCCCCTATGAGTGGGGGTGGTAGTAGTGATAGGTAACATACCCCATGAGTGGATGTGGTACTAGTGATGGGCAACAAGTCCCCTATGAGTGGGGGTGGTAGTAGTGATATGCAACATACCCCCACGAGTGGGTATAGTAGTAGTGATAAGCAACAAGTCCTCTGTGAGTGGGGGTGGTAGTAGTGATAAGTAACATACCCCCTATGACTGGAGGTGGTATTTTTGATAAAGAACAATTCCCCTGAGAGTGGGGGTGGCAGTAGTGATAAGCAACAAGTCCCCTTTGAGTGGGGGTGGTAGTAGTGATAAGCAACATACCCCCTATGAGTGGGCGTGATAGTAGTGATGGGCAACATGTCCCCTATGAGTGGGGGTGGTAGTAGCAATAGGCAACATACCCCCACGAGTGGGGGTGGTAGTAGTGATAAGCAACAAGTCCCCTATGAGTGGGGGTGGTAGTAGTGATAAGCAACATACCCCCTATGAGTGGGGGTGGTAGTAGTGATAGGTAACATACCCCAAGAGTGGATGTGGTAGTAGTGATAAGCAACAAGTACCCTATGAGTGAGGGTAGTAGTAGTGATGGACAACAAGTCCCTTATGAGTGGGGCTGGTAGTAGTGATAAGCAACAAGTCCCCTATGAGTGGGGGTGGTAGTAGTGATTGGCAACAAGTCTTCTATGAGTGGGGGTGGTAGTAGTGATAAGCAATATACCCCCTATGAGTGGGGGTGGTAGTAGTGATAAGCAACAAGTCCCCTATGAGTGGGGGTGGTAGTGTTGATAGGCAACATACTCCATATGAGTGGGGATGGTAGTAGTGATAAGCAACATACCCCCTATGAGTGGGGGTGGTAGTAGTGATAAGCAACAAGTCCCCTATGAGTGGGGGTGGTAGTGTTGATAGGCAACATACTCCATATGAGTGGGGATGGTAGTAGTGATAAGCAACAAGTCCCCTATGAGTGGGGGTGGTAGTAGTGATGAGCAACAAGTCCCCTATGAGTGGGAGTAGTAGTAGTGATAAGCAACATATCACCTATGAGTGGGGTGGTAGTAGTGATAGGCAACAAGTCCACTATGAGTGGGGGTGGTAGTAGTGATAGGCAACAAGTCCCCTATGAGTTGGGGTGGTAGTAGTGATAAGCAACATGTCCCCTATGAGTGGGGGTGGTAGTAGTGATAAGCAACAAGTCCCCTAAGAGTGGTGGTGGCAGTAGTGATAGGTAACATACCCCTTATTAGTGGGGTGGTAGTAGTGATAGGCAACACGTCCCCTATGAGTGGGGGTGGTAGTAGTGATAGGCAACAAGTCCCCTATGAGTGGGGGTGGTAGTAGTGATAAGCAACATATCACCTATGAGTGGGGATGGTGGTAGTGATAGTCAACATACCCCTTATGAGTGGGGTGGTAGTAGTGATAGGCAAAAAGTCCCCTATGAGTGTGGGTGGTAGTAGTGATAAGCAACAAGTCCCCTATGAGTGGGGGTGGCAGTAGTGATAGGCAACACGTCCCCTATGAGAGGGGGTGGTAGTAGTAATAAGCAACAAGTCCCCTATGAGTGGGGGTGGTAGTAGTGATAAGCAACAAGTCCTCTATGAGTAGGGTGGCAGTAGTGATAGGCAACATATCCAGATGAGTTGGGGTGGTAGTAGTGATAGGCAACAAGTCCCCTATGAGTGGGGGTGGCAGTAGTGATAGGCAACATATCCCTTATGAGTGGGGTGGTAGTAGTGATAGGCAACAAGTCCCCTATGAGTGGGCGTGGTAGTAGTGATAAGCAACACGTCCCCTATGAGTGGGGGTGGTAGTAGTGATAAGCAACACGTCCCCTATGAGTGGGGGTGGTAGTAGTGAGAAGCAACATAACCCCTAGGAGGAGGGGTGGTGGTAGTGATACGAATCAAGTCCCCTATGAGTGGGGGTGGTAGTAGTGATAAGCATCAAGTCCCCTATGTGTGTGGGTGGTCGTAGTGATAAGCAACATAACCCCTATGAGTGGGGGTGGTGGTAGTGATAAGAAACAAGTCCCCTATGACTGGGGGTGGTAGTAGTGATAAGCAACATATCACCTATGAGTGGGGTGGTAGTAGTGATAGGCAACAAGTCCCCTATGAGTGGGGGTGGTAGTAGTGATAGGCAACAAGTCCCCTATGAGTGGGGGTGGTAGTAGTGATAAGCAACATGTCCCCTATGAGTGGGGGTGGTAGTAGTGATAAGCAACAAGTCCCCTATGAGTGGTGGTGGCAGTAGTGATAGGTAACATACCCCTTATTAGTGGGGTGTTAGTAGTGATAGGCAACACGTCCCCTATGAGTGGGGGTGGTAGTAGTGATAGGCAACAAGTCCCCTATGAGTGGGGGTGGTAGTAGTGATAAGCAACATGTCCCCTATGAGTGGGGGTGGTAGTAGTGATAAGCAACAAGTCCCCTATGAGTGGTGGTGGCAGTAGTGATAGGTAACATACCCCTTATTAGTGGGGTGTTAGTAGTGA
This sequence comes from Lissotriton helveticus, assembly GCF_964261635.1. Classification (NCBI taxonomy): domain Eukaryota; kingdom Metazoa; phylum Chordata; class Amphibia; order Caudata; family Salamandridae; genus Lissotriton; species Lissotriton helveticus. The sequence continues at coordinate 615,205 of NW_027611684.1, read as the reverse complement.
TAGGCAACACGTCCCCTATGAGTGGGGGTGGTAGTAGTGATAAGCAACATATCACCTATGAGTGGGGATGGTGGTAGTGATAGGCAACATACCCCTTATGAGTGGGGTGGTAGTAGTGATAGGCAAAAAGTCCCCTATGAGTGTGGGTGGTAGTAGTGATAAGCAACAAGTCCCCTATGAGTGGGGGTGGCAGTAGTGATAGGCAACACGTCCCCTATGAGTGGGGGTGGTAGTAGTAATAAGCAACAAGTCCCCTATGAGTGGGGGTGGTAGTAGTGATAAGCAACAAGTCCCCTATGAGTAGGGTGGCAGTAGTGATAGGCAACATATCCATATGAGTTGGGGTGGTAGTAGTGATAGACAACAAGTCCCCTATGAGTGGGGGTGGCAGTAGTGATAGGCAACATATCCCTTATGAGTGGGGTGGTAGTAGTGATAGGCAAAAAGTCCCCTATGAGTGGGCGTGGTAGTAGTGATTGGCAACAAGTCCCCTATGAGTGGGGGTGGTATTAGTGATAAGCAACATATCACCTATGAGTGGGGATGGCAGTAGTGATAGGCAGCATACCCCTTATGAGTGGGGTGGTAGTAGTGATAGGCAACAAGTCCTCTATGAGTGGGGGAGGTAGTAGTGATAAGCAACATAACCCCTATGAGTGGGGGTGGTAGTAGTGATAAGCAACAAGTCCCCTTTGAGTGGGGGTGGTAGTAGTGAGAAGCAACATCACCCCTATGAGTGGGGTGGTGGTAGTGATACGAATCAAGTCCCCTATGAGTGGGGGTAGTAGTAGTGATAAGCAACAAGTCCCCTATGAGTGGGGGTGGTAGTAGTAATAAGCAACAAGTCCCCTATGAGTGGGGGTGGTAGTGGTGATAAGCAACAAGTCCCCTATGAGTGGGGGTGATAGTAGTGATAGGCAACATATCCCCACGAGTTGGGGTGGTAGTAGTGATAGGAAACAAGTCCCCTATGAGTGGGGGTGGTAGTAGTGATAAGCAACATACCCCCTATGACTGGACGTGGTATTTGTGATAAACAACAATTCCCCTGAGAGTGGGGGTGGCAGTAGTGATAAGCAACACGTTTCATTTGAGTGGGGGTGGTAGTAGTGATAAGCAACATGCCCCCTATGAGTGGGGGTGGTAGTAGTGATAAGCAACAAGTCCCCTATGAGTGGGGGTGGTAGTAGTGATAAGCAACAAGTCCCCTATGAGTGGGGGTGGTAGTAGTGATAAGCAACATACCCCCTATGAGTGGGGGTGGTAGTAGTGATAGGTAACATACCCCATGAGTTGATGTGGTACTAGTGATGGGCAACAAGTCCCCTATGAGTGGGGGTGGTAGTAGTGATATGCAACATACCCCCACGAGTGGGTATAGTAGTAGTGATAAGCAACAAGTCCCCTGTGAGTGGGGGTGGTAGTCGTGATAAGCAACATACCCCCAATGACTGGAGGTGGTATTTTTGATAAAGAACAATTCCCCAGAGAGTGGGGGTCGCAGTAGTGATAAGCAACAAGTCCCCTTTGAGTGGGGGTGGTAGTAGTGATAAGCAACATACCCCCTATGAGTGGGCGTGATAGTAGTGATGGGCAACATGTCCCCTATGAGTGGGGGTGGTAGTAGCGATAGGCAACATACCCCCACGAGTGGGGGTGGTAGTAGTGATAAGCAACAAGTCCCCTATGAGTGGGGGTGGTAGTAGTGATAGGTAACATACCCCAAGAGTGGATGTGGTAGTAGTGATAAGCAACAAGTACCCTATGAGTGAGGGTAGTAGTAGTGATGGACAACAAGTCCCTTATGAGTGGGGCTGGTAGTAGTGATAAGCAACAAGTCCCCTATGAGTGGGGGTGGTAGTAGTGATTGGCAACAAGTCTTCTATGAGTGGGGGTGGTAGTAGTGATAAGCAATATACCCCCTATGATTGGGGTGGTAGTAGTGATAAGCAACATACCCCCTATGAGTGGGGGTGGTAGTAGTGATAAGCAACATGTCCCCTATGAGTGGGGGTGGTAGTGTTGATAGGCAACATACCCCATATGAGTGGGGATGGTAGTAGTGATAAGCAACAAGTCCCCTATGAGTGGGGGAGGTAGTAGTGATGAGCAACAAGTCCCCTATGAGTGGGAGTAGTAGTAGTGATAAGCAACATATCACCTATGAGTGGGGTGGTAGTAGTGATAGGCAACAAGTCCACTATGAGTGGGGGTGGTAGTAGTGATAGGCAACATCACCCCTATGAGTGGGGGTGGTGGTAGTGATACGAATCAAGCCCCCTATGAGTGGGTGTAGTAGTAGTGATAAGCAACAAGTCCCCTATGAGTGGGGGTGGTACTAGTAATAAGCAACAAGTCCCCTATGCGTAAGGGGTGGTGGTAGTGATACGAATGAAGTCCCCTATGAGTGGGGGTGGTAGTAGTGATAAGCAACAAGTCCCCTATGTGTGGGGGTGGTCGTAGTGATAAGCAACATAACCCCTATGAGTGGGGGTGGTGGTAGTGATAAGAAACAAGTCCCCTATGACTGGGGGTGGTAGTAGTGATAAGCAACATATCACCTATGAGTGGGGTGGTAGTAGTGATAGGCAACAAGTCCCCTTTGAGTGGGGGTGGTAGTAGTGATAGGCAACAAGTCCCCTATGAGTGGGGGTGGTAGTAGTGATAAGCAACATGTCCCCTATGAGTGGGGGTGGTAGTAGTGATAAGCAACAAGTCCCCTATGAGTGGTGGTGGCAGTAGTGATAGGTAACATACCCCTTATTAGTGGGGTGGTAGTAGTGATAGGCAACACGTCCCCTATGAGTGGGGGTGGTAGTAGTGATAGTCAACAAGTCCCCTATGAGTGGGGGTGGTAGTAGTGATAAGCAACATATCACCTATGAGTGGGGATGGTGGTAGTGATAGGCAACATACCCCTTATGAGTGGGGTGGTAGTAGTGATAGGCAAAAAGTCCCCTATGAGTTTGGGTGGTAGTAGTGATAAGCAACAAGTCCCCTATGAGTGAGGGTGGCAGTAGTGATAGGCAACACGTCCCCTATGAGTGGGGGTGGTAGTAGTAATAAGCAACAAGTCCCCTATGAGTGGGGGTGGTAGTAGTGATAAGCAACAAGTCCCCTATGAGTAGGGTGGCAGTAGTGATAGGCAACATATCCAGATGAGTTGGGGTGGTAGTAGTGATAGGCAACAAGTCCCCTATGAGTGGGGGTGGCAGTAGTGATAGGCAACATACCCCATATGAGTGGGGATGGTAGTAGTGATAAGCAACAAGTCCCCTATGAGTGGGGGTGGTAGTAGTGATGAGCAACAAGTCCCCTATGAGTGGGAGTAGTAGTAGTGATAAGCAACATATCACCTATGAGTGGGGTGGTAGTAGTGATAGGCAACAAGTCCACTATGAGTGGGGGTGGTAGTAGTGATAGGCAACAAGTCCCCTATGAGTGGGGGTGGTAGTAGTGATAAGCAACATGTCCCCTATGAGTGGGGGTGGTAGTAGTGATAAGCAACAAGTCCCCTATGAGTGGTGGTGGCAGTAGTGATAGGTAACATACCCCTTATTAGTGGGGTGGTAGTAGTGATAGGCAACACGTCCCCTATGAGTGGGGGTGGTAGTAGTGATAGGCAACAAGTCCCCTATGAGTGGGGGTGGTAGTAGTGATAAGCAACATATCACCTATGAGTGGGGATGGTGGTAGTGATAGTCAACATACCCCTTATGAGTGGGGTGGTAGTAGTGATAGGCAAAAAGTCCCCTATTAGTGTGGGTGGTAGTAGTGATAAGCAACAAGTCCCCTATGAGTGGGGGTGGCAGTAGTGATAGGCAACACGTCCCCTATGAGAGGGGGTGGTAGAAGTAATAAGCAACAAGTCCCCTATGAGTGGGGGTGGTAGTAGTGATAAGCAACAAGTCCCCTATGAGTAGGGTGGCAGTAGTGATAGGCAACATATCCAGATGAGTTGGGGTGGTAGTAGTGATAGGCAACAAGTCCCCTATGAGTGGGGGTGGCAGTAGTGATAGGCAACATATCCCTTATGAGTGGGGTGGTAGTAGTGATAGGCAACAAGTCCCCTATGAGTGGGCGTGGTAGTAGTGATTGGCAACAAGTCCCCTATGAGTGGGGGTGGTAGTAGTGATAAGCAACATATCACCTATGAGTGGGGATGGCAGTAGTGATAGGCAACATACCCCTTATGAGTGGGGTTGTAGTAGTGATAGTGTGGAAAAGTAAATTTTGCCATGTTGTATGTGCCTACGTGTTCCCCATCTTATGTTATATGTGCATGATCGATATGCATGTATTCCCCTATGATCGATTAAAGACGCAATTACAGTTGTGTCCATCTCTAGTATGCCAGTTTGCAGTCTATGTGAAAACAACGAATATTAGGCCTATGTAAACCTACGTTGCCACCTTTCACAGTGTGCATGTTACTTCATTGAAATTGTCCCCGTTTCTAGGCCTCAAAAGGGCCCGGACTCAGATTCAGCTCCTGTCTCCTGAACCCTCTCCGAGGAGCGATACAGCCCCCACCTGTATCCCTGACCCTTAGCTTACTTCTTGCCACGCAGTGCCCGGCCCGGCCTGGCTCTGCCTCCCAGTCTGCCAAGAGTATGTTATGCTTCTAGTTATCAGTCCAGCCCTCCTTCTCTGCATTCCTAAGCTACTGAATCGCATCAATAGTTTCCGTCATGGTCTAGCCTTTATGTCTCCATGTAAGAGAAATACTGTATTAATGTTCATAGAATATTCCTCGCACACGCACTACATGTAGAATTATGCATGCACCAGTCTTAGAGTCTATTAGCCTTTGCCCTGATAACTTTTGGATTCTATCAACATGTACTCTAAACACCAGATACTAGATATGCCTGGGTACATGTCGCTCTGACACTCCAGACTTTAGTCTCCTCTTCTAGCGCAGAAGTCATAGCCCCCAGTTCTCCCTGGTAACACGTCATTGCCCGTTTGCGCGCACCACTAGGTTAGAGGTCCCAGCTGCTCAGGTAGCCCCCTCCATGTTTCCGCCCCGTTTATGACATATTCTGTTACGTTTACATCACATGTCTATGTATACGCCCTGTACACGCCTTCTTGTTACATCATTTTGCCCTTATCTTTCGCGACTGCTACGAGTCACGCCTACTGCTACGCCTACTGTATTGAATGTAATGTATTTGTTTAAGTATATATACTATGCACCCATATTAAAAGTTATCCCTTATTCCCTTGTCCGTCCCCAGGCAGCTGCCTTTCTGCCTTCATTCCCTTCCCGTGCAGGCTGTCCTGTTCCTGTCCTTTATGTCTGATTAAAGCCTGACGACTCAAGATACCTCGAATCCTGACTCTTATTTATTGAGCTACCTGTTTATAGAGTATCCTGAAAAATAGAACCGGTAATTAATTATTTATTTACCACATAATGGCGCCCGAATAGGTACTTGCCCTTTCCCCACGCGCCGGAGAAGCCACGCAGGCCCCCTGATCCTCTGCAGCCGTGACGGAACCATACCGTGCACGTGCAGATATTTCTGCTTCAAGTATCCCTCAGGCCCACAGAGGAGACGGAGGTTGCGGTCCAGCGTCCAGACGAGGCGGTGAGGAACGCGGCGAGTCCCGACCAGAGCCCAAGCCGAGAGTCCAAGGTCCGAGGTATCCAGAGGCCCACCTGTAACTGAAGTCCGAAGTTCGTCCGTCCGTCGTCGTAGCAGTCCAGTCCAGTCCGAGGCCTTCCGTTCTTGCTGCCCGGTGAGTACCGTTGCTGGGGTAGTATCTAGACAGGGTCAATTAATTTGTCTCTGGTCCGTGGGTTTGGGTACGCAGATCCAACACGAAGTGTTCACCTAGGTGGACGCGGGTCCTGACGTGTCTCTTTATGGGACCGGTAAGTTTCGTGCTGTTTTAGCAGTACATCTAGTCATTCTAGTAAGTTTCTGTTCTCGAGAAAATTCATGTGTTCTGTCCGAACTGTTATTTTAAATGTTAATTTCATGTGTTTTCAATGTCGTGGTATGAGTGATTTGTTTTTCAGTTATTATTGTGTTTATCGTGTATTGTATTGTGTCCAGACTCCAGCCTAAACTATGCCTCTGTTCTCGAAGTTACGTCAGTTAAAAACCAGAAAAGGTCTGCTCGAGGAAGCAGTTCCTGTCCCGCCTAGGGACAGTCCAGGTCATTTTATGTATCATAAGCATGGCTTAAGTGCCATATTATATCTAGACTTATGGGTGGAGTACACCAAGGAATTAGAAGAGAAATATAGATGGCCCGTATCAGGTACGTGGGATGCCGAGTGCATCATGCGAGTAGAAGAAGCATTATGGAAAAAGAAAGCCAGACAGTCCCAGAAAGATGCCATCGAGTTATGGCGCAAAGAATCTCATAAAAGAACCGAAAAAGAAATCAGAAAAACAGAATTAAGTAGGGAATCCTCAGAAAGAGCCCAAGAAAGGGAATTAATCGAAGTAGGTGAACGAGTTAAAGCCGAACAGTCAGACAGACAGAGAAATGCCCTTATTAAGGGTATGTATCCTCTTCTTGCCGAGGGCTTGCCGAAAGCAACCCCGGAAGCACCATGTAATTTTCCGCCGCCATTAGTGCCGATTAAGCTACGTCACAAACCGACCGCAGCTGATATTTTTCTCTCGTCCTATTTGGACGACACAGTCCCAGAATATGCAAATCCCGCTCCGTCAGCCCCCGTAAATAATGTAATTCCTGTTCCTCCAGCCACCGGGGCACCCGTAACAGCACCTGTTACGGTACCCCCGGTCCAGCCTACAGTACATGTACCCGCTACATCAGTCACTCTACCAGCACGTACAGTACACACCGACGATTCTAGTCTAGGGGCTGCGGGGGGAAGTCCTCCTGGAACCCCGCCTCAACACAGACGTGTGACATTACTCGAGCTACATGCCCGAGCGTTACAGCGTTCGCCCAAACATCAGTCAGTTGCCGATATCAAGCGAGCCCTTACCGAATGCCGTTATGATCCAGTCCCAGGCGATGATGATATGGTTATATATTCATTGCGTGTAAGACGGGTGACCGAATATTTGGACACCCTACCGAATATGAAAGAATATCTAGACAGAATATATCGTTTCATCCGTACAGGAGTAGATCCAGGAAGTATTGGCGAGGCCATGGCTCAAAGAAAAGTCGAGATTCAGCTCATGCTTTTGAAGTTTCTAATTAATTGTTTAATAAGAGAACAAGATTATCCGGATAAAGATCCGGAAGAAATGAAAGTCCTAACCAGGTGGAGTGACCACATAGCCGAGGGAAGACACAAGACACAGAACTGTATAGACAGTATGTACAAGAAGATCCGTAGGGAAATAATAAAGTTACACGAGAAACGGAAAGCAGTACAAGTAAGCGAGAAAGAGGACAACTCTGATACCGAAGAGGTAGACGACGAGAATACCTCTAGAATAGCGTATGTAGGTAGAACTAGACTTCCCGACCGACATTCACGCCTGGAACACAAGAAAGTTTTCCCTTCTCTAGCACCAGAACAAGGTTCTCTTGAACAAGCATTTCAAGCTACCGATCACATTCTGAAATCACGAATCGGTTATAGTGAACTTAGTACCATGCATGAACAAGAACTAGTCCGATCAGCGGTCCGATGGACTACTGATTCTACCACTTTTCCTGACGAAATAGTGGCACAAATGTTTCTGAAACTGCCCCCAGCCGAGCAGCGACTGGTGGGTATGTATATGATCCAGCACTTCATTACACTGTATGAGGGTCAGCATTCTGATCCAGGTCCGTTACATGATGTTCTGAACGAGTTACTCCAGTATAGATGGAAAGGTCTAGGTACTGATTTAATTAGTGTCATTCTAGAACAGCGCCACAAATACCGAACGTTTCTGAATCCGCATTTTGTTCATGTCTCACCTCCAGAAAGTAAATCATTTTACATAGATAGACAGCATCCGTTACGAGAAGTACACCCAGTTAGGACAACGGGTGGTGATCTAGAACGAGTATTTGTTTACACCCCTATCACAAAGATGGAACTATTAGAGATGAAAAAGTTAATTCCCTGTCACGACAAAGATCCAGCAGGGTTCCATCGAGAATTAAAAGACATGCTCCGTATGGGAGAATACACATATCCTGATATCATTAAAATGTTAAAGGTTCTGTTGCCCGCAGGGGTATATGAGAAACTCAAGGAAAAGGAATGGGAGGTGGGAGAGAAAAAGATAGATTGGACAGCTCTAGAAGCTGAAGATACTTCACGAGTACCAGGTACCGGTCTTGGGGGTAAAGTTAAAGAATTGCCCGAGTTATTGATACAGGTTTTGCCAAGGTTACTAGCCACGAAAAAGGAAGATTGGGATGCAATCTCAGCTTGTAAACAGAAACAGGATGAAAACACTAGTGATTTAAATTCTAGATTTGAAAAATGTTTTATAATTAACAGTGGTCTGAAGACGAGTAGTGAATCGTACCCTCATCTTTTTGTTACCAAACTAGTCGAGAATTCAAGTCCACAAGTTAAAAATCGAGTTTTGAAAGTCGAAAGTAGTTGGCAAGCTAATACTCCGTCCCAAATGTTACAGATGCTCCAGTATCACCAGAATAGAATCAGGGAAGAGCAAGAACACGAAAGGAGACGTATGAAAGATACGAAAATGAAAGTATTAGTTGCACAATCTGTTCCACAAGACAGTCAGAAGAGGGGTCCGAATCAAGCCAGTCATCCTGCAGCTCCCGTTAAAGGGACTTGCAATTATTGTAAACAGCCAGGTCATTTTATAAACGAGTGTGCAGTTCTGAAACACAACATAGCTACTGGTAAGACTAAAGAAAGACCACGTCCGCCTAGACAAGAACAAGTTTCACAGATTTCTCAGTCACCACAGAATGCACAACAGACAGCTCCAGCACCGCAGCCTATCGCTGCAACACAGCATGTCACACAGCAAATGTACCAGTATGCTCAGTCAGAGTATCCAGAGTATCAACAGTATTCATGAAACAGCCTAGATAGGGAGGTAGGCTTGCCTCTCATCGAGATACCTGTAGATCAAGAGGGTCCCTATGTACACAGTCAAGTATTAGGGAAAGACAGAAAGTTTCTGATTGATACAGGGGCAAGTAGGACTACTATCAGTCATGACGAGGTTCCAGGGGCTCCGCTCTCAGGCTCTAAAAATGTTTCCCTTGGATTTTCAGGAAAGCCGATTGTTAATGAAATTTCGAAGCCAGTTTCCCTAGAAGTTGGTCCATTGTCCCGAACTACTGATTTGTTACTTACGAAGTCATGTCCAGAAAATTTGTTAGGCATTAAAACGTTAAAAGAATTAGGTGCAGTAATTTGCTGCTCCCCAGAAGGAGTCCGATTGTTTTTACGCGACTTTAAAGGTCATTATGTATTACGTGATTTTGATCCAAGATTACTGAATGTTCCACAGCATTTATGGGCGCAAGGTCCAACTGATGTAGGATGTATGCACATCACACCCCATCGTGTGACTCTCAAACAAGGTATAGTTTTGACACGAATCAGACAGTACAGATTGCCACCTGAGGCTGTAGCAGCCTTATCCAAAATTATTGACGAGCTTATTGTTCAAGGAGTCGTTGTAGAAACTGACTCCAATGTATGTAATTCTCCTATCATTCCGGTCTTGAAACGTACTGATCCAAATGCACCTCCAGTATATCGATTAGTGATTGACCTTCGAGAGCTTAATAAATGTATCCTACCCCAGTATCCAGTAGTCCCAGATATTTCTTCCCTATTGACAGCCATTGATTCTGAAGCCACGTTTTTCACTGTTATCGATCTCAAGAATGCATTTTTCAGTGTCCCCATTTATCCAGACAGCCAGTACCTTTTTGGTTTTTGTTTAAATGGAAGGAGCTATAAATTCACACGAGCTCCTCAAGGTTTCACAGAAAGCCCTAGTATTTACAGTCAAGCACTTAAGAGACAACTAGACAATATTCACATGCCAACTGACACTGCCCTGCTCCAGTATGTCGATGATCTACTGATCACAGCCCGTTCTGAACGTGACTGCGAGCGTGCGTCACTTACAGTTCTGTATTTCCTGGCCGAGCAGGGGCACAAGGTGTCCCCTTCCAAAATTACAATTCTGTGTCCAGCAAGTGATCTACTTAGGCCACTTACTGTCCAAGTGGGGTAGGCAGTTGACACCAGATCGTATCCAGTTAATAGCGAGTCTTCCAAAGCCCAAGACACAGAAGGAGGTACGAGCTTTTATTGGCCTCACTTCTTATTGCAGACAATGGATTCCTCAGTATGCATTTCTAGCCAAGCCACTGATACAGTTAACGACACAGGAGGCAGCCGTATCGACTGTCCTCCCTTGGACCCAGGAACATACACTTGTTTTTAATGAGTTAAGGAAAGCCTTATGCCAAGCGCCTGTTCTAGCTACACCGAACTACAGTAAGCCTTTTACACTTTTTGTCACAGAACGTGATGGTACTGCATTATCTGTTCTCACACAAGATCAAGCAGGACAGTACAAGCCCTGTGCTTATTTTTCGAGCACATTAGATCCAGTAGCCCAGGCTCTGCCTGCGTGCCTCAAGTCAGTTGCAGCCACAGCTCTAGCAATCAGACAAAGTGATTCCATAGTGTTAGGACATTCCCTGACAGTACAAGTTCCACACTCTGTGGAAGTTCTTTTAAACCGTACACAGACTCAGCATTTGACAATCGCACGTTTAACAGGTTATGAACTGACACTGTTCCAGCCACACATAGAAATCAAACGCTGCAACATTCTAAATCCTGCTACACTGTTACCGTCAGTTACTTCAAATCCTGCCACACATGACTGTGTGGAAGTTGTTAACACTATGACTAAGCCAAGACAAGACCTGACAGACATTGCATTACCTAATCCCGACCTGACACTTTATGTGGATGGTTCATGTATGAGAACAAGTACAGGAGAACTAGTAGCCGCGTATGCAGAGACTACTGAAACTGAAGTTATAGAAACACACCGTATTGACACCCTGTCTGCTCAAGCAGCAGAGCTAGTTGCTCTGACCCAAGCCTGCATACGTGCCAAGAACCTGAAAGTAAACATATATACAGACTCACGTTACGCATTCGGAGTTGTACACGACTTTGGAGTGCTCTGGCAGGAGAGAGGTTTCATGACTTCTCATGGAACCAAGATTCAGCATGGTCTCCTCATTCAAGCTCTGTTAGATGCAATACATTTACCGACAGCTATCGCTATCATGAAGTGCAAGGCACATACGAAAGTATCTGACATCATTTCCCAAGGTAACGATCTAGCAGATCGAACAGCCAAGCTTACAGCTCAGACTCCAGACATTCCAGTTAACACCACACAGACACTCACTCCAGATCCGACTACTTGTATGACAGTTAAGGACCCTACACAAGATGTCATAGACATACAGTTACATGCTACTCCCGAGGAAATCAAGAAATGGTCCGAACAAGGAGGGGTCCAGACAGATCAAGGATGGGTGACGAAGGGAAAAGCCACATGGTTTCTCCCCGACTCTATGGTTCAAGTCATTATTAATACCGCACACAGTCCAGCACATCTAGGAGAAAAAGCTATGTTAGACAGTATTCAGAACCTATGGTTCAACAAGCATTTACGAGCTGCAGCCAAGCAGAAAGTCCGTACCTGTATGATATGTTGTCAGTTCAATCCAGGTAAAAGTGTCCCGGTGGAACAAGGTGGATTCCAACCTCCTGACCACCCTTTTGAAGTCCGACAGATGGATTACATTCAGATGGAGCGATGTCGAGGTTTCAAGTATGTCCTCGTAGTTGTATGCGCTTTGTCCAGGTGGACAGAAGCATATCCAGTTCCAGATTACACAGCCGCGACCACTGCCAGGCAGTTGGTTCGTGAATTCTTTCCCCGCTATGGACTCCCTAGGGTCGTATATTCTGATAACGGCCAGCCATTCTCATCTGAACTTATGAAACATGTTTCCCTTCTGTTAGGGTACCAGTGGAAGTTCCATTGTGTGCGCCATCCTGAAGCAGCCGGTCTCGTAGAGAGACATAATCAGACCCTGAAAATTCGCATTGCGAAAATATGTAAAGAGAAAGGTGTAGACTGGCTAGTTGCCCTGCCAGTAGCCTTATTTTTTATGAGGATGGTTGCACATTCCAGATCAGGTCTGTCCCCGTATGAGGTCGTATTCGGCCGCCCCCCAAACATGTGGGGTACACCTAGACCCCGCAGTATTACAGATGTTTCCAGTAATATGCTGACAGATTACCTAGCTTCCTTGATGTCTGCCCTACACTCTTGTCGTTCACAGGTTGCCGCCGCATTTCCAGACAACACCGAGGTGAAACCGCATGAAGTCATTCCAGGAAACCTCGTGTTGGTGCGGAATTTTTATCGTTCAAGTCCGCTGGAGCCCCGTTGGAAGGAGCCCCGCCTCGTCTTGTTAACAACTAGGACCGCAGTCAAGCTCGAGGGGAGGAAAGGATGGGTCCACCTGTCCCATATAAAGAAATTCCATGGACTACCAGACAAGACTTTTGCTAAGGACTGTTCTATTCCTAAAGACTGCCTAAAAACAGACTCTGAACTTAAAGTTCCCTTGTTAGAGAAAACTCCGCAACAGGAGTATAAAGAGAAACTTCGGTCTAGTAAAATAAGTCAGCCAGTTTAATTGTCTAAGTCCCTCTCGGGTGAAACGGTTAGACAGGTTCCTGACATGTATGAGATAGACCCCCATAGTGAGAGAGTTAGTCAAAACTCTAAACGATGTATCATTATTCTAAGTTTTTTGTTATATATGAGTCTTATGGTTACCTGCACAAGTTATGCTTTACATTTATGTTTTCCAGTCTCACATGTAAATATGTTTTCTAATGCTACAGTAGAGCACACATTTATTGATCTGCCTCCTCACGAGCTATCCTATCGTCTTGCTATGCGAAATAATACATTTATCAGAATGTTACACTATTCACACCAGACCAGCAATGCCACTAATTGTTGGGTGTGTGGTCGACTCCCCCCTTTCCAGACACCGAAGGGAGTTCTGCCACTCTTTCCTTATCCGTTTTCACATAATGGTTCGTGTGGAGCATGGTCCACTTTAACGTCATCCTCAACTGATATGTCCCTTCTGAATAGAACATGTTTCCCAGACAAGCAAGGTCTTTCCCATAGAACAGGGTTAGATCTAGAAAATGAAGTATATGATTTAGGTAATTATTCTTCGAATTTCATTGTCCTGAATGTTCAGTCTGATACTACTCCAGATTTGCCTGCTATTTCAGTACTACCAGTCAAAGGCGAATTATGTGTCAGAAAGAATGGTTCCGCACATGTAGGACATAGTGATTGTACTACTACTGTCGAGTATAGTGACAGTGGGAAATCTATTTTCAAAGCCTCACGTCATTCTTATTTTGTTTGTGGTCAGACCGCATATGTTCGTCTGCCCCTCGATTGGGATGGAACATGTTACATTGCCTTCCTACTGCCACCAGTTTTTCTAGCCCCATCTGATTATCACAGAAACACGCATCTAGTACACGTCAGACCTAGAAGGGAGATCGAGTCCCCAATTGTCGATCAAACTGAAACTACTCTAGAACAGTATCAAGACTTTAATAAAGGTTTCTTCTTCTTTATAGGACCTGTCCAGAATAGCAAGTTAATACGTAGGTTAACCAGAACCCTTGAAGCAGTAGTGAATGAGACTACTTCTGCTCTAGGTAACTTAACCGAAGAGCAATCTGCTATGAGATTTGTCGTGCTCCAAAATCGTCTCGTTCTTGACGTCATACTGGCCGATAGAGGAGGAGCATGTAGAGTCATCGGATCTAGTTGCTGCATTTTCATTCCTAATAACGCGCCGTCTGTTTATTCAGCTATAACCAGACTTCATAAAATTGCCCATCAGTTACACCAGAATCCAGGCACCTGGACATGGTCCGGTTGGCTCTGGAGTATTATATCTGCCTGGGGATGGAAAGTATTGTCATTCCTAGGTATTGCAGTAATGATCATATTCAGTTGCTGCCTCTGTATACAATGTGGCCCTGCGATTTGCGGCATGTGTGCTACCTCTTGTATTCCTAGTCCTAGATCCCGTTCCAAGACAATTCGAGACGAGCAAATGATACTATATGAAATGATAGATGGTATCATGAATATTGATGTTTCCTGATGGAAACGTAGGGCACAAGGAGGGAATGTGGAAAAGTAAATTTTGCCATGTTGTATGTGCCTACGTGTTCCCCATCTTATGTTATATGTGCATGATCGATATGCATGTATTCCCCTATGATCGATTAAAGACGCAATTACAGTTGTGTCCATCTCTAGTATGCCAGTTTCCAGTCTTCGTGAAAACAATGAATATTAGGCCTATGTAAACCTACGTTGCCACCTTTCACAGTGTGCATGTTACTTCATTGAAATTGTCCCCGTTTCTAGGCCTCAAAAGGGCCCGGACTCAGATTCAGCTCCTGTCTCCTGAACCCTCTCCGAGGAGCGATACAGCCCCCACCTGTATCCCTGACCCTTAGCTTACTTCTTGCCACGCAGTGCCCGGCCCGGCCTGGCTCTGCCTCCCAGTCTGCCAAGAGTATGTTATGCTTCTAGTTATCAGTCCAGCCCTCCTTCTCTGCATTCCTAAGCTACTGAATCGCATCAATAGTTTCCGTCATGGTCTAGCCTTTATGTCTCCATGTAAGAGAAATACTGTATTAATGTTCATAGAATATTCCTCGCACACGCACTACATGTAGAATTATGCATGCACCAGTCTTAGAGTCTATTAGCCTTTGCCCTGATAACTTTTGGATTCTATCAACATGTACTCTAAACACCAGATACTAGATATGCCTGGGTACATGTCGCTCTGACACTCCAGACTTTAGTCTCCTCTTCTAGCGCAGAAGTCATAGCCCCCAGTTCTCCCTGGTAACACGTCATTGCCCGTTTGCGCGCACCACTAGGTTAGAGGTCCCAGCTGCTCAGGTAGCCCCCTCCATGTTTCCGCCCCGTTTATGACATATTCTGTTACGTTTACATCACATGTCTATGTATACGCCCTGTACACGCCTTCTTGTTACATCATTTTGCCCTTATCTTTCGCGACTGCTACGAGTCACGCCTACTGCTACGCCTACTGTATTGAATGTAATGTATTTGTTTAAGTATATATACTATGC